>NC_138200.1:60904787-61247287 GCF_964194105.1 Spermophilus citellus | reverse complement strand
CACCGAGAAACACCCAGAGGAAAAGTGACAGTGATTGCAGAAGGGATCTCTGGACACAGCATGCTCTTCCCTTGACCCAAACACACTATTTCTCTGTAAAGGGGCCCTATATTGCCATTTACGTAGATAGCCACAGAAAAAGAAAGCAGGCGTTCCTGTCAGGTCTGCCAGCAGCCTGGGAAGGGGGCTGGTGGGCTGTCCTCTGGTTAGGATTCACACAGAGGCCAGGGACGGGCTGGCTGTGGTGCAAGGTCAGGCTACATTAAGGCCCGTAGCATTTATAGCACTTTTCCAAAGCCACTGATACATGCAAGGCCAAGCTCACGGCCTTCAAAATTCTTCTTGGACTCAGAAACAAAAGGGAAGGTCAGTAAATGCTGCAAAGGTATCTCACATTCTCACTGGACTATTCTGATAACTGTGTTTTATGTATTTTTATAAAAATGTAAAATGTTATTTGATTTACAAAAAGATATTAAATATTTCCTTAACTGCTTGTTTTACATGTTACCACTCTATGCTTTAACTAGTGGATAACCGGAACTCTCTGCCCCTCTGTGCCATCCCATATCACTGTTCTTACCCCCATTTGGGTGGTTTTGAGAAGTGGGGGCCTTTGTTCAGTTTGCCAGGTCATGGGCAGACACATAAAAACTGAAAGGCAGTTTTTCACTAGACCTGCACGGAAATGAGCACTAGACATCATTAATGAGTGACACACACCTCTGTGGGCACAGAAAGAGAGCACCCTTCCAGTTGTCCTTTCCCCCCAGCAAGCCCTGCTCAGTCTAGCACTCAGGTGCATTGCATTCAATGCGGGCTGATTCACTTACCCTCAACAAGTGGGCTATTGATTTCTGCATGCTTTCAGTACAGCCCTGGGCTTTCTGAATGACAATAACATTCCCTATTCAAAAAAAAATTTTTTTTGCAATTCCAGGGAAATGCCCTTTCACTCCCTCTAATAGGCTGCTTCACATTTGTCCCAACCCATTCACAGACTCAAGTTGGTGTCGCTAATTTCTGCATCCTCCTTTCACCTGGTTCCTTCAAGAAGCTAGCGGATTTCTTGCCTCTTTAAACCGAGAGGTCACAGGATTTGCTTTTGTTCCATGGGGCTCACGGGAAGGGTAAGAGAAATTCCCTGACATAGCAGAAGTGTGATGTCAAGCAACCTTTTCTTTTCTTTCTTTTTTGAATAATCAACTCGTGAAAAAACATATGGCCCCACATCCAAGTTTTCCAAAAGGCAAAAGAGAGCAAATTCAAAGTCACCATTAATTTGTCCTTACATATCTATAGTAAATAGCATCCTTTATATAAAAGTAAAATAGAAATGATGAAAACAAACTACATAAAATTTTAAA
Organism: Spermophilus citellus; assembly: GCF_964194105.1. Lineage (NCBI taxonomy): Eukaryota > Metazoa > Chordata > Mammalia > Rodentia > Sciuridae > Spermophilus > Spermophilus citellus. The sequence continues at coordinate 61,245,920 of NC_138200.1, read as the reverse complement.
TGCACTGACCTTTTGAAATGACTGCATTGAGGTTTTTGTTTTGTTTTTAAAGGAGACTACTATATAAAAGAGCCAGTTTGGGCTGAAAAGAATGATTTGTTTTTTGTTAATTATATTGTTTAAGTTTTAATAATAGCTCAGCCTCCAATTTGGACTTTGCTAAAGAAACTCTGATGGTTGGTTGTGGACTATCACTTTGACCTTCATACATTCCAAGTGTACCCTGAACAATGTCCTTAATTAGTTGGATGTCCCCCTTAGCAGAAAGCATTCCCTAACTAGGGTGCATCTTGACAACGGGTGCAGAGGTGCTGCTGTCCCCAAGTTCGAGCTGCGGGTTCACTGCACAGGCTGCACACTTCCCCGCCACAGGCATCTGAACTTGTATGTTAGGGGGCCCCACAGGGGCGCTGGAAACAAAAAACAAAAACAAACTCCACCAGAAGGAGGGTTCCACTTAACCACCAATGGCCTCCACACCTTGAATCACAGTCTTCCTGTGGCTTTGGTGACAAGCAAAGTGTTGCATGTCTGCATCGGCTGCAAGCCCTGCAAAGGGTAGGACTGTCTGAGTGCAGAGCCATGATTCTGGGTAGTGCTGCCTCTAAACCACGGAATTTTAAAACTGTGGTTGCTCATGAGCTTGTGTTTGAAAGGAGGGGCACTGGAGGCATCTGAACTCCAGGCATATCTTGGACTCTTGGGTCAACATGGTGGAACCAGAAAGCTAGCTGTCCTTCCTATAGGGCTCACAGGAAAGAAAGGAAAGGCGGTGGCTGTCTGGGGTGGGCTCGTCTTCTTTCACTGAGAATGGCAAAGTGAGAGCTCCCTGGGCGGGAGCCATTTCTTTGTGTCCTGCACCTGCAGGTTTGCTAGGCTTTGTTTTGAGGGGGCAGCTAAGAAGTCAAGTCACCAAGTATTGATTACCTACAGCATGCCTGGGTGCCACACACCTTGAGGGACACAGAGGAAGTGGAGGCTGGAGAGCCCAGACTAACATCTGAAAGAACCAGAGAACAGTCAGTAGCCCGTGTCATCAAGAGGCCAGCTCCGGGGATGGGAACGCACCAGGTTCCAGAGCTTCAGAGTCAGGACCAGGCGGAAGGGAGACCAGTCACCTTCTTATCTTACCAACTAAGGGCTTTAGAAAGAAGAGAAAACCAGAGAGAATATTTAAAAAGAAAGGAAAGAAGACAGAAAGAGATTTAGACAAAAAGAAAAAAAGGGAGGAAGGAAGGGAGGGAAGGAAGGAAGGAGGGAGGGAAGGATGAGTAGGAAGGAGAAAGGATTTTCTCTCATTATTAAACAAAACTATGTTCAACACTGAAGAAAAGGTAAAGATGTAACCCTAAAGTACACAGTTTGAAAATTGATACAATATAATTTATGGGAAACTCATTATTTTGCATTTTTCCCATTTTTTTCAACAGAATGGTGAACGTTTTGTGGAGATGGGCCTTTGGGGCTTGGCAGGCGACATGCTCTCAGCTCATCCCTGTGCCTTCCCCCAGCTCTGCGCTTGGCCCACAGGAGCCCCGGGCACAGTGGCTGAATAAATGATGAGCAGCGTTTACACATGACATCTACAGGAGGAGAGTGCCCTGTGGGTTGGAGGACAAGGACAGAGGACATGAAGGCACTGGTGTGGCAGAGAAAATAAAGACAGGTGTCCAAAATGTCACAACACTTAAGCACACGAGGAACATCTGAATGGTTCTGTCTTAGAATTTCAGGTTCTAATTTCCCACGGAGTGCCCTGATGGTCCCTCATATTGAACAGCTCCCAGGTGCTAGTTTGTCCTCATCCCAACCCCACTGGGTCCAAACAAATAAGCCATAAAGTGGTCTCTTTCAACTTCATCTCAGGGTACAAACTTTGTATTGTGGTATTGAGAACTGAACCCAGGGCCTCATGTGTGCCAGGAAAAGGCTTGACCCCAGAGCTGTGACCTCAGCCCCAATCTTTTTTTTTTTTTTTTAATTCACATCATTTGTGGTGCCCACCCATTGGATGTTCTTCTTGACATCTAGAATAGACCCCCATAATTCAGGTCAGGACAGGGTCAGCCGGGCCTGAGCTTCCACCCGGGGTCCCCAGTCACCAGCTGGTGATGTGAGTTTAAACTCTGAGCTTCTGGTGGTCTGTGTCCCCCAGTGACTGTTGGGAGGTGCTATACACACAGCAAGCACACGCCCCTGCCCCAGCCCTTGAGGGGGATTTAGACAATTGCAACTGGAGAAGAAACCCCAAGAAAACAATCTGAAGGCACTCAGAACTCCACCTTGACACCACCACCACCTCGGGGTCTGTGCGGGCCCTGGCGAGGCAGAGAGCATTGCATCTGGTTGAATCTGAGAACTCAGTGGGTCTAATCAGGCAGATGATAAGAGACTGGCAATGAATCGGCAGCAGCAAGGCAAAAGTGCAGCCCAAACCACAGGGATCAGGCCCCCGTCACATGGGCCATGCCTGTGATGTGGGGAAACCTCAGGACTTCTCTAAGCCTCAGTCTTCTTGGCTGTGAAATGGTCATGATGATGGTACCTACTGCTAAGGGGGCACACCGGGGGTGCTCGAGGTGGACACGGAAACCACTTCCCGTAGGGCTCCCCAGTAAGTGCTCACCAGGGAACTACAACTTGCTATAATGTTCACGATTGTACTGCCAGTTCTCAGAGCAGAATGTCTCTGAAAAGACCAGAGGCCAGGGAGGCCACATATGGCTTAGACCTCAACTGTCTTCTGCACACAGAGGGATGACGCCCCCAAGCACCGTCCTTCCTTGTTGAGCCAATAAGATCTATCCAGAAGACGACCCCGGACAAAGTATGAACGGGAGCACCCTGAAGAAACAAGCGACATCCACAGATCCCCCTGCTCTGACAAAGGAGGAATTCTGTTCGAGTGACTTGTTCAAACCAGCGTCTCAAGCCCAATGGAATTATTTTAAAATAAGACTCTAATTTCAGGAACGTAAGGAAGTCTGCATTTTAATAAGATATTTCATTGTATCCCAAATACAAAACCATTGTTTGCCTGACTCTTTAATTTATTGTTAGATAGACACTCTGCTATTGCTATGGCAAAATGAAACACGCAATGATTTCACTAATAAAACAATTGGATCATAAGGCACAGCAAAGCTCGGCAGTTTCCACTGAGCCGAATACCCCAGAGCCGAGATCTGCATGGTCTCGTATTCCCAGTTGGAATTTCACCTTTCTCTACTCTTCCGCAGAGAAAATCATTGAAATAGCCTGCTAACAATACCATTACTGTCTCCCTAACTTCAGCCTTTGTTCCTTCCAGAGAAAAGACTGCTGCTGATTATGAATATTCCACTGTACAATTTCCATCAATTAATATACTACCGTGTTCTTATTATGGTATTAATAGTTTCTTGATTTACATTAGAAAGTATATATTTTATACCATGGGTAAAGCCATTTCTTCTCCTCTAACTGAAAGTGCTTAGGTAAAAAGAACTTACAATTTGGAAAACGGAGGTGTGTGTGTGTGTGTGTGGGGGGGTACGTAATTGCTTGGAAAAAATATAGTCTTGTCTCCTCTCTGGCTCTGCTCCTCTCTGCTGGGGAATTCTTGGTCTCCAGACAAGAAGGGCAAGACAGAGAGTCCCCGAAGCTCTTTGTCTGTGACCCCTGCTCTAGCGAGATTCTGAGCTGAGCTGGTGTGCTTCTGCTGGATCTACCTCCAGGGGTCCACAGAGCCCAGAGTTTGCAAGGAGCTTTTTGCAAACACCCTAAGAGGCAAAGAAGGGCCAGGACCCGTTTTGGGTGACTACTACTAGGCAGGTGGCAGAGAAGATAAAAGGAATCCTGGAGGCTAAGGCTGAGGACCCTCTGGGCCAGAGAGAGGCCAAGCTTGATTTGCTGCTCCATCCTGCTATGCAGGGTGCCACCAGACCAGGCCATCACACTCCCAGTGTCCTAAGAGCCTTATCTGTACAATCAGATAAAAATGCCCTCACCCACTTTCCAGGTATGTGGTGGGAACTGAAGGAAGTCCTGTAAGTGGGCAAGGCTTCCCATGTCCACGGAGGGTGGCAGCAACTGTGGAAGAAAAGCTGGGTCCTACCGGCTTCCCGAGTACATCCAAAGCCATGCTCTTGCAAGCCCCGAGATGGCCACGGGGTAGTGCAGGCTCCTCCCCACCCTGCAGATACAGGGCATGAGCCCCCTCCACAGTGTCCTTCAGCAGTGGGGTGGAGATCGAGACTCAGCTAAGTGTCCTGCTGTAGTTTTAGGGCCGCTTTACTTGCTGTAGGGTTTACCAGTGAATCTGGAAGAGTCCAGACTCAGTCCTGCCACTGACCAGCTGGAGAGTGACAAGAGAGCCTCTTCACACCTCCAGACTGTAGCAGCACAACATAAGGATTCTGGTCCCCAGGGGAAGTCACACGCTGACATCCTGCACCTCTTCCTTCCCCAGGTACTAATGCTTGGCTCAGGGAGGGTCAAAAAAAAAAAAAAAAAAAAAAAAAAGAACAAGTGGAGATGATGTCACATATAAATCCTCAATGTCTCTTTTTACTGGTGCTGGGACTGAACCCTTGTTGTTCAGGGCCTTGTGCATGCCAACTGTGCACTTTAGAGCTGAGCTACAACCCATTCCACCCTCATAAAGTAGACTGTGTTTAGACTGAAACATAGCTTATAAAACCAAACTCAGTGACCCAGACCTGGTGCTGCGGAGCCATCACCCTTATCTGGGTCTCCCTCCAGTTCTGAGTCTCTACTTGACCTATTTCTTTTATTTACGTTTGCCAGCGGGTGACCAACATGTCATGTTTTGTCCTAAAATTGCTGGGGCTCAGCTTCTGTCACATAGGCGGCTGTCTGTCCTTTTCCAAAATGGTCCCAGAATTCTGACAGCATTGGAGCAAGACTGAGGCTCCTTACAATGATTTGAGTCCACCTGGCCACTTGGGGCACCTCCTCTTCCAAGCCTAGTGTCTAGGAAGTGCCCTGACACACCCACGTGTGCTGCTCTGAGCCTCGGTAGCAAATGTTGACTGACATTGGGTTTTGCTGCATTTCTTGGAAAACCGTGTCAGGAACAATTAAATGGTGAGACCTGGAAAGGGGACGGATGTTCGCCTCCTGAGGCCGTGTCCACACATGACCGGAGCCGTCCATGGGGCCGGTTCTGAAAAGCGCCAGTCAGAGAGGCTGAGCGATTGAACTGCCAGGCCAATTCCCCACCAGGGCAGGCAGCCTTGGGCTATGGCGGAGGCAGCGCAGCGGCGCTTTGCTTCCCTCCCGTTTAAAGCACTTTGCAGAGTCTCAAGCCCAAGGTAGAGATCCAGTTCAATGTCTGTGGATTGATTGATTAATTTAAAGCCCCTGAGAGATCTGGTAGGTTCACAGATAAAGCCAGACGAGCTGAGAATTTTCCTGTCTTCCTCAAAAGGAAAATGTTCAAGAAGCAGCCCCCTAATTGGAGATGATTTACATTTCTGTCTTGATCTTGGCATTGGAGGAGGGGACAAGATGCTCCATCAGTAACCACTGGGGCCTGGCCCCAGGCAGCTCCCGGACTGTGGCCTGCCATCCAGGTTCTCATCTGACTCCTTCAAGGCTTAGACCAGCTTCTGTGACCCCAAAATACCATCTGGTTATTCAGATTCATAGGTCCAACACATCTAGGCCTCAGTGTCAACTCTGCCATTTACCAGTGGCCTGAGCACATCACTGTATTCAGCTGCTCTATTGAGAAGTGGTGATTTGAGTGGGTTCCTGAGATCGAATGCACAGTACAGGGTATCATGCACAGAAGAGGGAACCATGAGAAGACCAGACATGGTCTCCCCACACAGGAAGCACAGCTCCAGGGGATGATCTTGATGCAGATGGCCCCAGGGCCCTTCCCAGGCACTCCACAATCACTGAGATCTTAACCTCCTCATGCATTTTGGTGGAGAGATGCCCCGACTTCATGCAGCAATTTGACACTCAAGGGAGACTTCCCTTCAAAACACTGGCCTGCCAATTGCCACAAGAGACACAAGCCAAGTCTCTGTCCCAAATGAAGTCTCTCACCCTGGAAAGAGATCTCTGGCTACTTGCTGAACTATATAAAGGAAAATGAACCAAAATGCACAGGGGATGGGGAGGGGGAAGGAGAGGAAGTTAATAATACCTTATAAATTCAATTTGCATTCCACTCTTGCTGTTAACCCAATCTACATGGACTTTCCCAAATAAGCAGTCATTTGAAATCCTTCTGCAGGATAGACAGCCTTACACATTTTAAAACACCATCCCTTTAACAAACCAAACCACACAATGTGGTCTTAACTGGTTCTAGAATATTCTGATAGTGAAATATTTTCTGTTTCTGGGCCAGAACTGGTCATTTCTTCTTGGGAATATGATGTTTGAAAATCAGTTCCTCCTATTATAGATTTCTCCCTCAGCTTGTAGAAAATCCATGATTCCCTAAACATTGGTCTTTGAAAGCACATTGACTAAAATCTTCATGCTTAATTCATGAAGCGCAGTCTGGAGATTAGTGGAGCTGGACATAGACCAGGAATACTTTATCATATTCTAATAAGCAGAGGCTGAAAATTGCATTTCTAAAGCTACAGTATTAAAGGGCACACCGCAAAACATGACCCAAACATAACTCAGTAGTTTTACAGTGTCTGAAAAGGCTTTGATATGATAAAGTATGCTGACGAGGGGAATAAACACAACTAGAAATTTCTGAATTTAAAAAGGTAAAATGGGGGAGATTGGCAAACATTCAGTATATTCATGGAAAAATATATATATTATAAACTCACATATTGTGATTCCTAATAAACAAGTACTGACTATCAAGTCACGCTGTAGAAGATCACCGCAAAACATAAAAACAGGCAAGATGAAAGAAAATAAATAAAGCAAGCCTAATGAGGTTAATTTCAAGGTTTCCAGAAAAATCTTAAGTGTTGACTTTTCAACCTTTTTCAAAACAGTCGCCGGCTTCTGAAAGCAGAAAGGGAGGCACAGGGCGGGTCTGGTGGCCGGGTGCTTGATGGTGGACAAGGGGCACTGCTCAGAAATGGTGCAGCATAGAAGCCCTTCGAGTGCAGGCAACACCTGTCCAGGAGAGGACAGCAAGGTGCAAAAGGCCACCACAGAGTCCAAAGATGTCAAACAGCAGTGCACGTAGCCCATGCCCATGGCAGGCGGGAACAGTGTCTCCTTAACTAACCGACTGAGGGATGAATGGACAGAAGGAAGGAAAGAAGGGGAAAGAATGGAGAAGTCTATGAGGGAGCAGAAAAGCAACAGAAACAGGTTCTAAGAGCTCATGTCTTAAGAGCTCCTGGGGACTTTGGGTCTATCCTAGGCGCCTGCTAAGCTCCTTCCCTCTGCAAAGGCAAGCGCTGGTGAAACAGGCGGAGCCCTAGGTGGGAGCACTCGGTGCCAAGGCAGCAGCTTCAGAGTGTAAGCACCTGGATACACTGGTAATTTCAGAATGTCCACACATAAGAAGCAGGGGACCAGAAACGGATTTTCTTAGCAGGGCATAGTGTGCTGGGGGTTCCAAGGACCTGTCGTTAAACTGCATCTGCAGAGCTAGGGCGTGGGCGTGACTTAGACCATGTGTTTATGAAGGAAGGTTTTGGGGTGTGGGTGGGGTGCCTTGAAGATTCAGCTGATGGGGTGTATGTGTGGGTGTCCTGTCAAAGCCAGCCCTCATCACTGCTATGATCGGTGCAGAAAAATGAGAGGAGCCGAAGCCTGCAGATTCCTGGGATTTCGTCTTCCTGGATTGCCTTCACCATACTCCACCATTCCACTCACGAAGCAGGGTCTGTCCTCTTTCTAGGAGACCCTCTCTCTCTCCCCAACAGCTGGTGTCTAATGACACAGTCTGCACTTCTCCCCCAAACAGGTGGACCTAGACATCAGTAAGTTCCACAGGTCTGGGTGGTCACCCTGCCAACCTCACCCTTGGAAGTTGCCCCAGCACCTCCGGTGTGCCCACCTGCCCCATGCCATCCCACCAAGGCTTTCACCCCTTTGCTAGATCACACTTCCACTGCACTGTATGTATGCTCTGGAAGGGGCAAGACCTTGACAACTAAATCGCTACAGATGGAGGCCCAACAGAGAGCCTGGCCAGACAGGACTCTAAAACATATCTGATTCAGGAAACCAGTGAACAAACAAAGGAGGCAAATCCAAAGGATCTAACCAAACAGAGAGACTGCACATGCAGTCTTTGGTTTTGTTTTCCATGTTCACATTAGGGGAAAAAAATGAGCCTATTGTGCATAATTATGCACATGTCATATATGATCACAGAAAATTTGAATATGAAAATGAGTAGAAACAACCAAGAATGGAGAACTACTCATATCCCCACAACTCAGTACTCTGCCCTACTCTAAGTACACACTTTACTCCCTTTGAACTCTGAAGTTCAACTTGTTCCACTCGACTGAAATCTGGTTTCTGACAACCGCTCCTTGGGGAGCCACTTCAGGGCCATCTGAGTATGGCTCACACACCAAGGCATCCTTGTGGCCAGCCAAGATGTAGGTAGCCCTGTGTGATCTATTGTGAGGATACTGTTTACCACTGATAGGGAGATGGGAGAGGGAGGGGGTGGAGACGGAGGACCTCACCCTTGGGAGATGCGGCTTCCCACACAGCCTCGGGATGGTGGAATGAGCGCCATCATTGCAAAGACCTGGGTAGCCTAGATCAAGGCACAGTCCCAGCCAATGCTGCATGTCACATGTTAGAAGGTAACAGGAGTTTGCTGCTGCCAGCTGGGGGCATGAAAGCAACCAAGGAGAAGACACGGGCGGGGAGAAGTGGCCCCAGTCTCAGGATAGAGGAAAGAAGCATTTCCAGCTGCCTTTGCCTCGCTGCCTCCCACGTCTCCCTCCCACTGGGCCTTCTCCAGGGCACAGGCTCTCTAACTCCAATTCCACCATGGAGGCAGCTCCTGGCAGGACACATAGCCTCCCCACTCTCCTGGCTGCCTTGGCAGGGTTGGCCAAGCCTCCTGCAGCCACCGCACTGCACTGACAGCCTTCCCAGATGCAGCCGGAGTCCTGGGCCAGGTCTCGGGCAGCAGGGATGGGGGTGCCACGAAAGGAAATCATACTACCCTGAGAGACCAGCCCTTCCCGTTCCCTTAATTATAATTCTTTACTTGTTATACGCATCGGCTGCTATTTAAATAAACAATGAGGGATTTGAAACAGAGAAACTATGAAAATGAAATTGCTTTAATTTACATCCCCAGAGACTTAGGCTGATGAGTTCTCTGAATGCTAAATAAATAAATAAAAACTTAAAGAGCATCAAGTTGGAGGTAGCCTATGAGATGCATGAGGGGACAAAGGAGCCACGTGTGGCCTATGACCACCTATTAGATCCCAAGCTGCCCATACCATGTCCAGGGTTCTTTTAAATACAGAACTGCATTGGGAATATCAGCACATTACAGAAACAGCAAGGAAAGCAGGTGGGAGTGCCATGGCCACGTCCCCTACAGGGGTGAGCTGGGGCAACCTAAAGATTTTGATGCTCATCGAGGGTTGTGTGCCGTGGCAGGTGTCCAGGGTCCACTGTGTGTCAGTCGCGCTAAACAACTGGGGAGCCTGGGAGGGCGGTCCTCACCCCTCCTCATCTGGCGCCAGGCTGCACAGCCAGCGGGATCAGATCTTCCTGGAGGCCTGGGCCAGGTCTCTTTCCCACAGCTCTCCAACAGTGGGAAATGCCAAAGGATGACCTGATTTGGGTTCTGCTGCCATGGGTGACTGCGGGAAGAGTCTGGAGAAACCTCCAGGAATGACTGCAGCACCTCATGTGCACGTGGGCTTGCTTCATGATGGAGGTCAAGAGGGGGTAAGGATTCCAAGAAAGCAAGCTGAGGACAGGGTGAAGGATGGGCCTTAGTAAGCCAGGGAAGGAGAAGGTGGGAAGGGGCTTTATCCTGAGCCTGCTGAGGACCTCATGAACATTATCATGTCTCCTCCTCACGTGGACATTTTCCCATGCAGTGGGAGAAGAAACCGAGATGCATCCCGAAAGAAAATGGGGTCCTGTGAATGGTACACCACGACGGGGAAAGATGCCGGGCAGATACCACTCTCCTACAACAATGGAAAACCAGCATGAAGTGGAACTCAGGAGAGCGAGGATGGGCGGGCTGCCTGGCGGGGCACCAACTCCCAGAAGCCAGAGTGTTCATCTTCCCTCCTCCCTGGCTAGACACCCCCCCTATTTACCTGGGTGCACTGGTGTCAGGACTACAGGGATACTTCTCGGACTCCCTAGAGGCCACTGGTGATAGAGCACTAAATAATGACCAAGGAGAAGGATGCTGGAGGGTTGGCGGAGCTTCTTAGAAGGCTCCTTGAAAGGGAGAGGCTCAGCCCCCTTTCCCCTTTCATGCTGCCTGGTCATTTTGGATCAGTGGGTCACCCTAAGATTGGAAGCTGTGTGGCAAAATGGAAGGAAAGAGGATCCAGGGTCACTGATGACTGTGAGTGGCCAGACCAGCCCTGACTGGCTTATTTCTGTGTGATGGTTGGATCTGTTCCTAGCATTCCAATGCAACACCTGAAGTTCGGACCTGGGCTCCCACTGAGGCCTGCCGTGACCCGCCAGGCCTTGTTTCCTGGCCCTAGCTGTCATAAGTAAGTAAGTAAGTAATAATAATAATAATAAAAGCCCTCCCCCAAGCTTCCTCCTCCTGTCCTCCCCCTGCTCCTTGCCTCCCTCTTCTTGTTTCACTGCCAGGTTCTCTGGGAACCAGAGGATTCTCTGAGGCTGCAGACACTAGAGAAACGACTCCTTGTTCTAACCACATCTGTGTCCCTGTTCTTATTGCTTTGGTAAGCTTCATGTGCACATGTTCTTATTTAATTCAGGGATTCTCAAAAAATTGCATCAGGTCTATGTGTTGAGGCCGCTTGGTTGTTTATTTCATGTACGTGTCCCTTCCCCAGATCCCAGCTACTGGCAGGACACACCTGTTCTCTGCCTGGTGAAACAGACTCTGCCCTCTAAACAGTGAGCAGTCCAAACAAAACCAAACCAATAGAAACCCATCCATTGTGCTCGAAGCTTCCTCGACTGCCAGACGTTTTTAACACCACGGTGTTCCTATTTTCACATATGTACATCATATATTGTAATATGAAATAGATATTGACTGCAGCTGAGGTGAATATCCACATGTATTGACCTCAGAGGTAAATATTGACTGAGACAAAGGTAAAATCGATGCTTACCTTGAGGGATAATAAATCTGGATATCTATTGAAATAAGAAGTCAATAGGCGCATTGTTACAAACACTCGCAGTTATAGTCACCTGAGCTCATTCCTGCAGCGAGTGGTCAGGGGCTGCTTCCTAGAGAACTGGGGGAAGTGGCAGCAGCTCAGAGGCTGAACCGGTGCCCTTTCCTCTGTTTTGTCACCACCTAGCATCCCACCGAGCACACAGCCTCAAGCAAGCCGCACGTGAAGGGGACCAGCTCTGGCATCAGCAGCTCCAGGCTGCCCACTGGGGTCTGTCCTTCCATCTCAGGGAAGACTGAAGGGTCGTCTCCGCTGGAGAGCTTGGCAAGTTGAGATGCAAGCACAGGGATCCCACTAAGGGTACAGGGATGAACTCAAAACCATGCATTCAAACCCAGTTGTCTGAGGTTAAATTTGGCATGTGTCTATTAATAGGCACCATAAACCGGGCACTCTAGGTGACAGAGGTAAGTGGAGGGGAAGGGGGGTGTGGAGAGTGAAGGCCTGCTGCAGATGGACCTACAAAGGGACCATCGCCCACCTGCTGTGGAGCTTCAGGGCCTGAGCTCCCAACCCCCTGGGTCCTCACCAGTTGCCGTTTGGACGCAGACATTTGACATTATTCTGATCTATGACAGGTGAGGGTGGGTCTGTTGAAGGCTGTGGGGAAAGGGCCCCTTGTTCCTAAGGAAGACACACAAAAGAGTGGTGTCTCTTTCCTCGGCAACAGGCCGTCTGGTCAGGATGTCTGGAATGGCTACCAACTACAGACAGGCCGGAGAAGGGAGCCTTGGACGGAGGAGGAGCCAGAGCAGAACAGGTTGCCTCTGACCACCCTCCTCAGACTGGGCGAGGTGCGCATCTCCATAGTACGGGAGCCACTGTGAGCTGAGCTTCCCGCTTCACATCACCCAGAGCAGCTCTAGGGACGTGAGTAGGTCCCAGAACTTGGATTTGGGAGTGTTAAGTGTGAACATGCAGCAACTAGCACGGTGCGAACTGTGGAATCAGAGTTCTGCAACCACCCTAGGCCCACCTCCCAAGGAGGCCTGCACCACGGGCTCCCGGAAGTCAGGTTCTACAAGTGAAACCCACAGGAAATGCCTGATGTCCTCCCCCTGACCTCAGAACTCCTTCAAGCAAGGTGTGAGATGTGTTCTAAGGATGCTTTCTGTTCTCCAGGCCCCTGAGCTTCAATACTGTTTTACCTTAATGAGGCCCTGAGCAACTGAGCTAGAACCTGTCTCAAAAATAAAGCAATAGATTAGATAGACTGATTCGCGCACACATACAGAAAGACTGGGGATGTGGCTCAGTGGTTACGCACAAGCTATACGACATTTCTGTTGACTTTAACAGCACACTCAAGGGGGACCTGCTTATGCCTCCTCAACCAGTGCTTCAATTTATCAAGAAATACACAGGGTACTTTCTACTCTTCCTGCCCAACCTCTCCCTAGAAAACCTTCCTTCCTCCTCCCTGGGACCAGTGACACTAGGGTTTAAGGGTGTTCCCTGCACCCTCCTGACTGTGGCCACCTTGGATCTGTCCAGCACACCGGGCACCTCTTAACAGACTTGATGAACCTCTGGGAGGAGTACTGGTTGCATGGCTTCCTCAGCAGTCCTCGCTGAGCACCCACCACTCGTGGCTGGCTGTGGGCTGTGTGTTTCCTCCTGAGGGCAGGAATCGCACCTTACTTCTTTCTGGGGTCCCAGGAGTCTACATCCGGGCCTGACGTGGAGAAGAAGTAGCACAAAATACGCTGCAGGACCACAGAGCTCAGGGTCCTGGAAGATGTGCCGCCCCCCACAGGGAGAGTCTCTGGGGAAGCCTAGCCCTCATCATACCCGAGGGCCGGGCCTCTGCCTCAGAGTTGCCCGTCTCCTCTCACCTTCCAAGCTAAGCAGCAGCAACGGGGTTAACATGCATGTTTCTCATTCTACAGAAAGTAGAGAGGCAGGGGAAAAAAAGCCAGTAGACAGGTGACGAAGAGTTAAATAAGGGAAACTGAGAGCCAAAAAGAGTCACATAAACAAGTTCCATTGCCACACTTTTCCAGGAAAGCAGGGATTTTATCACCAATTACAGTTGCCCTCATGCCCTTCCTGAAAACTAAGGCTGAAGCAACTGCCTGCCCGTGTAGCTGCTAGGAGGCAACCAGGGGCACTGGGACGAGGCATTGATGAATGGCAGACCTGCTGGGTGGGTGCCTCTGAGTCATGTCCACGTCAAGCTGGGGAGGGGGCCTCAGTCCTGCTCACGACACCAGCGGGACAGCAGTGACTGCCAATGAAGCCAAGATTAGATGAATCAGGTGGGGGCCACCATGTGTGGCCACCAAGGAGGATTGGTGAGGAACGGCCTGAAGCATTGTTTTTCTGTTCTGTTCGTCCCTTCTCCCACCTTACCCTTCTCTTTCTGCTCCCTCCTTAGAAATTACCACAAAAAGAAATTCTTAAAAAATAAGAAAAAGGCCTGGCACATGCCTGTAATCCCAGCAACTCAGGAGGCTGAGGCACAAGGATTGTAAGTTCAAGGCTGGCCTCAGCAACTTAGTGAGACCCTAAGCAACTTAGCTGACCCCTGTCCCAAAAATAAGTAAATAAAAAACAAAAAGACTGGGGACGTGGTTCAGTGGTTAAGCACCCCTGGAAAGAAAGAAAAGAAAGGAAAGAAAGAAAGAAAGGAGGATGGCAAGATCAAGGCTGGCCTGTGCGCTTTCTAGGTAGCAACAGAAACACTAGACTCACTGCTGCCCATACCTGAGTGCTACAACATAACTGATGGAGAAGAGACAGAGGCAAGACTGACAGAGTCTCCAGGGGCCTGACAGGATCAGAACAAGGTGGTCGATGAAGCCTCAGGTGGAGGCCATGTTCCCAGGAAGAGGCTCTGCAGAGCAGCTGCTGAACAGGCCACAGAGCAGTCACAGGAAGTCGTGGTCACCGCTTCTTCATCCCCTTCCTCCTCTTCTGCCACCACCACTGTCACCACAGGGAGGCCTGTGCCTCTCCAGAGACCATTCCAGATCTAGCTCCTGCAGCCCAGTACCTTTCTCAGTGCCTGGGAGGTGCCACAAGGGATGCTTCATGAACTGGTGACACACTCCCAGTAGATGTTAGTGCCATTAAAAGGCACCTGGGACACCCCAGCAGGAATGAACACCAGATAAAGACTCAAGGGACTGAGTGACCTCACCTTCTCTGAGCCTTGATGTCCTCATCTAGGGGTGGGGGGGGGGAAACAAAAGCAGACTAGCTGGTCCTCAAGGGGGACTTTGGTGCATTCTATGATTCTAGCAGTGAAAGCATTTTGCTTACGTCCAGGATCTGCATAAAAACCACTTCAAAAATAACTTTCCAAGAACAAATCAGGGCAGAGTTTGCTGTTGAATGAGGCTTTCCTAGAGCAAGCCTCACTTGGGTATACACTAAGCACTTCACCAGTGTCACCCTCAGGAAACCACTCTACTGGGATGGAGGGGGGAAGTGCTAGAAATGCACTGGCCAAATTATATTGTCACACTGGCTGCAGGTACGAATATATAACAAAAAACCCCATCATTATCTACAACCATAACAATGCATCAATAAAAAAATGTGGAAAGTTAAAAAAATAAGGAAAAAAAAAAAGAAACCCGACAGTCAATTTAATACAAAGGTCTGAATCTCCATTATCTACACTGAAAAACCATGAGTCAGGTCGCCTGTGTGCCCAGTGCCCAGCCCATTCAAGCTAAGGGTTCTGTCATCTGGAGAGCATTTCCAGGGCCTCCACTGGGAGTGGCTCGGGGGTAAGGCACCTTCTCCCCTTTCCTGGCCAGCATCAACCCTCCCTGCCCCCAGCAAGACCCACTGGCAGCAGAAGGGTCAAGGCCACAGGGCAGTGCTCCTAGCCACACAGGGCATGGACATGGCTTCCTAATGCTGAGTGGCAGAGGGACTTCCATATCTTATCTATTTGCCACAACTACAGAAGAGCAGGTGAAGTCCTTTGTAAATACTCGGATCATCTCCAAAAGGGAGGCCAGCTTTATTTACGTGACGTAAGTCAACAAGCAGGAAAAGGAGGTCACTTAAGAGACTTTCTGTTTCCTGGCAGCAATGAACTGGCATTTACAGGGACATTGCGCATTCACAGGGAAGAGGTCCTGGTAGAAGGATCGGTAAACAGTTCAAGACTGTACTTGTTACCCAAGGCACGTCTGTCCTCCACTCCTCCAAACAGTGCCACACCTTTGATGGTGCTCTTCTCAACGGGGGTCACTTCTGCTTCCCAAACACAATGCCTCTAAGTGCCCCAAGTTCAGTGTCAGAGAGAGTGACATTTCTGCGGATCAACAGCTCTGCTTACGGTAACCGGGGAGGGCGGGGCATGAAGCTGAGGATGCCCAGTGATTGCTTGTTTTCCGGATAATCAATAAGACACTTATCTTGAAAGATTCATGCAACTTTGGAATCAATTATGAATGGGATGATGATAAAACTCTGTAGGAGAGTCGCTGGATTGTTGTTTTTTAAAAATTCTTTTCAGAGTTATGTTCCATTTTGGTGGTTTCCCTGAAATGTTATAGAACTTTTTAAAACAATGCTGAGTGCATGATGCCATTATCAGAGAGCAGCATGGTCTCGTGCCTTCCTAGGGACTTTCAAAATCTAGATGCTGTGGCATCTCAGGATAGGAGCATGTGAGGTCACCAGGGGAGAAGGTATTTTTCATGGAGGATAAAGAGGGATGCCCTGTGGTACTCAGTAGAAGTAGCACAGATTTCCTTGTTATTTTGTTTTTGTGTTTCAGACCAAGGACCAAACTCAGGTCTATGCACATGCTCGGCAAGCATTCCACCCGGAGCTAAATCGCCAACCCTGCAGTAGCATGAACTTGAGACTCCCAAGAACCTGAATCTGAAACTAAACCTCCACTAATTATATAGACGGGTAACGGTGGGTACAGGACTTAGCCTTTCTAAATCAACACTTCCCCGTGTCAAAAAGATGATGATGGCATCTTCATTAGAGGGTTAAAGATGAAACAAGAGTATCTATGTGAAGGGTGGCTACCTCCCAATTATGAGCAGGTGCTCAACAGGTGTTCACTATTCTGATACTCAAACTCTGCCTCAGTCACCTTGAGCAAGTTCAATCTTTTTTTTTCTCTCCTGTTTTTGGGTACCAGGGATTGAACTCAGGGGCACTAAACCACTGAGCAACATCACCAGCCCTATTTTGTATTTTATTAAGAGACAGGGTCTCATTGAGTTGCTTAGTGCCTCGCTCAGTTGCTGAGGCTGGTTTTAAACTCGAGATCCTCCTGCCTAGGCCTCCTGAGGACTGGGAAATTTCTGAATCTCTGTCGCCAACTTATTTTTAACTTGGAGGTAAGAACATGCTTCCAGACTGTTGGGGAATTAAACTAGATATGAGTGGAAGAGCCACTGGCATGGGGCAGGTGCCGAAGATGCTGACTAGCATTCAACCAGAGGCACAAAACTCAAGGAACATTTCAGGAAACCTAGCCTTACTCCCATATTTAATAAGGAAGCAAACCGAGGCTTGGGAGGACTGATTTCGGCTCAGGTTACTGGAGAATTATTTCATAAGGGAGCCTGGTCCAAGCCTCATGAGGGGAAGGAAGATCTGCAGCTTAGATGAGAGCAGGAGACAATGTGGGGATAATGCAGGTGAGTGGCAGTGCAGAGCTCGGGGAATCTGGCCAGGGTACAGCATCATAACTGGGAAGATGCCCACGTCTGGAGCCGGGCAGGGGAAGAGGCAGGAACCAGGCCTCTTGGGAGGCAGTGGAGCCTGGGCTGGCATAGGACAAGAGGCTGTGCTGTGCAGCCACTTGTAAGAGGGCGCAGAGTCCAGGAGCCTGGCAGGAGCACCACAGGCACCAAGAGGAGGAAAGACAACTAAATGCAGAGGACCCCCCACCCCAGCTGTGGATATAACCCCGAGTTCTGGCTATCAATGGTCCATCTTGGAGGCCCAGGAGGGAATCCAGTTTGGGGAGTTGGTCCACGGCTGCATGGGTCCACCCCACAACTAAGAGGCTCACCCTAAAGAGACAGATGGCTAAGGAGCCCTGGCCTTCTGGCCAGCGCAGGGGCGACGGTCTCCATTCAGCTCAGGCTCCCACCTAGGAGAGAATGGCTGTCAGGGCCCGGCCTTCTCTTGGCCCTAAATAGACCAACATTTGGCCTGAGTGTGCAGGTTACTTTTATGGGCCACACCATTTAAGCTGTCCCTCTGGTAAGAAATAGCCCGGGGGTGGTCGGAACCACAGCCTTGTAAATCTGACACTATATTTAGTTCACACTGGCACGGCTGAGGAATTTCTTTTCAGGTTCAGATTTTGAGTAGCAGATCCGTAACTGCCTTTGAAATGGCCAGGGGCTGAAGCCGCAGCATAATTGGGCAGTAGGCCAGGCGGTCACCACACCTCCTGGCACCTTTACCAACAGCCCTCAGGCACCTCTGCTGGGGGTCAAACCCACGGTGTGCTCTGAGGCAGGAGGACAACTGAAAGATTGGAAAATTCTCGCAAATAATGTTTGGAAGTATTGGTGATGTGTAGTCAAGTGCACAAATATTGTGGGCACAGCCTGAGGAACGTGTGGGTGTGTCATGCCATCAGGACAATATGTAGAATGCTCCTCCACCAGAAGGCCAGCCCTCGGGCAGGTCGTCGACTGCCCTGACTTCTGTGGCCAGCGGCTGACCCTCTGTGGTGTCGTACAGTCTGTACTCTGCCGAGTGCCTGGCTTCTCTCATGCAGCAGAACGCCCACCTCTCAAACTTTACAACTCAAATAAAGATCACACCTCGTTCCTCGCATCAGGCTCCCACCGCACGCCAGGATCAGACCACTCCCCAGGTTTAATCCTCACTGCAAACTCAGCAGCTAGGAATGACTATTCCAGCTTTACGGACGAGGAGATGGACGCTAACAGAGATGAGGTGACATGGCACAAAAAGTCTAGAAATCAGCACATGGGGTTATGAATCCGCCGAGGGTCTGGATTCATAACATGCATCTTTTTCTCTTGGCCAATTGGCTTTCCACTTTTGACTTTATGGTTGGCGACATTTCATGTAAAGCCCTTCTTAACTGTATCTGCTGCACTGTAGATGGCAAAATGTCTCAACTGTGGTGCTAATGATAAAAGAGACGACTATGATTATTCCAGGCCCAGTGTTAACGCTGAGGATGGAGAAAGGATCAATCCAGACATAGTCCTGCTCCTTGTGGATCTTATAGCCTGGTGCCGAAAACAGAAAATAAACACACAAACAACTTTATGATTATATATTGTGACCACAAAGGGAAAGGACAGGCTGCTTTGGGCCACAGTGACTGTTGAAACTTGAACAACACTTTTGCGATGGCTTCTTCCACTGGGAACTGTTAGAGAGCAAGACGGCTGAGGACCTTCAGCAATGTCACATACCAGTTATGCGAAGATGCCTAAAATATTCCCCCCAATAGGGGTGCAATTTGGACTAGCTCTGCTCATAAGCCCTGCACCCGAGGCTCAATTACAGCCATCCGCAGTGGACTCTTCACAAGGAGCGTTTAAAACACAGCTTCGCCCTTGACTCTGGATTCTGCATGTCAAAAGCACTTAACTCAAACCCTCTGGATTACCAACACCACATCAGGGCAGCAGGCCCAGGCGGGCCAGACACCCCCTCCCCATGCTGTGACATTGACGGCACTCGCATTATCATCATGCTATCACTCAGTCCCTGCTTGTGAAGATGAGCTTGGGACCCTGACATTCCCAGGCCTCTTCTCAAGGAATTGCTGCCAAGTACAAAACCTACAACCTACATTTCATTTTATGACCAAAGATTCTACTTTAGAAAAGAAAAACTCCTGTGTGGAGAGTCTTAAAGAAGTGATTCTCGTGTCCCCTAAAGATGTTACAGGCTTCTCATCTGACACTGACAGCAAGGCCTAGAGTTGGCGCAGGAAGCAAACCTCGGTGTTGTCAGCATCACCTTTGAGGTGTTAGCACCTCCTCTGGAGCCCACTGGGCCCTCCCTCAGGAGGACAAGGGCCAGTCATTGCCCCAGCTCTTGCTTGCCCCCTTCTGCTCCCGGCAAAGCTGCTGTCTGCATTTAGGTTATGACAAAACACACATCTTCAAAGTCTTTACAAGATGTCCCCACTAAGAGACTTACCGAAGGACAAGGCTGTAAGAACTAGAGTCCCCTCTCTCAAGGCCCTTCTTCCAGAGGGCTGCTCGGGGGGGGGGGGGGGGGGGAGGAAGAAACGGCCAGCAAGGTGTGCCTTCCCCCCCTCAGCTACTACTAAATGTGCTACTGGCACTGAGAGGAGGGACCTGGAGAGCAAGACTGTTCTCTTCCTCTTCCTGTCCCCAGAAACTGAGAGTCCCCGTACATCAGAAGGAGGGCCTCGCATCACTGACCTGCACAGGTCACTGGGCCACTGGGCAATCGGGGAAGAATTAGGATTCGTGAACGGGAGCCGCTGGGAGCCCACAGCGTGATGAGGACCTCCCTGTCCAACCACGCAGAGCCACCAGCGGGCCAAGAAATGGGTCACCAGCTACTTACTACAAACGACAAAGCAGAGAGGCTTGTATCTGGGAGAGGTCGGGCCCCTTGACGTCCTACAGACTGATGACGGTTTGGGGAAGTTGTCACTGATCCTGAAAGAATTAGAGACATGGAGATGGCGTCGTTTTTCACAAAGCTGAGTGTATCCAAGTATCCTTACACACCCGAGGATGATTCAGACAAGGCAGGCGCTATCAGCTCCCAGGTACAACAAGATCTTTGGAAAAATCCTGACACCTGAGAAAACACGAAGGCTTCCTGTAGATAAGGAGTGTGCTCTGACAGCGCGTGTCATCTATGTTAATATAATCAACATTTTTTAAAATCTATGACCAACAGTATCCTCCGTAACCCAACAGTGATTACTATCAAAAGTATAGATCTCACTTTATTTTTAACTCCACCTGGTGCACTTTGGCCATGTATTGACCACTTAGGAACATTCTTCTGGCCATAAACCCAATCAATAAGGCGCTCGTGCAGAACGTAACTGCACATTTTCTGCTCACATAAGCCCAGAGATGATGAGGGCCGATTACAGAGAAGCCGAAGATGTTCGCGCCCGCCACGTCCCTCCTCAGAGGACTAACCTGAAAATGATCTTTGCCTTGCCTACAAATGAAATATTTAAAACAATGTTTTGATGCCCCCAAGTTATACCTGACATATTTGTCGATTTTCAGATGCTCGGAGTGATTAGATTTGGGGGTCAGGTACTTTAAGGTCATCTTGAGACCACACATTTTAATTTCAAATGGAGGATGACAAACCTGATAAGCAGAACTTTATAAAATAAAAGGATATGAAATCAACTTACACTACTAGTTGGTATGGGGAAAACTTCTGTATTAAGTCCTGTCACTTAAAAGGAAGGAGCCTGGTGTGTTACCAGGGGTAATCTCTTCACCTTGATGAGTTAGGAGGCCTCCACGGTGCAGCGGAGACACGGCTTCAATCTACAGCGAGTGGGATTTCTAATGGGGACAGGAGGAGAGGAGTGAGGGATTCTGGTTTCATGTTTAAAGGAATTTACTGGTAAATAACATATTCCTAGAGGTAAGGAACATATTCTTATTTCTCAATAATCTAGAAAGATTCCAACCATAGCATGGGTGATAAGGAGACCAGCAGGCAGGTGGGTACAATTCAAAGGGTTAAACCACAGAGACAATGTGGCAGCCCAGAAGTGCTTTTAAACTCAATTAAAATAAAACCAGTTCCTGTTAGTTTTTCCATTCCAGATTTAAGGCCCATGCTGTATTATCTATTCATATGAAAAAGGGTACAGCAATTGGAGTTTGAATTATGCTAACACATTTTCTCAGCTATAGAAAACGCTGGCTTCCAGCCCAATGAATACAATAGCCACATGCTCAGACCCTTAATTATCTAATAAATGTAGTGTCATTTTAGCAATTAGTTCAAATGACCATACGGAACTTTTTTTCTTCATAAGATCAGAATTGTAAATATTTTTAAAATAAAATAAAATACTTGTTAGGGACCTATCTGAGGATATTATCTCTACAATTAACATCTGAAAATGACCGATAAAGCTTTTAATTTCAACAAATGTTTTTTGTTTTTTTTTTTAAACCACCAATCCAACTCAAATATGGCCAAAGGCTGATTTTCATGTGATAAGTTCACAAATGCCCCTTAGACATCTACTCGGCTGGACTTCCAAGCAGGATTTCCCACCAGAGTGGGCAGGTGCCACCATAGGAAGTGACAAGGTGAGCCTGAGTGAGGGAGGAGGGGCAGAGAGGGGGTGAGGCCCACGCTCTGAGGGAGGATGCATTCCAGCAAATGCCACCACGAATGACATTATAAAGTGAAGAATAATTTGAAAACTTCTCACACAAGACTGCTCTTTCTCCTCATTTTCTCACCACTGCACTCTCCATGGAGCTGAATTTTAACATGAAATCCTTCACGTCCTCTGCAAACCAGAGAGCGTCACAGTTGCTCCTATAATTTACTAATACCAGAGCTTTTGAATTAGAAAACTAATGTTGTAGAAAAGTAGGCTTATGCTAAAGGAATCGTTTCTGTGCCATTTGTTCGGCCTTCCACTAGGCGACCTGTCTGTGAGAGGACCGCAGGCACCTGCCCCTTGTTGGGGAAGGGCCCACTCAGATGCAAGGGGGTGTTCTTCATTTGGAACCACTGGGGCAGGCACGCAGTCTACAAGGGCTTCTCGGCATTGACCAAAACCCTCTTGGGACAAAGAAAATGGCAAATATGGCCCGGGCTTTCCACGCGTTTGCAGGCTGGTATGGAAACCTGGATCCAGGGACAGTAGGCAGCCGCCATGCCTCACCACCTTGCCCCAGTGAGAAGACACCCTCAAAGCCAGGGTGCTGTGACATTTAGGACTGAGGTCTCTGCTTTGGAGCAAATGCACGGAGACACTTCTCCTGGGTTTCAGGGAGTTTTCCAGCAGCTTCGTTCCAAGTTCCAATCATGCCCCTCCTTACATCTACCCTGGAAGGTAGGTAGTATTTGTTTTCTAAACCTGAAAAGGTGGAGATGCAAGGCTTCCTCGGCCTTTGCCACCATTTGTGGTAGAGAGAGATGGTCTCTACATGCCCATCACTGTCCAACCCACAAGGTGACGTTCAGGACTTGCCTGGCCAGGTTCCTCCTCCTTCCAGGGATCACACCTCCACGTTCCCACAGCACCACCGCCCTGTCTGTTGGTCCTTCCTCCTCCCACCCTCGTCCACTGCTGTTTCCTGCCCCCCACCCCGGGTTATCTTTAAGTAAGAGGAAGTTGCGCCTCTGAAGAGCCCCAACCCCATCCCTCCCAGGCTCCTCCAGCCTGGGCCTCTCCCTACCTCGCCTGGTGAACTATGTGCTATTCAACTTGGCTCAGGTATCTGACTTGGGAGCAGGCTCAGTCTCCCTCTCCCACCTCTTATTCTATATTGTCCATACCCTAAACATCCCTGTCACACAGCTATCTATCTCCTTGACTCAGCTGTGAGTTAAGAACAAAGCAATGGCCAAGTATGAAAGTACCTGCCTATAACCCCAGTGACTCGCAGGGAGTCCAGGTTTGAGGCCAGCCTCAGAAACTTGACCAGACCCTGTCTCAAAATTAAAAAAATGAAAAGGACTGGTTATGGAGCTCAGTGGTAGAACACCCCTGGGTTCATCCCCATTACCCACCCCCCAAAAAAAACACCCATCAAAACCTGCCCTTCCATACCTCATACTTGGTAAAGTAACACCACAAGGCAGCAACTTTACAATCACTCCTGAATCATTAAATGTAACACCTCCAAAATACAAAAACCAGAAACAAATATGGGAAACCAAATATGACAGAGTGACTGACAATAAGGAAAAAAGAAAACAAAGTAAAAACCAACCAACTAACCTACAAATGCCAAGGAGACACAGAAACAATGTGGACGAGGTAGGGTCTAACCTCATGATGATCCCTTCTTTTGTGCTGGGCGTTTCTGGAAAGGATAAAGCTCATAATTAATCCTAACAACCAACAAAGCTCCAACAGCATGGCAAGGATATTCACTCAGGGTGTATTTACGTTGCCTCACCAGCAAACCTGCAGCAGGCTGCCCCTGTTCCAGGCGCCAGGAGCGCAGGGCTGGAAGCCACACAGAACACCATGCTCGCAGAGAGCTGGAGGTGCCGTTCGCTTTCAGTAACTTATAATGTTGATGCATCCTATTGATCGTCTCCCGAATGACCTATAGCTGCAAACGAATTTCTTTCATACAGCTCATGACAACTACCTCTTTGTGTCTATGCATCGTAGTAAATTTGATGAGTGGGTGTATCTATAAGACACGTTATGCATAACATGTTATTCTTACCTATTTATAATATATAAAATTGAATATCAAGAGACTAACTGTAGAGATTGTTTTTAATTGTTGCTGGGCACAGTAGTGCACACCTGTCATCTGACAATTCAGGAGGTCCAGGTAAGAGGATCCCAAGTTCAAGGCCAGCCTCAGCAACTTAGCAAGGCCCTAAGCAACTCAGTGAGACCCTAACTCAAAATTAAAATATAAAAAGGACCAGGAATTTGTCTCCATGGTAAAGTGCTCTGGGGTTCAACCCATAGTACCAACCTTCCCCACAAAAAAACCACAATTTTTTAAAAGGTTATTTTCAATTGTCAAAAAGGCAAAAAAGCATCCTCAAGAACTTAATCAGTGCATATTATCTTACATTGAGATCAGACATCATCTAGGTACTTTCTGAAGCAAGTGGTCAAATGACATTGCTCTAATTGCTATAAAACATCTACAAGAACAAAAGGATGTGGGTTTTTTCCCCCTTTGGAATTGGACCCACATGACAAATGTTCTTGTGAAAGTACTAATTAACAAGTCTTGGTTGTTTGGAAGAACTGTGGTCTTAAGGGGCTGTTTGATAGCAAAAACCATATTTGAATACATTCTGTCAAAGTCAAGTCACGAAACTGAATTACCAACCGCACAAAGCCTCAAAGAGCTCACCAGTGCATGTGTGAAACTGAGTTACATCAGTGAATTCCCTAGCAAGGAAGTCTCAACATGCTAGGTTCCCCAAGGCTGCTAGGGTGCTGGGGTCAAAGGGAGCATCAGCACTCACCATTTGGAAACCATCAAAACATCTTAATAAAGGTGTAAAGGATGGACATGGCTATAATCATGCTCTGTTAAATGGTTTAGTAACTAAAACTCAGAGAGATTAAGTAAATTGTCCAAGGTTACACACCTGGGAGATAGAAGGGGTGGGGCCTTGACTGCTAGCTAGTCACCTCCAACATGGAGCATCACACCCAGCGCTGCATAAACTTGCTTCTGGGTGAACTCAGGGTTGGGTGAAAAGCAAGCCAGTCAAATGAAGGAACCAGGTGTCAGGCCTCCCTTTACTCAGGGCTGCAGGGATAGGACTTAGGGGACAAATGCTGGAGGTTTGATTCTGAAGGAGACTAAAATTTGAACAAGATTTAGGTACACGTTCACACACACACACACACACACACACACACACACCCCTCTTCCTCGAATCCAAAAGACTAAAAAGTGAGCCATTCAGCAAACACTCTTCCTATCCCCTTGCCTCCTTGGAAGGTGCACAATTCCCCAGCGGAAGTCGAGTTTAGCCATGAACCAGTTTGGGCCATTGAGAGTGTGGGGCATGCTCAGCCTGCACCTAGCCCTTAGAGGACACAGGCACAGCCTGTCTGCATCATGGCAGGAATGTGTCCTTACTCCCCAGTGCTCCTTCAGCCTTAGCTAGCTCCAAACAAGGCAGGTGAAGCGAGGCCACCACAGGCGACCTGCCGACCGATGGCCGCTCTATGGGTTCTCACAGCAAGGTGAACTGCAAAGAGCAACCACCAAGCAGTAAAGATGTGCACGGATGGCGGTCTGTGGGGCAGGTAGGGGAGCTAACCTGGGGGTACCACCAGGACAGGATTAAGATGCCAAGTCAGCTACTGGGTTGTTTTTGTGGTGTTCCAGGGAACCCAGGGCCAGCCCGAGTCAGCACTTCTAGGTGGCCCCTGCTTGAATGGTGCAGGTATCACCACCTACATTTCAAGGGACTGAAATGGAAAAGTATCTGCCTCAGAAGATTCTAGAATGAGGGACACTAACACTCTTCCAAGCTCAGTGCCTCCAAAGGAGGAGAAAAATGTGAAATAAACAAACAGAAACCACATCACAGCTCAGTGTCCACCACACAATGTCTTCTGGGAGGTGAGCCTTGGTTCCCGGGTCTAAATTTTGACCAAATGAAGGGGATATTTGGCAAGTTTTAGAAAACCATGGAGGTTTCTCACTTTCTGCAACTCATCTGTTGCAGAAAAATTGGTGAAACACAGAAGGCAGGCCATTTAAGAGATTCCTCAAGATTATGATAACTTCTTCCCTTTCAAATGCAGAGAATATTGAAGTTTCTTTAAAAAATTCATACAGGAGAATCATTCTATGCAACTCTAAGAAGGAAACTGTCAGACAACATTCCCAATTCAATATTATATTGTGCTTCAAGAAAAGATTTCCATATATTCTAGATTAAAAAAAGCCTCATAAATAAATGATAATCCAGTCCATGCTCTGAAAAATGAAAAAATAATTTTGTGTTTGCATTTTACTCCACAGAGTAAAATTTAATCTCTCTTTTAATACAGCATGTTTTATATGAAAAGGTAAAAAGATGTAACCTTATGAAAATTGATTTTTTACATGTTTGGAAATGCCCCTCACTGTATTTATCTAGGCATTTTCAATCTGTGAGCACAGAGAGGCACCGCGTGTTGAGAGCCTCACCATATGGGACTGGAAGTGAAGGGAGTTGTTGTGATTTGATTTGATGCAATTTTTCTTGATGGTGTTAAAATAGTCCAGACCAGAGAATGGCTTTACGGCTGTGCTATCCACTCTTTAAGCTTATGCTTTCAGATCCGTGCCAGGGTCTTCAGCAGTACCAAGCACACAGTAGGTGCTTACTAAATATTTGGCCAAATGTGTGGCTTAAGAGAGGCAACAGAGACACAAACACTCCAGTTCCATGCAAAGCTGAAGCCACGGGTTCGTAGGATGGGGTAAAACCAGGCGATTTGGGGTTCGCCGTCGATGCAGAAATCCTCCTGATGTCCGAAGCATCCGGGGAAATCCCAGCCGAGGAGGACTGGATGATGAAGATCAGCAACTTCCCCCGGTGCAACTGACAATGTAGCCACGCATCTACTGCAGCCCCTTGTCCTCTGAACAACTGTTTCCTAAGTGCCTCAGATGGACACCACCAGGGAAACTGGTCTTCAGTCTCCAAGAACTCTATCTGGAAAAACAGAAACAAGCCAGCCAGCTTTGATTTATGTTCTGCCCCTGGCCTCCAAAGTGGGATTAGCCTCCAGGAGACTCCTCATTCCAGCTGAGAAAGCCTGTGGGGCCACAGCTAACCCGGCACAGTCTTCCACTTACATTTGAAGGCTTCAGATAGCAGCTTTAAAAAAAAAAGTACTTGCAGGCTGAGGAAGGATGCACCCTTGCCTGGAATGCTCAAGGCCCTGGGTTCAACCTGCATCAGCAGCAGCACCACCACCAACACACACGCATGCACACACGCGCACACACACACACACTTCATTGCCAAATCAAGACTGAATGTATCTTGGGCTTAGAACAGTGTTGGTTTGACATAAGGGTGTGTTGTGTAATGTGTAACAATCAAATGAATTGACACTTCCATCACCCCCCGTGCGTGCTGTGTACTAGATCCCCAGGACTTGTTCATCAGATTACTGAACGTTCACATCCTTTGCTCAACACCTCCCCACTTTCGGCACCCCACAGTCCCTGGCACCAAATATTCTACTCTTCGCTTCTGAGTTTGACTTTTTCAGATGCCACGTCTTGGTGTGATCACACAGTATCTCAGCCTCTCTCTGCATGACTTAGTTCTCTTAGCACAGAGTCCTCCGAGTTCAGGGATGGAGGAAGAAATTGTGGTCCCCACACACAATGGCATATTATTCGGGCATTAAGGAGTCCGGTCCAGTTTCTGAAGGCAGATCTTGTGGTCACAAGACTCGAGGACCTTGTGCTCCTTCTAGGGAGACAGTAGTTACGGAATTGCTTGAGATGGGATCTGGGTTTCAGAATCTTCAGGGGTGGTAACTGTCAGCAAAGGGAAGACACCCCCAGTTGTGCCTCACAGACTCTAGGGTGGCCCCCACAGCCCTCACCTTGGGGTATTCACACCTTGTGTAATTCCCTCCCTTTGAATGTGGAAAGGACTTCTGACTTGCTGTTATCCAACAGAAGGTGATAGCTGTCACCTCCCCAAACACTACCTATGTCAGATCCCTGTGCCAGCAGACTTGCTGCAGGGACTGTCCTTGCTGGCTCTCCTTGACGGAGTTGCCACACTGGGAAAGCCAACGTGATAAAGCATGGACGATGACTTACAGGAGCTGAGGGCTGCCTCCGTCCAGCAGCCAGCAGTCAGCAAGGAGCTGGGGCCCTCAGCAAAAGGGCTGCAAGCCAGTTGCCTCTGCTCATCATCTGAGTGATCTGGAAAGCAGATTTCTCCCTAGTCCAGTGACCAGATCAGAACCCAGCCTGCACAATGTCTGATTACCACCTCGCGAGAAATAATGTGTGTCCACGAAGCTGTGAAGTATGTGCTAATCTGGGTCACAAGAATGGTAATGGTACCCAAGTAGAGAACTTGGAGAGTGCACAAGCAGAGATCAAGAATGAGCAGATGGCACGGGGGATGGGGAGACAGGAAGCATGAAGAAAGCCATGGGTTTGAGGCTCATACTGTGTCCCCACCACCCATCTGAGATGCCCAGAGAATTACGCATTAAAAAATATACTGAAGCCGGGCACAGTGGTGCTTGCCTGTAATTCCAGCAACTTTCCAGGCTGAGGCAAGAGGATCACAAGTCAGAAGCCAGCCTCAGCAATGCAGCCAGACCCTGTCTCAAAAAAGTAAAATAAAAGGGACTGGGGAGGTGGTTCAGGGGTAGAGCTCCCCTCAGTTCAACCCATAACACTGCAAAACCAGAAAAAAAAAGTACATAAAGTATGAACCATTGAGTGGGACACAAGGTAGAACGGGAGAAGGAATGAGGACCCGGCAGTGTAGCCTCAACCTGGCATCCATAGGGAGCTGCGGATGCTCCTGAGCAGGAGGCAGAAGGCAATGGCTGCGTCTAGGAAGACGCACCCAACGGGCAGGGCGGACAGGCATGTGGAAGAATATGAAGCTCAGGGCAATACCACCCGTGCCCTGTGTTTCATCAAGCGAGAGCTCACAGTGGGTTTTGGGTAAGGAGAAAAGACCAAAATGTCCAAGCATCCGATACCTAATTCAGCTTCCAGGTGCTAGAACATTTCCAAAACTTTTAATCTTGGAAACCAATTCTTAAAGGTACTCAGATGTGCCACATATAGCAAGAGTTCACATACGTAATGTATACACACGTCAAATAATAATGAATACACCTATGGACCCCTTGCTCAGTTTGAGGAGCACCTCCCGTGTGTCCCCCACCACTCTCCTGGGCTCCCACCACGTGGGAAGCTCTAGCTCCATGGTCCTGTGACACATTACTCACTTTTCTTTTTAATTTTATCATCTACCCTTGGGTCCTCAAATGGTATGTTCAGCTCTGCTTATGTTGTGAGCTTCCTGTAGATTGCCTGTCTATGTTCCTCTGTGCGACCACCATTTGAATCCTGTGTTATGACTGGGAGGCTCCTTCATGCTGACACATGTCTGGGGTCCCTCCATTTGCATGGCTCTCTAGAATTCCATCATATGAATACACCACCATTGGAACCCCCTCCACCTGACCCCCACAGTACTGGGATGGGGTTTAGGGAGCTCTCTGCACCTTGATATCACAAAGACTGCCCCAGAACATCCTAGAACTTTTCCTAACCTCCATAGTTTCCTGAATGCATGTTGCAGAAATGAAACTGTAGCAGTCATTAAGCACTCGTTTAGCTGGAACACGGAAGCCTTTTCCAGAATGGCGGCACCTGCTCACACACCCAAGGGAGATGTAAGATGCCCCACTTCTCCACATCCTTGCCCAAGCTTGCTACTGCCTGGCTATCTAATGCCTCCTGTCTGGAGAGTAGGAAGTCGTTTCTCATTGTGGTTGCCACGGCAGTACCTTCTGCTGGGGAGTTTGGGCTTGTTTTCAATCCTGTGAAACTCTCTGTAGGACCCCCAGAACCCTAAGGCAGGCATCTGCCCTATCTGCATTGCAAGTTGGTGAAAGAAAACAGGTGCCAATGAGAAGTTACTGGTGAGGTTAACCCAGAATGCAGTAAAGATATGTATTAAGACATAATCTATAGTGTGTGTACCTATATGCAGATATGTGTATGTAATATACATGTATATATATGTGTATATATACATACAGAAGAGATCTCACAAAGTCATTTATGATTAATGTTGGCTCTCACATCCACAGGTGTCATGCATGACCTTGAGCAAGTCCTTTACCTTCCTAACCCACAACTGACATACAAAATGTCAAATAATCAACACACAAACACTGACATGAAGAAAAGGTTATCCATGTTACTAACGATTAGAATGTACATTTATCTTAAACTCTGAATATATGCAGCTCTCCTCACAGACACAAAGAAAGGATCAATATTTCCCTGCACACACAGACCTCAATTCTAAATTTAAAAATCACAGGGCACAGGAACAGGCCCTCTGGTCAACACAATCTCTCCACAAGAATGACCCTCGCCTGGGCAGGGTGTCTCTGTGCCTTCTGGTCCTCCTGCCTGACACTCCCCACTGGGCTCCTGGCCTCACTCTGCTCACCTCCAAAGCCTCACCTCCACCTGGCCACACTCACAGTCGCAGCCCCTCCTGTCCCCTGCAGCTCCTTGCCAACCAGCAACCTTGCTTCTGAACATGCATCGCCACGGGATATATTTGATGGAGTCACTGGCTTGTGCCTGGCCCTGCCCGGCTCCCCTGCTGGGAGGTGAACTCTGGGGAGGAGACGCCCGGCAGGTCTGGTTTACCTGGAACACCAAAGCCTGTGCTGCTGCTGCTGCACCTGGCTTCTCGCAGTAGCATGGTGAATAAAAAAGCCTTGTCTTAGTTCATCTGCCACT
Organism: Spermophilus citellus; assembly: GCF_964194105.1. Lineage (NCBI taxonomy): Eukaryota > Metazoa > Chordata > Mammalia > Rodentia > Sciuridae > Spermophilus > Spermophilus citellus. Next base: position 61,215,418 of record NC_138200.1, on the reverse strand, counting down.
GGTTTCCAAAGGACTTGGCGATGGAACCAGGATTTTTATGTGCAAGCTGATACATAAATAAGAACCGGTCACAGACCCCTGAAGCCCTAGTCTCACTAGTATCCCCTGGGGTTGGCCTGCACCGTTTGATTTCTAAAGAGGCAAAGAGGAGCACGAGTCTTTCCTGGATTATCATCTGTTCCTTCTTTATCCTGAGCATCCAATAAAGAGATTATATGAATATAAATCAACAAAACACTGTGTTTTCTTTATCGTTATATCCACTTGATGGTTTTAGAGTTTTAATCATGCCAATAACCATCCGCTGCAAGCTCTTAAGGATGGAAACCATTTCTTATCACATTTGAAATTCAAAGAGGAAGCTCCGAGCACCATGTGACAAGAGGTAGCCATGGATATTTATGATCAAGGAAGATGACCAGCTAGAAGTGGGGGCTCGTCAGTGAGGTCACAGTGTGCTACGAATATGGTTTATTACAGCTTCCAAAGAGATGCCCTCTCTTTGGCCAATAAGTAAAGGATAAAAGGTTCAAGATAAGGAAGAAGCACTTTATAAATGAAAATGTTCACTAATGAAATTAGTATCGTTACTGCAGGAAGTGCTAATTTTCCTGCTCACTGAGAGTTTAATAAAAATGTTATGTCTACTCTATAACTGTGATTAATCAGTGTGGGATTGAGGAGTGCAGCGATTCCTTTTCAACAAGGCAATTTTCAAAATTTGAAAAGGTGTAAATTTCATGCAAATTGCTTCCTAATCATATATGTACAAAGCAGAGCTGAGGAACTTGCAGTTAGGAAAGGAATCGTTAACGTTCAACATTTTTTCTTCATTTTATTCCCTGAAAGGTAACCATACGTGAGAATACAAGACCCATGGCAAAGCTCAGAGGCAAGTGTCAAAAAAGGGTAAAACTGTAAACACACTCAAATGTAGGTGGGCCATTTCAACAATCATGTGAAAAAGGATGTTTTGTCTGGAAAACAACACTTCAGTCCAGTGCAAAACACAAGCTCGATTCAACCACAACATTGGGAGAGCAAGAAGCCTTTCTCCTCGTCCCTCTCTTCTCCATGGGAAACAACATCTGCACTAAAGAAAGTGACATTTCTTCTTCTTCTTTTTTTTTTTTTTTTGGTACCAGAGATTGAAGTCAGGGGCACTTGACCACTGAGCCACATCCCCAGCCCTATTTTGTATTTCATTTAGAGACAGGGTCTGAGTTGCTTAGTGCTTTGCTTTTGCTGAAGTTGGCCTTGAACTCACCATCCTCCTGCCTCAGCCTCCCCAGCCCCCAGGGTTACAGGTGAGAGCCACAGTGCCTGGCCATTTCTTCTATTTTTAAAGAGTCCCCAGATCACCTGAAATTCTAAGCCATGGTTTGTAAACCTGAGCAATCCTTGGACAGAGTGGCCTGTCCCGCGACTCCTGCCTCATGGCGATGTCCTCACCATCCCACCAGCCTCAGAGGGTCACAGTCAGTGCCAGTCTCACTGAGCCTGGTGAATGCCACACGCACTGAGGAAATCTGAGGATGTCATTTGTCTGTTTATGTGGCTAATGGGAGGGTGGATAATGAGGCCTCGAGTGTGCATACGACAGCACTGGGATCATCAGCCATCAACATCAGGACCGATGGCCCTGAAGTTACACCACCCAGCAGAGAACAACCAGGGAACACACTTTGCTGGCACCGGAGTTCACACAGTGGCATCTAACCAACAGCAGGCTGCCGAGGGTCCTTAAGAAGTCGGAAGCCTTTTCTCTTTTTTTTTGTATTTTAATACAAAAATTGGAAAGCAGTAAGTTGGCCCTTCTGAATGGCCAGCATGGCCATGGTTCCTTGCTGTGGATGACCTTCCTCCTTGCAGGCGCTGAGAGGGACCACGTAGTGACAAGCAGGAGCCACCTGCCCCCATCCTCAGCCCCACCCCATCCATTTTCTAAACTCACAGCCCTCATCAAGGCCATCAGCACGCACAGCCCCTGTTCTTCAGAAGGGGGCCGAGGATGATTTTTTGGTGAAGGTGGTGTACTTTGGAGCCATCTGGCCACGTGCCTTAATGTGCTCTTCTGAATTTCACCCAGCTTTGTGGGATGGTGTGGTTCTGCCCGCACGTCTCTCCAGGCACTGTGTGTAAATAAGACAAAGACTCCTGCTGCCTTCAATCACCGAGTAGTGAGCGGAGGCTCTGGGTTTAACGTGGCAACACATTTTCCATTATACGCTAAGATTAATAAACCTCGAAGCACCCGGGCGAGCCATGGAGACCAAGGGCAGTGGGGTGCTCATTTCTGTCCCATTAGACACGGGCCGAGCTGCAGACTCGCCACACTCTGTCACTCCAGCCTGGTAATGGGCCTCGCAGAGACCACATCGCTGGGGCCTCCGCCAGTGCAGCTGCAGGAGGAAAGACCTTCCTTTTCCCTAAAACGCACAGGCAGCGAGGGCCAGGTGGGTGTCCCCTTGGCCAGTTCTCCTTTGGCCCTCATTATGCAGCCAAGGGCACAAATATATACCAGCCTGGGAGGGCAGAAGGCAGGCGTGAGCCCAGGGACCTTCCAGAACAAAACAAGCCCTGCTCCTTGGTAGTGGAAGAGGAAAGGCTCTGCGGGCCTGGAGGGCCTTGTGATCATCACTGGACCAGTCTGAGCCTCCGTTTCTTCATCTGACCCTGGGGGTGAGGAGAGTACCTGCCTCCTGGGGGTAGTGCGGGAGCAAATAATGAAGGCACAGCTCCAGCCCAGAGCCTAACACATGGGTTTCTGCCATGACAACTCTGGTGGTTGCTACCATTTTAATTACCACTCTGATTGTTATCAATAGGGCTGCTCCCACCACTACCAGTCACAGGGATGTAACCCTTTGATCTCCAATTCCCTCAACTGTAAACTGATGACAGCCATGCCCTCCTCTGATTGATGAATAAGATAATGCACAGAAAGCAATCAGCGAGCTCCAGGTCCTCCATGGTGCTCAATTAACTGCACATCTCCACCTTCCTGGCAGGAACTCAGGGAGGAGGAAGCACTCACTTTGATGTCACTAAGATTCCTCAGTCTGTTGACTAGGAAGCTCCTGCCTGCTGGGGACAAGAGGCCGTGGGCCCCCTGCTGCCTAGGAGCACTCCACTGGCCAGGGATCTGGCACAGCTGGCTTCCTCTGTCCTCAGAACCATCCTTACAACGAGGATGCTTTGTGCCTAACATGTCACAGACGAGGCCATGGGAGATCAGAGGGGTGAGGCAACAATCCCAAGATGGCACAGCTTGTTTTGGGCCCAAACAAGGAAGCCCAGGGCTCTCCCCTGCTTTCCCCAGTACACTGGCTGTTTCTGAATCTCTAAATAGAGATGTGGGTGAGACCACTATTACAGAAGAATGTGCCCCACTCCAGTGCCCCCCCACGTGCTGCTGTTTGCAAGTTGGACCTTTGAGAGTGACAAGGTTCGGATGAGATCATGAGGGACAGAGTCCTAAGATGGGGTCAGTATCCTCTTAAAATGAGAAAGAGACCAGAGCCCTCTCACTTTCTGCCACAGGAGGATGCAAGGAGGTAGCCATCTGGAGCAGAAAGAGGGCCCTCAGCAGACAGGGAGTGTGCCCCAGTGTGCCCCTGGGTCCTGAGACGGGCAGACACAGCACAGACCAGGGCGTGGGGTTTTGCTAAGCAGCGGAGGCAGACAGGACAAGAGCCCAGGTGTAACTATCTGCCCAGGGAACGTGGGTGGGGAAGGTGACGGTCTTGCCCAGAGCAGTCCTGAAGGGTGGGCCCAGGACAGACCCAGGGGTCACCAAGTGACCCCCCCCAGACAGAGCTGGTGCTTTCTACTCCCCCAACAGCCTGTGGGTGTTATTCCTCCAGTTCTCTGGAGGTGGAACCTGAAGCCCAGAGTGAGTGTCGTGGGGCACAGAACCAGGCGTGTCTACAGTCCCGTCCCAGCAGCCGAGGTCCTGAGCCCTGCCTGGTGGCGGGCACTCTGCAGATGCGGTTATGTTCAGCATCGTTCAGATGAGCCCAGTAGAATCACCCGGTCCTTCCCCAGGAGAGGAGGAAGGCCAGATTAGAAGGTGGTGGGACAGCACAGAAGTGTCAGTAAAGGATACATGGTGACGTATTGCTGTCCCCAAGGAGGGGGCAGGGGGCCACCAGCCCAGCCAGCAGGTGGCCTCTAGAAGCCAAGAAGAGCCTGGAAACCTTCAGATGAAACCTTCCTCCTGACACTAAGCCCCAGGGGGACCCCGTTTGTACTTGTGATCACCACAGCATAATGGACGTGTGCTGTTTTAAGCCATAGGCTTTGGGTCATCTGTCACAGCAGCAAGAGGAAAAGGATGCAGCGATGAAGCTGGAATTCCAGCCTAGAACCACTGACTCTGTCTGAGATCTGCCTGTTCCACCTGCTGCCTCTGAGGGGTGAACAAAAGGAAGCCAGTCCAGGATCGGGGAGGGCAGGGGGCGACCCAGGAAGCTGCCCGCACCCCTCTCCCTCCCCAGAGCCGGAGGATTCAAGGTGTATCTGGCTTTGGTTCTGACACTCCCCCTGCCTTGTTAAGAAGGAGGGGGCACTGCAGCTGGCACTCACAAACACCTGCTGAACTTGACCGAGGAAGACAGCAAGGAAAGAACGAGAGGAAAGGGGATCAAAAGAAAGAGACGAAGAAGTAAAACAAAAACCAAAATGTGAAATTAGCTCCCAGAGAGGCACCGTGACCTTCCTGGAGAAGAATGCTAAACACTTGCTTCGGAGCTCCCATGTGGCCCGAAGGACCAGAGGAAAGACTCCCAGACAGGAGGTTCAGATTTCAAAGGAAGCCACTGGCTTAGGAGAAACGCATCTTTTCTTGACCAGTGGCCTTAAGGAAGGCCCCCTCTGGGCCAGGGCCTTTACCACCCTCTGGTGGCCCTTAGACCCGCCTCCTGACCCTCCTTGGTCAGGTCAAGATATTCAAGATCCTCTACTTCCTCCCTGGAAAGTTGGTCCTTCCCTTGCAAGAGCATCAGCAGGGGCCACCCCAACTCCTGGACTTCTTGACCTCTCCCACAAGCCAGGTCTGCAGCCATGACAAAGGGGGAGAAAAACAAAAAACAGCTCACACACACCTTCTCAACACCTGGCTGACGGCCTCATCCATGAGTAGTGCCCCGGTGAATTTTGTGTGTGACAAATTATCCCCAAAATCAGGGGTAAGAACACGAGCTGCTTATTTTTAGCCCAAGACTGAGCTGGGCTCAGCTAGGCAGGTGCCTGCTGTCCGCTCTGCTCCCAGGGCCTGGCTGGCTCGTGGCTGGGCAGTGTGGCCACATGGCTCCCATCACCCAGAAGGCCAGCGCAGGCGCCTTCACTCCCAGCATGACACACAGGCCAGGGCCAACACCAAGGTGCTCTGCAAGCCTCTGCTCACCTCAGGTTTACAGCTGCCCGAGGGGTCAAAGCCAGGCTCGCAGGCCCTCGGACTTTCAGGGGCTTGTCTCTGGAGAGGCAGATCTGCCACTTCATGATGTAAGGGTGCTGCTGTAGGGGGCGAGGCAAGACTTGGTGACCCTGTTGACATCTACCACAGATATTAACCCCAGGCACCTGTGGACTTAAAATCTGTTAACCAGATATTTGTGATAGTTTTTCACACCAAGGGATATTAATGAATCAGATCACTAATCAATTCTCTTGCATAATTTACTATAGTCTCTTCAACTCAAAGGTAGGTGGATATGTTAGGGAACAGACAGCTGTGAATGGTGGGAAAACGAGGCTAAGAGAATAATTATAAAATGGAACCACTGTGCCAACTCCTACCTGCTTTCTTTTCCAAGAAGCACTTTACCTGCAGCCCTGCCTGGCCTCAGTAGACAGAACACGCCACATTCCTTACTGCAGGAAAAATGCAGGCCCCAGATAATGTCCATGGGAGGAACCCAGAAGATTTTTTGTGAGAGATCCTGAAACTCTGGGAGATAAGGATAGTTCCTCTTAACCCTAAAACCTGTAAGAATGTATGGCTTAGAATCCAATTAGAACCAGTCAGCATGGGCCAAGGTGACCTAGCTGTCATGACAGTGAGGATTTGAAAGTCTGACGTCCCCCTTTCTATCAGTCGTAAGTCAAGAGGGGGACCTGAGTGGGACTCTCTGGGATCCCCAGTAAAACTGGAGTTCAGGAGAGGCACATTGTCCCTCTCCTCTTTGAGAAGACCCACTCTCTCCCTTGAGAGTGTCCCCTTTCCCTTTTCCTGATTGGGTCAATAAACTTACCCCTATTGCTCTGAGCGACATATCTGAAATCTTTCTGACTTGATCCCAAGAATCAGGGTTTGAAGAGGGGGTCTTCACGGTGCCTCAGTTTCTTGGAAGACCCCAGCTCCATAACAGGTAGAAGAAATATGAGCTCCTAAAAGTTTTTGGCTCTCAAAGTCTATTTTTAAGTATTCTTTCAACAGGAGAAAAAGCCATTATGTGTGTGCGTCCACGTGGCATGTGCTTGCCTGCAGGTGTGTGGATGCTAAATACAGAGCATCTCTGGACTTTCTCTGCCACATCCGAGCTGGTTCTGTTCAATGCTAGGCTTTCACGCTTCTCAGTTGTGTTCCTGAACCACCCCACACGGCCCTGGAACCATAATTGCTTCAATGATATTCACAGCATTAAAAAGAAATAAATAAATAAAATAAAAAGGAAAGTTGCAGAAGGGGCAGCACTTCTCCCGCACACAGAAAAATCGACTGAAAGGAGAGTATTGTCAGAGTGTTTTGCAAATGACATTTTCAGCAATATAAATTATGATTTATTTCCCCATGTAATCATCTTGATTGCAGACACCCTTTTTGGAGGAATGGCACCGCTCTTGGCTAGCTTTTTAAAGCTTCACAAGACAACTTTCAAACCTGATTAGTATGTATGATGGGAAATCAGATACATTATATTTAGCTTGAAGTGCAGAGCGCTGTGGGTGCAAAGAAAGAAAGACGGGAGGAATAAGAAAGAAAGAAAGGGAAAAAAAAAAAACCAGAAGAACATCTGTAATCCGCTTCCAAGGGAGCTGGCCTCACAGGCAGGGGGAGCGGAGCTACCTGGTTTGCCCAAGTTCTTCATGTACTTAACCAACGTGCCTCCCCCCCTCATCCTGGGGCTCCCAAGTCCCTAAGCTACAGGCGGGGAGGACTCTGTATCCAGGACAGGCTCTGGCTCTTCTGTCAGGACACAGAGGAGCTCAGTGGGCATCAGCGTGGGCTTCTCTGAGCCAAAGATCATGACGCTGGCTAATAGACTTTCACTCCCTTAAGGTGGGGCTACGGGATCCTCAGTGGGCCGAGGTGGCCTAGAGGGAATGCAGAGATGAACCAGGTGTGAAAATCAGGCAAGGGGCCATGAACAGTGCCAGATCTCCGTATGGTGTGCATGTGTGACAGGTCCTGCAGGATCACCCTGGGGGTCAGGGGCAAGCAAGACAACCAGGGTGAACATCTAAGCTTTGGCTCCAGCAAGGGCAGGTGGACACTCACAGGAAACTGCGAGAGAGAGGTGCCTCCCTTGACTGCCCGGCCCGGCTGGCTCAGTGTCATGTGCAGCACCTGCATTCCCCGGGCAGGACGGACACAGGTAAGAATGAAAGTCTAAGTTCACGCGCTGGTGCAACATGGGGAGCGTTCAGAGTCGAATGCAGAATTTACATGGTTTTTTTGAGAGAAAGCGACATTTCAGAGGAATTTCACATGTGGCCTAGGAGCCAGACTCCCAAGCCTCTCCTGACTCTTGTCCCTTGCCAGCACTCCCTCATGGAAAAGCTTGAGAAGTCTGCCACGTTCAGAAGGCCGGGCCCAAACCTAGGGCTTAGCATTCAGTTTGCTTTGATAATTGTCTCTAAGAAAAGGGCAATGGAAGGGATGTTTGTTGAGTGCCCACTGTATACCTGAACAGGGAGAACAAACGAATGTCCATTTATAACTGCTTAATGATTACCGCAGTCCTGAATATTCGCCCATTCCAGACGGGGACACCGAGGCACAGAGACGATGATGCATGGAATCAGGTCACGCAACGCTCGGACCTTTCTCAGCTCAGCTCTCTCTGCAGGAAACGGAGGATGGTGAGCCCTCTAGTGCCCTCCCCCACCCACTCTGCCTCTTCAAACAAAATCCTGCGCTTGGCTTACAACTGAAGGTCCTCCCAGGATCGGCTCTCTGATGGCATCCCGGTGTCCTACCCAGGCGTCCTTTCTTTCTTTGGGATCTCCCCAAGGTACAAGTATATCCTTCCTTTTATTTTTTTTTTATTATTTTTTTTTAATTTATTTTTTAGTTCTCGGTGGACACAACATCTTCGTTGGTATGTGGTGCTGAGGATCGAACCCGGGCCGCACGCATGCCAGGCGAGCGCGCTACCGCTTGAGCCACATCCCCAGCCCTATCCTTCCTTTTATACTAAACTTTCTATCTCTGAAAATATCTAGGCTTTATTTTCTGGTAGTAAAACTGTGGCTTTGGTAGTTAGAATTCTAAGTGGGCTCCGAGCTCCCAGCCCAGGGCAACACATAGCTACTCTGCTATTCAACCATGTATGCACCTTTGTTAGGGAATTTTCAGATGTTAATTAAGCCTCCAAATCTGTTGCCCTTAAGATAAGGAGATTGTTCTGATCACTGGAGCTCTTAAATCTGATGACAGAGTCAAGGGAAGTCAGATTTCATACACAAGGGGGAACAAGGCACCAAAGGGAATCCATGCATGGAGAGGGGGTTGCTCCCTTTAGAGAGGCAGGGGGCCACTTGTCAAGGACTGTGGGTGGCCTCAAGGAGCTGGGAGCAGCTACCATCTAACAGCCAGCAGGAACCAGGCGCCAGTGTTAAAACTGGGATTGGCAGTGGATTCTACTCCAGGCCCTGTAGGAGAAAGGCAGCCCCAGGCTATACTGTGATTTTTGTCTTTTTGAGACCCTGAACAGGGAACTCAGGCACACTGTGCTGGCCCCTCTGACCTACAGAACTGGAGCTAACAGCTGGGCATTGCTTGTTACACAGCCAATAAAACACACCACAACAGCATGCAACCACCCTGTCTCTGAAACACAACTTCCCTTTCTACCTGTCTCTTTGGCTTCCATAATCACTGTGCCTTCGAAATACAAAATTCTTAAACCTAGGAACTCAATCACCATAGCTACATTCATTTTTTTTTAATTATTAAAAGATTGGTACCAAAATAGTATTGATCACTATGATTATTTATGATGGTCATGACATTCTAGCCAGTGAGAGCTGAAATGACCCTTCTCTGCCATGTCTTATATGAAGACAACAAAGTCTTCAGATACAAACAGAACTTGGTATTTATGCTACAAAAGGTCTCTGTTTTGAGGCACTCATCTGTTCTAAGCTGCTAGGTTGCAAAATGCTCCATCATGGGTATTTTCTGTAGAGAACATCATCTGATATAAACTCCCCAGATGTGCAGAGACTTGCGGGGAGGATGCCTTTGAAAATTTCTTCTTACAACCAAAACTATACAAAACAAAACAAAACAAAAAAAAAAAAAGGATGACAGCTTCTCAGTGTCACTAATTTCTCTGAAGCAATATTACGGCAAACTCCTGAGACCTTGACTATTTCAGACAAAACAGCAAAATGCAGATTCAGGAGGAAGCTAGTAGTGGGCTGTCTACAACAGACTGTGCGCCAACTCGTGAATGCAGGTAAAGTACAAAATAAAGGGAGGGGAGAGGGAGGAACTTGTGGTTTTGTGCCTGTTCACTTGGGGGCTGTAAGATAAATGGGCTGAGCATTTTCCTGTCCATTTCTGTTCCACATTCACACGATTAAAGTCATTAGTTAGAACATTCTACCAAGAAGCTTGCAAGGCGGGGGCTCCCTTAAGGAAGAAGATTAAAAAGAAGAAAAAGAGAAGAAAATCCACATAAAATACATACAAAAATATACAAACACACTAAAAGTCAGGCCGGTGGCTGTTTGCTAATAGTCCTGCTTCAAACTTGCATGCTGCTCTCAGTGCCCGTTTTAATCCTGACCCCTTTCAATCAGAGACAGTATCTCAGGGTTGGGAGGAAGCAGGGGGAATGGGCGTGGTCATCGTCCTAACTCCAGGGGCTGGGTGATGTCCCCTCCCTCCTCACACTGATGCCACCTACCTGCTCCTCAGTGCACCATCAAGGCACATCTGCCTCAGCATCCTCCCAGCTCCAGCTCCACGCTCTCGCTAACCTGGACCGTATTCAGAGTCTGCTGGCTGCCAGTCCTGCCCCATGCAGACCTATTGTCCACTGAAACCAGAGGGCTCCTAAAACATGTGCTTGGTCTGCTTATGAAGTATCAGAGGCCACAAGATCCATTAGTCAGAGCCTCTCATTCCCATGAAGAGAGGATGGAGAATCTGGCTGGCACTTCTGGGGCACCTGGGGACTTCTTGTCTCTAGTCTCCCTTTTTGCCATTACTGTCCCTCTCCCACAGACTGAGCTGGGCGTCCTTCACACAGGGGACAGTCCTTGGATTGACACTCCGAATGTGACCATGAGCAGAAAGTCCTTGTTGTCAGGGGGTGGCGGTGTGGAATGGCCAGTGGGGACAACAGAGAATGGGTGCTGCCCATCTCTGACTTCAGGCTGCAAAGAAGGGGCTTTGGGCTCAGGTGAGTCTTCTAAAAAAACAGGTTGGTGCAGGAGCAGTCCAGGCAGAGAGACATGTGCATACAAAGGCCCGACCTTGTGAATTAGTGTGATTGCCTCAGTGGCCAGGCGGAGCCTTTGATGAATGGTGTGGGACAGAGGGCCTTTGGAAAACCAGAGAGCTCCTTGTGTCCAGCTCAGGAGAGGCTGCCACCACCAGCTGGTACCAAGTGGAATTGCAGGCAAATTACACCAAATCGGCTTTTGCATGAAAAGCAGAAAATCCCAGTTTTTGATTGAAGTCTCCCAATTTTTAAAGTATAGACAACTTATTCATTAAAAAAAAATAGTAAACCAAACAAAAGAACTCTGCAAGCCACTGATTTGCAACTCTTAGAATAAGAGGTGGCACAGAGATGGAGCCCCAGGCAGGATAACTCTCTTGCTTCTCATCTCGGGATCAAAGGGAAAAGCCATGAAAAGAAGGCTGTTGGAAGGGCAGTGGAGGCAGCCAAGGGCCCAGCTGCTGCTTCCAAAGGCTTAAAGGGGGCCAGACCTACAGGATCATACCCCATGTCCACTGGCTCATTATTTCAGCAAATAGTCATGGAGGGCCCTCTAGGTGCTGGGCACCATTCCAAATCCCTGCCCTAGAGGAATGAACCAACAGACAGCCTTCAGTGGTTTGGGCCAAGGGTCCTAAAGACAGACGCTCACTTTCTTTGCCTTTGAGATTTATGAAGGACAAAGGACCTGACCCGGAAGTGAAAGAGGACTCAGTACCCTGGGATTCTGATGTTCTAGGGCCCAAGAGCACAGCATTTGCCTTTCTTGTTTTGGGCTCCATTGTCCATCACCTTTAACAGAGCCACACAGAGCTGGAGCTCAACGATTAGCTGCTGCTGAGTGCCTTGATAATAAAGGAACACGAAATCTTGCCAGGATCCATGAGAAAAAAAAAAAAAATCACTAAAGTTAGAACTGGCTTTTTAATACTTTAAAACCATTTTTTTTCTTTTGATTCCATATGTCTGTGTGAAGGTAGATTCTTAGAACAGGGTCTCGAGGTCAAAGAACGCAACTAATAATCCTCCTCTCGGTCAACAAGATTGGGTATTCAGAGACAGAATTTAACCCCCCATATGAAAAAAACAAACAAAAAGCAGCCAGAGGGAGGCACGTGGCCTTCAGCACCCCTTCCACGCCCCACTCTGCTGCTTACCCGAGCCCATTCCCTTCTCTTTGTTTAGTGACAATGGCCTGCAGAGTGTGTTGGCCAATGTCAGGGTATCGTGCAAAAGAACACACAGGTGTCGTGGGTTAGACCCTGTCCCACACACAGACCGTAGCTCTGGGGGCATGGCGGCTTCCTCCGCCAGCCCAATCTCTGCTTGTGCCAGTCACACGGATCCCAGGTGGCATTTGCAGATCTTTATGATTGTCCGCTCAGGCCAGCAGAGTTAAGATGGCACCCAAGATAAATGAATCGCCTTGGACAGGGGAACAGAGTGTTCCATCATGGAAATTCCCTGACCGTTCCTGCTGCTCCGACCCCACGAGAACCCCCATGAGAACCCCGCTCCCCACAAGCCTCAGCCGGTGATAAAATGCCCGTTCGCCTCCCTGAACCAGTGCCTGCCATTCTGCCACATGCTGCTGCCTCCATCTCTCCTGGTTGGATTTCTCCTGCTTTCTTGCTTTTAAAAGGGGGAGGTAAAGTTCCTTGTTTATTTCCAAACTCCCTTGCATCTGATGTGCGATATGCTGGCATTTGCTGTTAAAGCAGAAAATTATAAGGAGGGCCTAATTGACCCTCTTGTGTCTTTGAAAAAGCCTGTCTGAGGTCTCTAATTGACCCTCTAGGTACCTATGGAACAATGAATGAATCTTCAGGAAATAATGGAGGGCGATGATTAATAGCCCAGCCCTGCCTGGACCTCTGTCTTTCGCAGTTCCTCCTCCTGTACTTTCCTTCCTTCCCATCACGACACTCAATTCCCTGGATCTCATAAGCCCAATTTATTATTATCACTGAATAATAAATACCCTGCAGTAGACACTTTAAAAAATCAGAGACATCCCGATTCTGCAGAAATGGCGACACTGGTGGAAGCCTGGGTTCTTGCTCTTCTCCTTGGTGCCTCTTACCAGAGGCCTCCTCCGACAGCTGTGGGCAAAGTCCAACCAGGAGGCCTCTCCCAGTTCCTAGGAAAAGCACTCCAAAGGTGGACTGGGATCGCTCAGAATTCCGATTCGGACCTGTGAATAAATACTGCCCTTTTTGCTTTGGTCAGATAAAGAATGAGAGCCTCCGGGGCGACAGGATAAGAACACAGGTGGTAAAGAGAAGGGCCGCTCCTTGAGGAAGTGTGCAGCAGACCCTCGCAGGAGAATTCAGGGAGTATGCGCAGGAGCCCAGAGATGTGAACAATACCACTGTCCCCATCGCTCAGGTGAATTCACTGAGGAGCAAAGAGAAGAAGGAATTTTCCCTAAGTCACAAGATGCAAATCCGAATGCAGGACACTAAGAATCAAAGTTAGAGCTCCAGATAGAGCGGAGAAGAGATTCCCTGTCCTTGCTTTTAGTTTAGCTTCTTTCCTCAGTCAGCATGAGAGAGAGCACTTGATTCAATGTGCGTTCTCCAACAAGGACTATATAAAACTAGAGGGAAACTTTTTTTTTTTTTTTAAATTCATACCACTCACCCTATTAGTAATTTAAGAGTATTTAAAGTGAAGGGGACCAAAGCAAGCAAAAAGTAACTCTGCCTGGCTCCTGGGACAACCCCACTTTCTTGGGGACCTCCCAGGGCAAGGGAGCCACAGGCTGTCTGCCAGGCCCTGCTGGCTTTTCTGGGCCCCTTTTCTTCGTAGTCGGAGCTTTGTGGGAGAGCAGGCTGCCTAGGCAGCCAAACGCGTGCTTGGGTAAGACTGACAGCTTCTGTGGGGTCTGGGTCGTCTCCAGCACCAGGTTCCAACCCAGCCATCAGAAAGCACTGGGTCATCATTCAGAGCCAGGGACTGTGGGCAGACAGAGGGCTCTTGGGAGCCAAGAGCCCCAGAGTGACTCAGAACTACAGGAGGGGGGAAATGCAAGAACGAATCTCTGCATGCCCAAGGGAGGACTGCTCCATGGGCACTGTTGACGTCACCATTTTGAAAGCCAAACGAGATCGTCTAGGCCAAGCTTTGTCCAAAGACGTGTGTATGTGAGTGTGCACACATAAGTCTATGTTCGTGTGTACATCACATACATGTACCTGTTGTATCTTGACCTGTGTCTGTCTCTACAAATGCACCTATCACTCTGCCAGTCATCAGCCAGAGCTGCTTCCAGACCCTGGGTTTACTCTAGGAACTTGCAGGGTTTATAGCAGCCACAGTGAAAACCCCAAGATCGCTTCCTCCATCAGGCCCGAATGCAGCAGGCCACCAAGTCCTCTCCTCCACACGGCTACACTGCCCAGTGGCCACTGTGACCACTGGACAGCTATCAGGTTGGCATGTGGGCTCTGAGTGCTTTCCTCATTACTGCCCACACACATCTGCCTAGGGCACCGCTCTGTCCAGGGTCAAGTGGAGTCCTGCCTACAGGCCACACATGTGTACAGATTAGGGCACCACACCTCCCAGAGGACCGCCCAGGGACGCTGCCACCTCTGCCCTTTCCACTAGGTCTGTGCCAGTTCCCGGAGCTTAGCCACGAGCGTGGTTTTCTGAGGGAAGCCACCAGTCCTGAGCCCACATGCCAACCAGCTCTGTCACTGGCTCCTCACGCTCCAGGCCACTGTCCATCTGCCATAATCACCCCAGGGCCATGTACCGGAAACCATATGCAAGCTTTGTGCCCCAGAGCCACTGAATGACCCAAGCTAGCCAATCCTGAGCCTGCCTGCTTGGCCCCTTCCTCCCCATGAAAACACCATAAAAGCACCATCCTCGCTCTCTCCCTCTGCCTCATCCCTCCCCGGCACTGGCACTTCCCCTTGTGGCTCCCTGTGGTGTGACAAAGCCCTTCCCCCTGTGAGCAGGGCAAACCATCTTTCCAATGGCAGTCATTTCCTGGACTGGGGCCTTAGCACACTCGAGCAGCAACAATAGGAAGAGAAGGAGGGGAAGAGAAAGGTAGGCAAGGAGGACGACCTGCTCAAACCTGCTTTGTCTTTGGAAGAGAAACAACAAACAGAGACACAGAAGTGCGTTTCCACCCAGGCTGGGGACATGCACATCCAACACACGTGGGAAGCTTCTCATGGGAAAACCTGACCGCCATCCGAAACCCCATGTTCAGGGGGCTTCCTGGGCCTCCCCGATTGTGGCTTCCTGCCTAAGGAAACCAGCAGAGAAGCTAATTTCCTCACATAACTGACAGACACCATCCAACATGGAGCTGCGTTACAAAACTGTCATGCCATAAATAGAATCCTACTGCCCCTTTTAAATAACCGTGTGTGATTTTATTCATTAAGATTCAGATGCTCTGGAAGGTGCAGATGCATCTTCTCCCCTCCTGGATCCCAAACAACACACCCACATGGGAGCAGATGGCTTTGTGTAAATCAGATGACAGAATGGGGGCTGGGGGAGATGGCTTTATCAGAACAGTATTGCCAGAATAATATGAGGGGGCGGGGGCAGAAGGTTAGGCAAGTTCAGCTTTAACTGCAGGTCACATTGACATGTGACTGGTTTTGGGGAACACCAAGTGACCACTCCATCATCCTCCTTCCAGAGGGAGCCCAGGTAATGTGTAAGGAAGTGAGTGGATTAGCAGGCCAGGAAGGCGGGGCCTCTCACTAAGGCCAGTCCCCCATCAAGGCCTCAAAATCTCCGTTTTTGCCTTCATGTGTGGAAGGGGTGTGCTGCCGATTAGAAACTGCACCCGCTTACCCTGGCAAAGGAGAGTGAGATTGGTTTATGCCCATTTTGATCTTGAGTATACAAGGGACAGGAGTCATGCTGGTAGTGTCCTCGGGCAGAGGAACAACACAGCTGACGGGGAAGGCAGTGCCTGCTCGGTCAGTGCTGCTTGCCGGGAGGCTGAGGTGCCAAGTGCATGCCAGCCTGTGGGTGCCATCTAAGCAGCGGTGGGGCCGATGGCCAGCCTCGGGCGTACAGTGTCCACCACCCAAAGCAGAGGCACAAAGAACGAGCAGCGGCCAGACCTGCTCGTCAAGGTCTAGGGTGTGCCCGGCCTTCCCAGAGTGACAGGAGCAGGCCTGCCTAGCCTCCCTAGAACATTACAGCACTTGCATTAAGAGATGCTCCATCTCCAAGATGAAAGAAAGACGTTCTCCTGCTTCCTTATTATACTGGGTCAATTTTAGAATTAAAAACTTACATATATAAAGATAAATATGAGTTCAAATGACCACTAGCCCTCTTGGGAAAATTCAGAGAGTGATACGCACAAGTTTAGAAGATGTGACATCCACGTAACACATAAGTCTCCCAGTCTTTGGGAGAATTTTGCTTTCCTTAGGATTTTTCCCAAAATCAAGAGTTCGATTCTATAATATCTGTTTCGTGAGACATACTGGCTGTCACTCAGACCCCTCTCAGGCACAGACGCCCCAGCAAATCCTAAGCCCCTGGCCACGGACAAGGCACATTAGCTCCCTTCACATTTTCTTTTCTCCTTATCCTAAAAAAAAAAAAAAAAAAATGAGGCCAACTCCAAACTCTGTATTCCAAATCTTCATTCCAAACTCTTGACTCATCCCCAAGCTGTCTCCTGTGGAAGTTCCTTGCTACCTCTCCTGCCTTTAGTTGGCCCCCCAACACGGCTGCCCTCCCAGCACCCCCAACGGGCAGGATATGGGACTAGAAGTGTCAGGTTTAATCGGAAATCCCAAAGCCAGGGCTTTGAGTTGTGTCAGGAAAAAATGAGAATTCAAAGGATGAGCATTCACCCATGGTTCTCAAACCGTGGAATCAAACAAGAAAACAGCTTTTGAAATTGTCACATATAACACACACTTTAGACCAGGGGCTAGCAAGCTATAACCCACAGGCAAAATCCAACCCCATGTCTGTTTTTTATAAATAAAGTTTTATTGTCACATAATCAGGCCCAGTCATTTACAGGTCACCTATGGTGCTTTCACTATATGTTGAAGTTTAGTAGTTAGAATGGACATCCAAGGGACCACAAAGCCAAACTTATTTACCATTTGGCCCTTTATGAAGTTTGTGGACCCTATCTTAAGCTGAAAATTAATTTCTATAACTCTCAAATACTTACATCTGCTTTGTCACTCCCGGACAATAAATGGAATGACCAAATAAGAACATTTTAATGAGAACGTTTGTTTATGAATTACTAATTTGGGTTTAGAGAAGACGACAAAGAGAATTTTCAAAAGACTCACAACCTCTATGTTTGAAATAAAGATTAGATCTATACCAGATAACTCAACTCAACCACAAGCATTTAGTGAATATGTACCAAGGGTTTTGGACAAAGCCTTTTCTTTCGAGGTGGAGAGAAAAACCATTTCAGACCTTCCTTCTTCCTCCCTCCCTCTCTCCCGTTCTCCTTTGCCCTTTCTTCTCTGCCCTCCTTTTCGTTCTTTTAATACACTATTTTCTTGTTTATTTTGCCTGGTCCAATAAAAGTCTTGGAAGCATCTCCCGCTCTGATACGTGTGCCTCGCCACATCCATCTATCACACGATGCCTGTTACAGGCGCTCTGGATAACTGGGATCATCTCAGCAGTCCATTTTACCCCGAGGCTTGATATCTAAACTGTAGGATTAAGCCAAACACACTTGATTTGGAACACACTTGATTCCTATAACATGTAGTGATTTTGCTAATGTTGTTCAGTTTTATTTCCTTGCTTAGAATGATTTCCATTAGCTGGCCTGAAGATTAGCAGCCTAATCTCCTAACGAGAGCTCTTCGATCAAACGGTCTAGAGTGGCCACATGTCTTGCTGCTGCCAAGTGACTGATTTAAGAGATGGACAAAAACTAGACACACACAAGTCCAGATAGTGTGATTAATGGTCGATCCAACTTTCTCTGAACCGCGTATCATGACTTAATGGGAAACCCTGAAGAGATTAAAGGGGGAATCACATTACCATGAATAATATAAAAAAAAGTGATATTCTGTCTAAAAAGCTTTTGAGTGCAAGTGACTCGAACAAATATATTAACAGAGCTTACAGCAGATTCAATCAGGTTGAACGTTCCCCAGAATTTATTTTGAAATAAGCTTTACATATCCAAGATGTGAAGAATGAATCTATTCGTGACTGGCAGGAAAGCTATTAACATGCAGATTTTAATTCTGCCTTCGATTCTGCAGAGGCCCCATTGTCCCGTACTGAGCCCTGGCAACCTTTCCCAACTGCAGATGTAGAGCGCCTCTATCAAGGATTCCACCATTACGCTCTATCAGGCTGAGATTTATTTTCCTCACTTTATTCTAACTTCTAAGAAATTAGTTCAAATGCATATGATCAAGGCTCCGATAAAACTGATCATGTTGAAAAGCATGAATCCCGTCTCACCAGCCCCTCCATCCGCTGGGAGTGCCACTTCACGGGGGCATTTAGGGGGCAAAAATTGGCAGCTAAGCCAGAAGCTGGCTTTATGGAAACTAGGTGCACATTAACTCACAATTAAGCCGCAGTGCTAATGAGGTCACAGAGTACGACCAGGTAACGGGCTGCAGCCAAAAGGCAAATATTGAAATGAAGGCGTTTATTTTCAAACCAACAACCCTGAACGGAACCATTCCAATAAGTCCCATTAGCATTCTAGTTATCAGGCAGAATAATTCCATCTCTAAAATTAATTAAATAAATTGGAATGACCTGGAATCGTTTCCGTGGCAAGCGGACAGAACAACGCTGCGTGAAAGGCAGGCTCCTTTAGATCAGCGGCCTGTCAGGTCCTCCAGAGCTGGTGCTGCAGTGGATGGAAGGAAGGTTAAAAGCGGATTCACCCAACAGGCACTGACGTGCTCGTAAGGAGAGTGCAAGGCAGTTTTCTTAAAAATAATCTCTACTCTAAATTTTTTCTTTTTTTTTTTTTCAGTACTGGGAATTGAACTCAGGGGTGCTTAGCCACTGAGCCACAACCCCAGTCCTTTTTTACATTTTATTTAGAGACAGGCTCTCACTGAGCTGCAAGTGCCTCACTAAGTTTCTAAGTCTGGCTTTGAACTCGAGATCCTCCTATCTCAGCCTTCCAATTCCCTGGAATTACAGGCATGCACCATCACGCCTGCCGGCTCTACTTTAAATTTTCTTTTCCTTTAAATTCAAAATGCCTTTGGGCTGAATTCATCCTACATCAAAATGCTATTACTTAGAAATTTGGATTCTGTCCTCAGTGGTCCATATTTTATTTTCTGAGAAATCTGCATGATTTAACAATTAACACTGATAAAACACATGACAGGTGGGTGGAATAGATGAGTCCCCAGGACAGTTGCTGGGTTTCTGAAGAGTCCACAGGGGAGTCAAGGTTCAAATCATGCCTATGGCTCAGTGTGCCTTGGTCTAAAGATTTGGGCCACCCCCCAAATTCCTCTGCTTACATCTAGTCACGAATGTGATGGCTTAAGAAAGTGGTAGGGCTTTGGGACAAGAGTGGGCCATGTGGGTAGGGGCCTCATGAACAGGATTATAGTCCTCATAAAACAGGCCCAGTTCCACCAAGTAGGCACGCATGAGAAGATGGGCACTATATCTACGAGGAAGTGGCCCTCACCAGACTCTGGATCTGCTGTCACCTTGATCTTGGACTTCTAGCCTATGAGAAATGAGTTTCTTTGGTTTATAAGCTATCCTGTTTATGGCATTTTGTTATAGCAGCAGAAATAGGATAAGACGCAGACTTTCTGGATCATCTAATGAAAGAGAAGCAGAAGCTCCTGAGGCTAGTGCAGCCTACACAGCAGCCCTACAGTGCTAGCCATCATGCCTTGCAGGACCATGCACCCTAAGCTCATTTGAACCTGTGTTTGGTCACATGCTTTGTTACATATGAGCTGTGTGACCTGAGACAGGCACCTAACCTCTTTGTCTCTCACTGTATTCACCTGCAAAATGGGGACACTCATCGCCCTTCCATTAGCAGGACTGCTGAACAAAACTGAACCTGCTGATATGATTTTAAAGAGACCCCACAGTGTCTCCAGAGTAAGGACTCTCTGGAGGTGAGCCTCACCTCGTCCCCAGGTGCTGGAGCTGGCAGACTTTCCAAAAGGTCTAGCAGTTCTTTGTGATGACCGCTACACCCAACTGCACAGGCTTTTCCAGGTAACACTGGTCAGTAAGGCATGTCTTTAGATTGGGGTTTTTCAAAGAGTGGTCTTTGGACAATCCGTGCCAGAAAACCAGATGTGCTGGTTAAAGACACAGCTCCTGGACCAGCCTGACATATTTTAAAAAATTAGTTCCTAGTTGAGTTTCAGGGCTCTAGAAGTTCTGAGAATTACTTATTTCAACAAACAAGAGATGAACAAAGGAATCCCAAACCACTTTCTTGGGCACATCAGTTGCAACAGCACCCATTAAATACCACTGCAGAGGGACACACTCTAGACCAGTGTTCTCCTGGACAATCTCTTGCCTCCATTTCCCTGCATGCTTGTTGCAGGCCCCCTGTCAGCTCTGGTACTGACTGCCTACAGGACCACACCTCAGAGTCCCTGACACACTCCCCACTCCCCAGCCCTGCTGTGGAGCCCTTCCTGCTCCTCCTTCGTGCCCAAGTCCAACCCCAGTTCCTCACACAAGCCTTCCGGACCCCATAAGCAGGTTCAGAATCACCTGTTGAAGCTGCCTTAGCACCTCACCTTCTTTGTCCTTGCTTCAGCTATTTGTGATTAACTGACAATGTGCTAGTTTGGTTGAGGACATCTTGTCTCTTCCATGAAAACTGACAGAGGGCCGGGACCACTTCTTCGCCATCCACCATGACATTCTTCACGTCCAACATGGAGTGCATTACAGACTGAACTCTGGTCCCACAAAATTCATATCTTGAAGCCCCAACCTTTGGTGTGACTGGCTCAGAGCGGGGCCTTCTGGGGGGTAGTTAGGATTACGTGAGGACAGAAGGGTAGGGCTCTCATCCAACCAGGCTGGTATCCTCATGAGAAGAGCAAGAGACGCAGGATGTGTACCCTAAGACAAAGGGATGAATGACCATGTGAAGTCATAGGACAAAGGTGGCCGCCTGCAGGCCAAGGAGAGAGGCCTCAGGAGACACTAGCCCCGCTAGCAAGTTCATCTCCTAGTTCCAAATTGCATTTTGAGAGAATGCACTTCTGCTGCTGCAGCCCCCATCAGTGTGGCACTGTGTTCTGGTGGCACCAGGGGACTCACACAGTGCCTATTCCAGCATGGAGACTCAGCAGCCACAGATGGCAAATCACCCTGTACCTGGGCAGCACCATGCTCTCTCTACTCACGCTGTATGTGGGGAACATTCCAGGAACAGGAGGCCATGTTGGTGGGACAGGTAACTCCTTCCTCAGAGTCAAGGTTGGAATCAAGGTTGGAATCACTACACCCTTGACCTGCGAACTGGGCCCTTGTTAATCCAAACAAAACTCCCATGACCTCTGACCCTTCTGTGCCCACTGGCCACCATGGCACCCTGGACTATCCTAGAATGCTCAGATGCCACAATCTCAGCAATCCAACTACCCCAGCAATTCACAGGTATAAACTTAGAAATCAAAACCTTAACCTGAGCAAGAAAATTCAAATTTGAATTTGACTGTCTTATTCTGGAAATCCCCTCTTCTTTAATGATTCTCCTGTTAACCCACCGTACATGACGGTGAGTTAGAAAGTGCTTGTGCATTTGAAGCCGTGGCCCTGCCACTTGGCAGCTGTGTGACTACAGCAGTCCCTCAACCCAGTCAGCCACAGTCTCCTCATCGGCAAACGAGGACACACCTACTTAATAAGACAAAGAAAAGCTCAGGAGGCTACTGGAATCCGAGGGGAGGGCTGTGAGAGGCTGGATGAAGAGCTCTTGATAAACCCTATCTGTGACTGTCTTGTCGTAAAGGAGTTGGATTTTATTATTAATAGTTAATGCTGCGTTAGCCTGTACTGAAAGATGACTACTGTTTGACAATTATAATCAGAGAATATGACTATCAGTTAGTTCTCTATTTCCTTACCAAAATATTTGCTCTCAAAACTCAATATTTTATTCATTGAAAATTAAGAGCTTGTGCTACACCTTGGCCAAAAGACAGGAGTAAATTAATTCGCAGGTATTCTGAAAGTAGAAAACAAGGGTTTCTGCTTGACTGAGCTCTCCTCACTGCAGTGACCTCTGGGCTCTACCATGGGGGGCTTGGAAATAGGGCTGTAAGTCTAGGTACAGATACTCTCCCATCACAGCAAACTAATAATCATGTCTTCTTTGGCAAGAAATTTATGGCAGGCTGTTGGAACGTTAGTTTATTGATGATTAAAGTATCAACTGTCCTTGATACAAACAAACAGGGCTTCTGAATCAGAGGCAGCAGGGCGGGGCGGCTACAGCCTGCGGCGATTTATGGGGCACTATTCGCATCAATGTCTTGTCAGCACACCAGAGATCCGACAGGCTGCTGTTAAGAGGATGGATGTTCTTTCCACAACCAAGAACTCCAGGTGAGGTCTCATCAGTGTAAGGTCCCTGGAGCCTCCACCACTATGGAGGATTTAACACTGGGAATGCTCTCGAGTCCAGGTGAGTTCCAGGTCTTGTGGGGTACGCCACATTCAACTCCATGCTTAGGACGTAGTTTGGCAACTGCTGAAAAGTTTGCAGGTGAGGGTCCAGACCACTGTTTAATGTGGTGGGTGGAGGTTCCAATGACCGAGCAATGACGCCTGGGCTCTGACCCAAGTGTGCCAGTATCCACCAACTCAAAGGTTCCTCTCAGTCCCCTTCTGGGTAGGCAGAAGGAGCGTCACTGCAGTGAAGACATGCCCACAGACACCTGGTTTCTTCTACTGACCCATGGGGAGACTGCACTTCCCACCCTCTGCAGGGTCCTGTGACCGGGCTAGCCAATAGGCTGCAGAGAGGAAGTGACACCTGACACCTCAGACCAAAGCACTTGCTTGCTCTTGTGATTCCCTCGGGTGGTGCAGGAGGACATGAGTGCCTGAGAGTGCGCCTCAGAGATCACCTCAGAGACCAGGGACACCCCATCAGCCCACGTCCCTACGTGACTGTGTGTGGAGAAGTAGTGACCCTG
The DNA here is from genome assembly GCF_964194105.1 of Spermophilus citellus. NCBI lineage: Eukaryota > Metazoa > Chordata > Mammalia > Rodentia > Sciuridae > Spermophilus > Spermophilus citellus. Next base: position 61,192,569 of record NC_138200.1, on the reverse strand, counting down.
TCACCCCACACTGGGCGTGGAGTGTGAGTGGGACATAGGATACTTGTAGTGTGCTTAACACCACCCTTTCCCCACCCACAGTCCACACACACACACACACACACACACACACGTGTACACAAACACACTTCCATATGAGGAAAGAAAAAGATGTCTGCCATTCTGCTTCCACGGTCCTCCCACCATTTCATCGTTGGTTCTGGCTACAGAAAGAGATTGGGCTCATGTCCTAGGGGATCAGACTGTGATGACGCCCAGGCCCCTCATCTGGGTTGTCACCGAGACTCCCATCCTGATTTTCTCAGCATTAAGGAAGAAAGACAGAAAATGAAAGCACTTGGAGCTTATTATCTCTGCTTCTTATAGAAATGCCTTCACTGCCTTGTGATTCAAGGTTATGCGGTTTAGGAGGCTGAGGGAGGAAAACTATTTGAAGCGCATTTCTGCGTCTTTTACAAAATTACAGTTGAGCACAATTCTGCTGGCTGGATTACCCATGGCCACATGTGAGGTGTTGTGAAATGGCCCTCAGCTGAACCCCAATTTCATTCCCCTCTGCCATAGGCCTCTGGCATGCCATTTTTCCTTCTTGACAATAAGAAGCAACGTAGCTTTAACTGTTACGAAACCTAGGGCCAAATTCAAGGGCCAACTGAGAGAATAGGCTGACTTCAGATCATAGAGCATATAATTTTGTAGACTGCTTTCCACATTTGAAACTGAAGATCTCAGGCTGGGGACATGGCTCAAGTGGTAACTCGATCGCCTGGCATGCGCGAGGCGCTGGGTTCGATTCTTAGCACCACATAAAATAAAGATGTTGTGTCCACCGAAAACTGAAAAATAAATATTAAAAAACTCTCTTATCTCTCTCTCTCTCTTTAAAAAAGGAAGGAAGGAAGGAAGGAAGGAAGGAAGGAAGGAAGGAGGGAAGGAGATAGAAAGAAAGAAACTAAGATCTCAATAGATGTTAAGATCTCTGACCATCCTTAAAGACCTCTGGGAAGTCTACCCACTGGTCCTCAGCTCAGCTGACAATGACCACAATAATGGTGGGAGACATAAGTCTCATAAAAATCTGCTGGATAAAGTAAGTACAAGTGTGTAGGGATCCCCAGAAACCCCGAGTTCCCATAGGGACCAGTAGTCATCGTTAGAGACCCGTAGCAAGCACAAGCACTAATGAACAATGGGCAGATGGCCTGTGATTTATGTGTCAAAAATAAATCCTCTCCTACTTCTCTCCAAATCAGAAGTTTTCACGAACGCCATCATGTCCATGAGCAGGGACAGGTGCACCTGTGGTTGGAAGATGAGCTTGACCACCACGCACAACACAGGTGGGGGAGCCAAGGCCCCGAGAACAGGGTGGTGGGGCTGGACGTACAGTCTCCGCAGAGGATGCAGGAAAAGCACCTGGGGCCATGATCCCATTTTGACTGTGGTCCCTGCTGTGGCACAGGAGTCCTATCAGGGTCCCACTCTTTTACTCCACATATGTGCATATGTCACTCACTTGCTCTGACAGACACCGAGAACCAGCCAGAGGAAGCCTGATGGGGAAAGGAGAGAAGAGATGCTGATTCCACACCTTAGGTTGGTTTGTAGCTCAAGCAAGTGTGTGCATAAGTGTGTGCACATGTGCACTTAGGAAGAGGGAAGACAGAAAGAGAAATGGGAGATGCTTGTATTTACATGTAAGTGTGGTGGTCTAAGTTTATTTTGGCCCTGATCTTATCTATAAAGAGTAAATTGCTCAATAGAGGTGCATTAATAGCAAGAGAAAGGAAACAGACACGTTCCAGCATCAAATATAAATGCTCTGGAGCCATCTCTGGTGTTAGATCACCTAGGGCACCTCGGCCTGGCATCTGAATGAGTAATCAGCAGCAACCTCCTTTAGAGGGAAAACATGCTCTGGGGAGGGATGAACCTTTCCCTCCCGGGGAGCCACTTAGAGTGGCTTGCACTTGAGCACAGTGTGCAAACCTGTCTACAAATGGAAGAGAGTTTTAGAATTTTTTTTTTAAATAAACTTTGTGCACCCTGATATATAATGTCTTTGGACCTGAATTCCTACCTGTCAACAAGAATAAACAAAATATTTTGCATTGCCTACTTTGGACCAATGCAGAATTGCTTGCTAGAAGAAAAATGTACACTTTAAAATTCTACTCCAACCTTCTTCGCACAAAAAAAGAAAAACAATACTGCTGCACGTTCTCTTTCTAGAACTGCAACAACAGCTTCTGACAAGAGCCCCCCACAGAGGAGCGGAAAGCTGGATGTGTGTGAGCTGCTTCAGCCAATCCTCCAGAAAGTCCCTGGTAGAGGAGGAAGGCTCAGGAAGCACAGAGATTTTTTTGCCTGTGCATCTAGTTGCTGCCCTACACACCAGAGCTCAACTCAGCACAGATTCTCCAGTACCTACTATGTGCAATGCACTGAAAAGTCTCTAATAAAACAATTTCAATAAGATGTAGTGAAAGGCCTGTGAGAAAGGCCTAGGAGAGATATCATGGGGCAAGTCCTTAAATATTAGGCAACACAAGGTTATGACTCCTGCCAGGAGATGCCCCACCCACCCCCGTGGTCTCTAAACTGTGTCCTTCCAAAGCACAGCTTTGCTTTCTGTCCAGAGACTGGTTCAGGTAATGGACGAAATTACAACAGAAGAAACATATAAACAAGGTAAGTTTTCAAATGCATCTCCTAGGTGCTATTCAAGATGAAATGAACAGAAACAAGCAATCTTCCAATACCAGCTGACATATTTTATACATCACCACCTCCCCCCACCCCCCACCTCCCTCTCCATGAGTTTTCAGAAGGTAGAAGAGAGAAAATGCTCCTAAATCAGAGTTTTGAAATCAGAGGCTGGTATTAGAAATAAGATTAACCTGGTCCCTTAACAATCAAATTTATGACTAGTAAAGGGTTATGGAAAATTCTATCTCGATGTCACATGTAGGAAACAAAGTCTTCAGAGGCGCAGGATGATAAACTGCAGCCTGAGCCGCGAGCTCAGCGAGCAGAATGAGCAGTTCAAGAGTTCAGAACGCGTGCGCTCGCAAGGTGCTCAGCTAAAGAGGAGGGCAGGCCGCAGACAAAGGCACGGAAAGGTCATCCTTACAGCCGCTCCATCTTCATTACGGTGGGAAGGCCCTGGCCAGAGTGCACACTCCAGGCCTCAAAGCAGGCACCGCAAGGAGGTTCAGGACTTGGGAGGAAATTGCAATACTAAACAAAGGGCAAGGTCTGGAATGCCGGCAGCCAGGCCTGCCATTGCCACATGGGCTGCCAACACAACCCCAGCCATCCCCAATCAATGGATGTGAACATCCCACCTCTGCCCTTTTTTTTTTTTTTTTTTTTTTTTGGTGTGAGTGATAGATTAATTAAAGATTATAATCTATCGTCTTCAGAAGATCAGAGAATGGACTTTGAAATCAGTGACTTAATTTTCTCTCAGGTAACTGCCAAACTTAAATTTATTCTCCCAAATAAAACAATTTCTCCCATCTGTGCAGCCTGGAATTCCATGTTCGAATAAAACAGTGTTCATGATGCGCCCTACAGCTCAACCCTCATCTTTCGGTTCTCGGGGTCTGGGGGAAAGGTGAATTTCATTTTCTGATAATCAGCAGGCTTCCTGGGAGATAGGCCGTGAGCTGTGATGGGAAAGCAGGCCCCCTTGCGCCTCCCAAGACCTCCCTGCGAAGGCCAAAGCCGATGGCTTTCTACCCTGGAATGGCAGCCACATGTGGGTGGAGGGTCCTGGGATCTGGGTCCCCTCCAAACCCAGATCCCAGCAGCTGCCAGATGCAGGCTTCTCAGCACTCACCGGCAATGCTGGCCCAGCTCTCCAGGAACTGGGGCAGCAGGGACCCCACACTAACCCTAGGACCTGGAGCAGCTGTGAGGATGACAGCGTAACAAGCACCCCAGTCCTGCCTGTGGGTGAGCTCTCACAGAACCGTGGCCAACTGGACTGCCAGACGCCAGAGAAAAGGTCAGTCACACGATGGGGTCAAGAAGGACAAAACTACAACACGTCTCCTGGGTTGAAAGGTGTCGCTCTCTCTAGTCTGTAGGAAAGCCAAGTGCACCCCTTGACAGACAGGTGACTCGAAACAGGTTAGAGCCTCCTTTGCCTCCTCTCTGCACCTGGAAAAGGCACGTCAAGCATCTCAGTGTGCTTTATGGATCGATTCAGATGACAGGCCAAGAGAAGGGTGGATGGAATGAAGAGGAGGAAAGGAAGGAAACTGAAGTCTCTGTTTCAAAGAACTGAGCTCCAGATTTTATGTCAGGGTATGTGGACCTTGAAGTCATGGATAATAAGAATAACCAAAACTTAATAGACGCCTGTTGCATACAAGGCCCCGTGGTATGCACTTTACAAAAGCAAGCGCTGAACTTCTAGATGCCTGCCTATGTCGTCAACCGTCACCGGCAGCGCTGAGACCAGAGCTGCCCTGGGCGGACAGCCCTGGGCACCCAGGTGCTCTGTGCACTGAACTGCAGAGCTCTGTGAATCGTCCCCTCTCACCACCCTGGAACTCGAGCCTGGGAAGCCTCAGTCAGGGCCGTGTTCAAGGTCACCGCTCTGAGCAGTAGTACCGGATTCCCTCCACCAACCCCCACCCCAGTTCTGTTCTTTTCTGACCCTGCCAGCAACAAAAGCGGAGATCCTGGAATTTCTGAACACACCTTGTGACAAAGACCCTGTGCTTATTGATCAGGGGGGAGAAGAGATGGTGTCCATTTCCCTTATTCAATAACAGTCAATGATATCAGCTGCCGTAGGCCGGCTTTTCAAAACACTTCAAAGGTCAGCCGCGTCAGACAGAAACAGCACTGCGCTGCAGAGGGCCTTCGAGGTGCCTTTCCCTTGCCTCCATTTCGAGGCAGTGGCAGGGTCAGGGTGGAGTGTCGAAGGGCAGCAGGGCTGGGGCAGGTGGCATCCCTCGCCTGACTCCATGCAGAAATGGGACCCTGGCTCCAGCGCAGGGAGAGTGGGTAGCAGAACTGGGGCATCTGGGGAGAAGACGAAGCCACTGGTCACCGTCCACGCTGCTGGTCACCAGCACCAGGGAGGCCAGATCCCGCCTAGGTCCCCATCTCAGCAGGCTCGTACTCTGATGCGGGAGGCAGAAGGACCAGGTGATGCGACCTCCCTGAGCAGATCTGAATGTATCCACAACCTCCGTTCTGGGTGGTCTCAGTGCCCAGAAGAGAAGAAGCCAGAAGAGGGAGAGGAAGAGACCTGAACCAGCTTGAGGTTCTTCCAGCTGGCAGGAGCTTGGGGCCAGGGTGTTAGTCAATAGTCTTAAATAGAAAGCAACACAGGAGGACATCCTCCCAAGATGAGTGGTGTTGAGAAAGTAACTGAGGCCGAGTTGGGACAAGAGGCCTGCAGGCAGAACCTCTGCCCGACTGTTTACCCTGAGCGTCTAAGTCTGCCAGGATACTCTCCATGCTGCTTCTTCCTGTGGGTCTAATCATGCTAAATGTCACTTTCAATTCTTTTTTAAGTGGAAACGAGATGCGGTGGACATTTAAATCAAAATTGAGTTTCCAGGGAAATTACAGTGGTCATCTTTCACCATCAGCTTCTTGATGGTTTTCGGCTGCTTCCATGAGCCGTCAGGCTTTTAAAATACAAGTGGGGCCTATAATAAAGAACAGCTAGTGTTTACTGAGCATCTACATTTTGCAAGGTACTGGGCAGGTTATTTTCTTCTGATTGGTGGATGACATCTTCACAATATTCTGAGAAAGATGGTTTTCCTGTTTTTGATATAGGAGGAGACCCAGGGACATCGAGCCTCTGGTCTGAGGTTGCACAGCTAATATATCTAGAACATCAACACCTCGGACTGAGTAGCCAGAGAGTTCTAAATTCCTTTTTAAATCAGAGATTCAATGAGTCTAATATTCGTTTTCCTAATATGACTTGATTAATTATACTGGCTTACCTCCAGCCTTCTAAGAACTCTCTTTGTATTCATTCATCTTTGGTTTTGGTAGCTACTTTTAGGGTTACCATTTCTTTTCCTGGCGTTGTACTAATATCTGTTAACGAGATGGATGTGTCTGCCTTCTTGAGGCTCATGGAGAAGACAGAGGTGAAAGCAACTGATGATGATCATATGTGCTAAGAGCAAGGGGTGCAGATCTAGAAGGTTCCTCCGAGGAAACATTTGGGAGGGGTCTCTATCTTCGCCCCCATCGCAGGGAAAGGCTTTGTGAAGGAAATAATATTTAGGCTGAGACCTGAAGGATGAATTGAGGCTGGGCCTGGGGGAAAAAAGGTACAGAGGGACAATTTTCAAAGAGTAGAAAAATCACAGGTCTGCCTCAGGCCAGGCTATGATTTTCCCAATTACACCTCTCTTACCAGAAGTCCTTCAAACGCGCAGCCCACTTTGGAGAATCTGTTAGAAAAGGTACCAGCTGTGCTGCGGACTCGTCTGGAGGCCCAGATGTCAGAAGTGCATGATGCAGGGATACCCCTCTGTGTATTCCGGGTGGGGGACAAGCCTGCCTGCAGGCCAGCTCCGTGCTGCTCGGCAGCCAGCTCCCAGGCCCTGGGGCCACCTGGCCACATCATGTCACCTGCAGCTCAGAGACCTATGCATCAAGCCCGGAAGCCACGGGGCTGCCAGGGACACAACTCTGTGCTTCAGCCCTCTCCAATAAGCACCAGCCTTTTGTTGGTTTGTATATTGCAGCGCTAGGAAACTAACCCAGGGCCCGAGTGTGCGAGGCAGGTGCTCTGCCGCTGGGCCACCTCCCTGGCCCTTTTCATTTTATTTCCAGACAGGACCTCCCTAACTTGCCCTTGGTTCAGATTCACCAGGTGCTTCGCTTCCTAGGACGGGGAGGTTCTTGGCTGCTTCTGAGACACAACCCCAAAGCCCAATTCCCAGTGAGAGCAGTCTCTGGTTGAGGGCTCACTGTGACACATAGCCATGCCACACCAGGATCCCCGGGCCCTGGCGGGTGGAACTGTTAAGCAAACCCTGCTGCGGGCTCTGTGGCATGAGGTTCTAAATACCATGGATCCAGTTCAAAATACACTGCAGAAATAAAATTCAAATTGTATGCCAAACTCTACACAAGTACAAAATATAAAAGGAAAATTAAGAATTGTGGGGAGAAAATAGGAAAGACATCCAAACATGAACCGTGGCAGATACATTTCAAGATTCAAGACTCTATAAATCTCCTCTGAAGGGAACCATCCCTCACTCAGAGACCTTGCTGCTCCCCTGAGCCTCCAGAGCAGGGAGGTTTTGTCACTCCACACTGTGGAGGAGCCATGGTGACTTCCCCAAGGCCACCTCTAAGCCACGGGGAGCATGGGATTCACACGGGTGAGGGTCGCTTTGTTTCCCTGTCCTGGGCACCAGGGGCCCACTGTGCTCACCCTCACATTCACAAGCAATATTTGTACAGATGAATGCAGGAATTAAAACCACCATGTCGCCTCCCTCCGTAGCAACGTCACTGGTGACGGGAGCACATGGGACAGTCTGCGGGTGGCTGTTTCTCCAGCACTACGGCACAGTCCACTATACAGAGGGTCCTAGCACGTGTCCAAGGAGCCTCTTCTGGGGTCCTGTTGGTTCTACTGGTATTTCAGAATATTAACAGGGACGGTGGGTTCCCCGTGACTGAGGTAAACGTCCTGACCGGCACTGGACAGCAGGGACCTCAAGTTTTAATCCTGGCAGGTACTGGCAGTGCAGAGACTGCTGTTGCCAAATACGGGCACAGTCCATGGGCACTTTGCAACCAGATGAACGAAGGGACAATCAACAAAGATCCAACAAAAACAGACGAAGCTGGAGATGTGCCTGAACTGAGGGTCCCTTCTCTGTTTCTTCATAGAGATGCTCAAATGGAATGCCCCCACATGGAACAAAGATTTCTCAGGGAAAGGTGACATCCAGACTCAGTGAGGCCACAGAGCAACTTTGAGAGACCAAGAGATTCCGATCAAAAGACCCAGGAAAGGAGAGTCCTGCGTTTCCAACAAGCATCTCCAAAAGGTTCTGATCTGAATTCAAGTTTGGCACAGACATAGCTAGAGGTCAAGGTCATTCTCCATGAAGGGTGAGACGGTGACTACTATTCTTTCTGCTAAGTAACCCTTTGATTAGCAAGTTCTTGATTACACTGGCAAGCATACGTGTTTAACTAGTTATTGTGCACACCTGTAATTCATAGTACTGTCCTGGGCATTTCAGGCACAAGGCTCTCTTCTACAAAAATAACCTTAACAGAGAATACATTTGGACTTTGGTTTTGGGGGTTTGGCTTATTTCGCTTAGCATGATATTCTCCAGCTCCATCCATTTACCTATAAATGCCATAATTTCATTCTTCTTTAGGGCTGAGTAATTTTCCACTGAGTACATGGATCACATTTTCTTTATCCATTCATCTGTTGAAAGGCATCTACCTTGGTTCCATAGTTTAGTAGTTTAGCTATTGTGAATTGAGCTGCTATAAACATTGATGCTGCTCTGTCACTGTAGTGTGCTGATTTTAAGTCCTTTGGGTATAGACCAAGGAGTGAGATAGCTGGTTCCATTCCCAGTTTTCTGAGGAATCTCCATACTGCTTTCCAGAGTGGTTTCACCAATTTGCAGTCCCTCCAGCAGTGTATGAGTGTAACTTATCTCTGATAAGTGGATGCTGATCCATAATGGGAGGGGATACAGAAGAATAAAGGAACTTTGGATTGTGCAGAGTGGAGTGAGGGGAGGGGAAGGGAGGAGAGGGCTGTGGGGATGGGAAGGAGGTGGAATGAGACGGACATTATTACCCTATGTACATGTATGATTATACTACTGTCGTGATTCTGCACCATATACACCAGAGGAAGGAGAAGTTGTGCTCCATTTGTAAATGTGCAAAAGGCATTCTGCTGTCATGTATGACTAATTAGGAAAAATTTTAAAATAAAAAAATAAATAATCTTAAAAAGCATTTTCCTCTCTTTCTGGTTAATTAAAAAAAAAAAATCCCTAGCATTCCAGGACTGACCACTGACACAGTCTGTGGCCTTTGTTTTTTGGTGACATCTGTGAAACGTCCTTTCCACTGTGGACATGGGGACTGACTGGCTGCTAGATCTGTGCATTACTCTGGCCCTGCTTTATTCAATTGAGAAAAAGGGCATTGTGAAAACCTAAAAACGTATAACACAGAAACCGGAGCCTGAAGACCCAGGCAACTGTGCTTGCAGGACCAGCTGCTGAACATCCAACCGTATCCCCTTGGCAGTTTTCTGCAAAGAAGCCCGTGTGGGCATGCAGAGACCCAAGCTGAACTCCAGGAGCGTCAACAGGGCAGGCAGATTGTGGCCACCAGATTAAATGGCCCTGTTTCCTTGACTCTCTTACCCCTGAGTAACCCTCACCTTGTCTGCATATGCTGGAAGCCCAGACTTGCTGGAGGATTCCCTCCCATCTGTAGAGAGTGACTAAGTCACATGTGCATAGTGACACCCCGCGGTGGTGGTGGAAGCCAGGGAGCTTGACTAGCTTTACTTATAAAATGGGGAGAAAACACCATGTATTTTTGTTTATGTTCAATGAACAGCACTCTTTTGCATGCAAGCAGCACTTTTTAAATGTTTTCTAATTTTGCTTCCAAATCTAGTCACCTTCCCTCTTGGTCAACTCTGTCCCCAATGAGCTGAGCTCCAAGGACAGTACTAGGGGCTCCCTTGTGCTCTCACCTTTGGGGGACACTGGAAGGAGAGCCAAGGTTGGAAGGGGACACAGGACCACATGCTCTATGCTCCCTCCCTCCCTAATGGGTAACCAGATTTCTACTGGAGGTGACCACATCCACCAGGCTGGGGCCTCCTCCACTTGCCCCATCCAGCCTGGGCCCCTGGGTGATCTCCTGGAAGACTGCCTAGAGTTTTGTTAATAGATCTTCATTAAGCTTTTCTCCATAGAAGTGTGCCTTTTTTTTTTTTCTTAACAATACCCTAATATTGCTCCTTAAAAAAATAAAATAACAATTAGAAAACATCCATGTGTGTTGGTTTCTGGAGAGAACCACATTAAAACTCATAGTGTCCTTTCAGAGATAAGAACATGAAGGCTCTGGGCAGCTGGCTAGTTCCAAAGCAAGTCCATGACAGACAGGGCCCCTAAACCCAGATCATCTGTTGCCAAATTAAGACCCCCTGGATACATTTTGCAAGTCACCATTTCTACTTTTAAATGACAATCTCCATAAAAGATGATTTAATAAAAACATGATTTTATAAAAAAGGATAGCGGTGGACTGTGAATGTCTGACACTAGAAATCAACTAAATTCAGCGTTCTGACAGCACCTTGGCTCCCAATTGCACAGAGAAGGAAAAGCACCCTTGTCTCCTGAACACTTCCGTCTACACATTCGTCCCCAGACTTCCTTGTTCCATGCCTTACTTTAGCAATCCCCCACCATTGCAGGAGGGGCAGGAAAGGGTGAAAGAGACTCAAAAAGTTACTTTGTCAGATTTAAACAATTCGTTATAATTTGTTCCTATAATTATCCAATTTCATGCATTTGGGAAATAGTAAAAGAAGTGGTAGCAAAATATAGAAGATAATTTTTGGTGTAAGATAATAATGAATTAGATTAGATAGCAGGGCTAATAATCACATTCGCATTGTACCCCTGTTAAACCAAAAGGGCTGCATAATTTATCAATGGAACCAGCCTAACCTAAGGGAAAGCTCCCTTCTCCTCATCCCAAGGAATAATGAAGAGGACACATTAATGGAATTAACCATTTGGAGAAGGAAGTGCTGTCCTTGCTGTCACAGCACAGGAGGGAGACACCCAGGATTCAAGAAGGTATGCTCCTGCACAGGGCCAGGCGGAGACCTCTGTGTTGGGTTTGCCTAAGTTCTCCCTGCCAGAAGGTCAGGTCGAAAGAAGTTTCTCCACCAAACACACGTGAAGGCTCCCTGGATACAGGACTCCAAAGAGCCAAACCCAGCTGCAATGCAATCAGTAGACAATGAACCCAGAAGGGGGTCAGACTTCACACTGGCTCCGAAACTCCAGGGCAAAGCCTACATGACCACATAATTTCCCTGAGCCTCAGTTTCCTAGCCTATCAGATGAGCATAAACTATTTTGGACGGTTGTGGCGATTAAATGTCATAGCCTGCCCAGTGTGGTGTTGCACACATGTAGCCCCAGCAACTCGAGAGGCTGAGGCAGGAGGGTCGCTAGTCCGAGGACAGCCTGGGAAACTTAATGAGACCTAGTGGTAGAGTGCCCTGGGCTCAATCCCAGTACTGGGCAACAATGGATATAAAATGTTTAGCACAGCCACTGGAATGTTATAATCATGCAATGTATATTAAATCATTATTACCACCATCTCTATCAGCAGATTGGATTTCACAGGAGTAAAAGAGTTGCAGATGTCAACACAGGAACATCTCCAAACTCACAGCACTGCAAACTGTCTGATGAGCAGCACCTGCAATTCTGCTGCACTGAAAATCTGGGGTCACAGCCACACTTATCGGGTATATCTAAGAACACCCTGAGAGGGGGTCCGAAGGGATTCACAGAATGCCAGAAGGGGTCCAACGGATGACAACAACAAAACAACCAAACAAAACCCAAAGCAGAACATACCTAAGGACTCAGCCAAAGACGTGGCAGGAGAGCTTGCCTCCGTGAGGTCACCCTAGGGTGCATCTGATGATCTCATGCCACCCCACCACTTTTTAGTAAATTCTACACAATGGAGAATTGGTCACTCAAACTGTTCTTCAATCCGCCCTGGGAGGAAGCCGAGTGCCCAGGGGCCACAGGCACAGGGAGCCTGACTCCCAGCGCTCCAGAGGCTGAACGTGAAGTGCCAGCCCCAGCTGGAAAACCAACAGGCCTTTTGTCCTCTTCAAAGCTCGAGCTAAAGTTCATTTTCACAAGCCAAATTTTAAAAATCAATTAATAAACTACAACTGCCAAAGAATGTTAAAAAGCCCAAAGGCACCTAAGAAGGGCTTGGAAGACACAGAGCATCAGCTGAGGTGATGGGCTCACGGGCTCGCCGTGTGGGCCACACTGCTGACGCGGTCTCCCGGGGTGGATGTCCTCCCACCTCCACCCCCCACTATCCTTATGATAATCACAGCATTAATTTTAAAATCATCATGAATCAATCATGAAATCTGACTCTTGTTTTTACTGGCAACAAAACACTCTAATTAGCACCTCGAATGAGAGCTATGGAGATGGGAATGTGGAGGGAAATCTGCAGGTAAATCTTCCCAAGTGACCCAGCACAGAGGAGGGGAAGCGCCGCCCCTCCTGTCCCCTGACATAACCACCCTGGACCAATGCACAATGGACAGAGCACTGTGGTGAGGGCAGGACTGGCCTGGTAGGATGTCCAGCAGCAGCTTTATCTGGACCTGCCAGAGGCCAGCGGCTCCCCTCCCTTCTCCACCAGGTATCTCTAGATGCTGCCAAACCTCCCCTGGCCTGCCAAGTCACCCCTGGCAGAGAACCATGAGACTAAAGAGCAGTGTCTACAACCGGCTATTATGGAGATTAAATGTAATACTGAAAATCTCTATAAAGGGCTAGTGTGCTTCAAGGTACACAGGGAGACGGACACATACACAACTAAGTGCAGTTAAGACCCACTAGGGGACGCCAACCGAACTCAAGTGCTTCTGCTGCTGGTGTCGAAGGAGAGGAAGTGGGTTCAGTGGTCCAGAGGTTGTGTAGACGCTCGCATTCCTAAGCGGGATTTTTTTTTTTTTTAAATCAATTCTGTTGAAGGGTAACTCACACCTAGCACACCACATCTGTTTCTACTGCACAAGCTCTGTGTCCTGACAGGTGTCACAACCTGCCACTCGCACGAAACCCCCAAGGGCAGGATGCGCCCATGAGATTTACACACCACTCGCTGAAATAAGCACTGGCTTTTGCTATATTCTATGTCAAAAGCATTTCCATTAAGTGCACAATTGTGTGACGTGGCCTCCTGGGAATGTCCCTGATGATCGCCTCATGGGGAAAGCTTTCCTGGAGAGGAGGGCAGGTTCCATGGGTGAGCCAGGCGGTGGCACACCACGGGGGCTTGGTGGTCAGGAGTTGCCGTCCCGCCTTCCTAGCACTTTCATGTGTGCATTTGTGCTTGCTGGGCCACCTCTGTGGGGACAAGGAACCTGTGCTTGGGGCCTGGGACAACAGCTCCTCAGCTCACTGGTGTGCCTAACCCTTCCTCAATTGCTCCAGGACAGCTTCCTGGCCACCTCTTCTCTGCCCACTGGGCAGGGCCTGATCCTCCCTGTAGGCCCCACATCAAGACGCGACCACCTTCAACCCAGGCCTCATCAGCAGGGGACACTTGTATCCTTTAGTTACCTTCAATCCTGTGGGGTCTGGGTGTGGACAGGGGAAGAGCTGGGAGTCAAGAAAGGCAACAGCTCCCTCATATCCTGGGCTGGACAAAGGGCTTCCTGTTCAGTCTGAGCCAGCCCCAGAGTGTGTTCCAGAGTGGAGGAAGCAATTCTTGGAGGAACACCTGTCCATCTAGGCAAGGGAAACAGGCCCACAGGAAGGGAAGATGGACTTCCCTGATCCCGGCTGGAAACCAGATTTTCAGTGTGCAGGGGGCCTGGCACATTGGACAGCCAGCCCTGCTGGGACTTCCCATTTCAACGTGCAGTAGGGGACTCACTTGCAGCTGACCCCTGCACTGGTGTCCTTGCTCCAAACAGCCAGAGGAAGGATGGCTCAAGAACATCTCTCCTGACATCAAGAACAACTGCAAGAATCCAAATCCACAGAATCTTCTAGACCATCCACCCAACAAGGGGCCGGAAGCAGTAAGGCGGGGCCCCCATCAGGCCTCAGTGACTTCCTGTCTTGCTTCTCTCTCCCCCCACTGCCCCTGCACCATGGGGAGTGGGCCCACCCTCAGTGCTGAAGGCACCCTCCTGTGCTCCAGTGCAGACCCAGCAGGGCAGGCTCATGACCAGGGCTGTGCATGTGCACATGGAAGACTCTAGAAAGCTCCTTCATCAAAATTACAAAAGCCAGAGCCGCTCGCTGGATGTCAGGGGCAGATAGAATGATGCATGTTCTTCTCCACGGCATAAAATATAATGTTCCAATCAAATGATAAATCATGCTTATATGATTTTTATATCTCCATTTAGAAGAAAAAGAATTATATTTTTCTCTTTGATCTTTCTTAAAGTGGTGTGCCTTCCTGAAATTTCTGGTGAGTCTCAAGTCAGGATACCCTCGGTTGGAGATGATAGCCTGGGGGTTTGGCCACAGGACAGGTAGCATGGGTGGCTCATGATGGGACCCAGGGAGGGGAACACTCACTCCAGTGCTGAGGGCCATTACCAAGTAGAAATGACGCATCAAAATTTCCTTGCTAGCGTACCCCATGTTAATGATTTCGCTGTTGACATTGCATGTAAGGTGACCTTGCTCAAAGACCAAGGCGGATCCGGGTTTAGAGCTGATCAGGTTTGAGGAAGTATCCCGGTCCTTGGGTTAAGGGCGTTCCCAGTTTAAGACCTTGGATTTTAGGGAAGTTCGATGTTGAGGATTATTGCTGCTGGAATTAGGGCGTTCCTGCTGCCTGAGCTCCCATTGAGCTCTCGTGAGATTCAGAGAGGACTTTGGGAAAAAAAGCCTCGTGGAGGAGGTGAATTGGGGGCAGCAGAACTGGGATTGCCCCAGAACGTGTGTGGAGGCCGGTGTGAGTTCGGGAATAAAGAATTGCTGTTTGAATCTACAAAGCTGTGTGGTGGCTCGTGATTCTGTGCCCAGCCAAGACTGCGGCACTCCAGCACACTGTGGTCCTGGAGCGGCAGAGATGCAGGAAACCGACTGGAAAGAGAGAAGGTGTTGGTGCCTTCCTGCCATTGTCCCCCTCAAAATGCAGGGCATGGGACTGGACACTGTACTGCTCAATCCTGACCAAAAAGTAGGAATCATTTCTTGCAGGAAAAAGACTATTTGGCTTTATAAGAAAATATACATAGTATCAAACGAAACTAAATCATTGGTATTTTTTAACCCTCATTACTATAGAATTAAATGTTATTCATTATAGTACCCATAATTCATTGGCTAAAATACAAATATCAACTTCCTAATTAATTAAATATTACTAATTAAGTTGGATTTTTAATGGAAGGAAATTGAGAAGGAAGGGTCTTATGGAAAAAATAATTTTTTTTTAAACATCCAAAAAAGAAAATTGCCCATTATGGTTCCAATGTCAGCCATGCCATGAGAATGTCCCTTAAAAACTAAAATCAGCAGAACTGGTAACTTTATAAAAAGAAAGCAGCAGGAAGAAGGGAATGAGCCTGCACACATGAGAGAACTGAAAGGGATGTTTGCAACTAAACACGCTTCCTGTTACTTTATGTGGACCTGATAGCCACACAGACTGGAACCGCTACAATTTAATGAGGGTTCCCATGTGACACGTGGGAAACACAAGAACTGTGGCCCAGGAGGCAGCGTGTGAGTGCCACACTCAGGGAAGGTGGACTTTCTGACCCCAAGCTCCCACTCCTGGCTGTGCTCTGGGCCTCTCCTGCGAGCAACAGCCTCCTGTGGGGAGCATGAGCAGCTGCTCCCAGGTCCCGGGTCATGGTCTCCTAAATCAGACGCCTGTGCTGGACATCGCGTGAGGGACGGAATGGGGCATCTTTCTAAAACAAAGCCTTCCTGTGGTGTGCAGAAGCCATTCCATCTCCCTCCCATGTTACAAAAGACCAAGTGGTTTTGCCCACAATAATGAAAAATAAATATGGAAGAATACTGCCCCCACCATCAGACTGTCCACTGGGGACTGAAATGCTACCACCCAGATATAGGGTAGGAGCATTTAAAATTCAGAGTCAGACGAGGTTGCTACTAAGCCGGTGACCTTCGGCCCCCCAAACATTTATGATTCAGTAATTACCGGATGGCATGGTTACTGACAGCTGTGAGACTTCCTCTCCAACAGAACCATCTGAACACGGTAGGTTGAAGGGACTTCTCAGCACTAGCTGGGCACGGCCAGGGACCCAGTCTTACAGCTGCTCACTTAATCATCTTGCAGTCATGCATAATGGCACATATCACTGAGAAAAATTAATATTTTAAGTCATTTGGATCAGGTATGTGGCATTATTTTTTATTTTTATTATTATTATCATTATTACCACTATTACTACTACTACCACTACTGTTAACAAATACAGGTCGGTAGGGCATTGCTCAGGAAAGGCATCTCACTTGATTTCTGTTCACACCCGTGAAGGACGCAATGCTGCCACATTCCATTCTGATGCTGGAATCATCATCCGGAGTCTAGTCCGGCTCTGCAGTCGCAACCTTGCCTGTACTTTTTACCAAAGCTAGCAGGAGCATCTCATCTGCTCAATTACTTATTAGTGTTGCTACAGAATACCATTTCCTCTTGCGGCTGATAAAATATTAATCAAAAACAGGAACTGAGCGATTTCCCAGTGTAGATGTCTTCTAATGGTAATACAGGGAGTCAGCGAGAGATCTGGAGGTCATGTAAGAGCTTCTGGGGAAGCAGAGGAGGGTGACATCGGAGACAGAGGCAGAGGCTGCAGCTGAGCCTGGGAGCGGGCGAGGGATTTCCAACCAACCTGGATGGAGCTTCCAGAAGCCTGGCTGGAGGCGCCCTGTGGGGGAAGGCCAGGCCTGAGAGACACCCCAAGGATTATGTTTTGCAGTTCTTCAATGGAGAACAAGCCTTCAATGAACTGAATTCTGTCTTCATTTAGCCATTATTTCAGGGGATGTTGGGTAATGAATTCAAGGTCCACATCCCCAGCCCTTTTTCATATTGTATTTAGAGACAGGGTCTCTCTGAATTGCTTAGGGCCTTGCTAAGTCGCAGAGGCTGGCTTTGAACTCACAATCCTCTGACCTCAGCCTCCCAGCTGTCGGGATTATAGATGTAATCCCACTATGCCAGGCTCATTTAACCACTTTTTAAAAAATTCTGATCCTTATTTTTCAATGCCTTCCCAGTTTCATGACTCTACTTCCTAAGTAAGAGTGTACAGCAAAGTCAGATGAATCTCAAATTTTCTGCATCCCCCCCCCCAAAAAAAAAATGTCATGCACCTTCTGCCTTCTCCACCATAGTCCTGTGTGTGTAAAAAGAACCCAGCTCTGGGTGTAGACAGGCTAGGGTCTGCAACCAATTCCATTGCTCACTACACAGTGACTCGTGGCCAACAATTTAAGCTCCCCAAACCCTAGCTTCCTGAAGATTTCCAAAACATGCCATAGCTTCAAATGCTCACTTTCCCTGATACCAGAACCCCAACTATGTGCACCCTAAGAAAAACCCAGACAAGCATCAACACCCTGCAGTCCATCCCCCAAAACACACCAGTTCTCACAGAGCTGCAGTGAACTGCATCTTTATGAGGGTTTATTATGCCCCCACCAAGGTGTCATTTTTTAAAGCATTGAGTAAATCCCACCTAATGCTTTGAGAAACACTGTTTATGAGAGAGGTTAAGTGCCCTAATCCAAAAACTTAAAATCTGAAATGCTCTGAAATCCAAAACTTTTTGAGTGTATGTCAGAACTCAAAAAGTAAAGCATCCCAGGGTTCAGATTCCCAGGTTAGGAGTGCTCCACTAACAAAGTCTATGCAAATGTCCCCAAGCCCGAAAACTCCAAAATCAGAAGTATTCTGTTTCTAAGCATTTCTGATAAAGGACACTCAGCCTGAACTGGTGACAAAAAGGGGTACATGTAAGGGTGGGCATCGTGAGAATACCAGTAAGTCAGCCACCAGCATCAGGCGTCCCACGCCTTGGTTAACACTTATTCAGAACATACTACATGTGCTAGCACCTCCAGTTCACTAACCTGCACAACACTGTGGCACAGGCTGCCAGGTAGGAGCGTCAGAATATGAACTTGGGCTGTGCCTTTGAACCTGCTGCCTTCTCCAGCCACCCCCGTACTTTCTGATCCTCTTGTGGCACATACCCTCCCCTCCCACTCACCCCCGCTAAAAAGCAATATTGAAAAGAGGAGAAGATAAACAATGACTGCTGAAGCTTCTGGAAGATCCGCTGGGACCAAGAATTAAGTTACATAAGGAAGCCGTCAAAACCTTAAAGCAAGAAGTTGTTTCATTACTGTCGTTAACCGAATCAGCTTGGTCCCCCAGGGCTGAGGGATGTTTCCAGAAGGGCTCAGGGGTATCTCCAGCCTTGCACAATCAATCCTTCCTCCGGTTCCCCTGACCCTTCTCAAGCTCTCTGCAGAGTTGAGCTCTTTTGGTTCCTTTTGCTTAAACTCACCTCTCACCCACCAGAAACCAGCAAGACTCCCTTTCTCAGAAGAAGCTTAGAAGAGTTGGAGCTTTGGAGCCTGGAATACAAAATCAGTCCATATTGAGGGACAAGCTCTAGGCTTTGGTGAGGGTGAACTGTCCACTCTGGGGCAGGGGTAACAAACACACGGACTCATGATGCTGTCCCTGCACCCTGTCCTTCATAACCAGCTCTCCAACGGGCACGGTCCTCCTGCCCACTGCCCCTCCCCGCTCCAGAGCAGTTCAGCGTCCTTTCTACCTGACAGTTCTGTAGCCACTGCCCACCGGTGCCTGGTGTCCAAGATGATACTTTTTGAGCTGTTTCTGTTCTACCAAGCTACCAGCAAAAGTACGCTAGATCCTCTGTACTCCTTGAGTGCAAAACTTGTGTACATAACGTGAGATTTCCACCTGCCTTTACACCCTCAGAAATGGAATCCAAAGTCTTAGAGACATTACAACCAATGAATACTGTGAAATGCTGGGCAAAGTATCCTTTTTAATGTGTTCCTCTTAATTACCATCTACTTTTATATCTGAAAAATTCACTCTGAGTTGAGGGTTTCCATCAAGACTTTGGCTCTCTTCACCACGATCCATTAGAATGATAAAAATCCATTTTAAAAATTTAGAGTCTGGCCCAACTACCACAAGCCTGGGAACCTATCTCTTAGGAGTAAAAGCTTCAGTCTAGACATGTGAACAGGATGTTTACCACATCACTCTTTAGGGCCGATGCAGCAGTGGAAAGAGAAACTTGAAACTCAAAGAATGTCATCACGTTCAATATGGCGGATGATATCCTTAGCTGCATACGTTCACAGCATGGAACAGTATGCTACCAAGGGGCGAGAAAAGCAAGATATAAAACAGTGTGCAAAAATGGTTCCATGTTTTGGCAAGAAACAGCTATTGAGAGAAAAATAAAATAAAATAAATATAGAAGGGTTTTGCAATATATATAATCCCATTCAAGAGGGCTCTGCCCCCATGACCTGGTCACATCCTAAAGATCACACTGTTTAGTACTAACACCTTCAGCGGTAGCATTTCAACCCATCAATTCTGAAGGAGACACACACATTCAGATCAGAGGAAACCTCTGATACTTGTATGTGTGCCCACCTTCATGCACTAGCAATAGTAATAAGAAAGAGTCATGTAACCCTGGTTAGGACCTAGGCATTGATTCCCCAAGCATTAAAACAGTCTTCTAAGGCCAGGTATAGTGGTGCATGCCTATATTCCTAGTAACTTGGGAGGCTGAGGCAGGAGGATCCCAAGTTCAAAACCAGCCTCAGCAAATCAGCAAGACCCTGAACAACTCAGTGAGATTCTGTTTTGTCTGAAAGTAAAAAAGAGAAAAATGAGGTCAGGGAAATTTGTCCCCTGTACCAGGGGTACACAGCTTTAAAGTTAACTCAATCAGCTCTGTTTCAAAGACCACTGCCACATCTACAGCCATCAAAGTCACCAGATCCAACTAGAGGAACAGCCTGTCAAGACTCAGCCTCACTGATTCTGTGTAATAATGGTTGGCAGACGGTAAAAATGCAGCTCAGGAAGCCGTGGTCAAGGGTGCTCCCAACACACTCTCGGTGTACGGCAAGCCACCTCTTCCTGCTCTGGGAAGAGCACAGCTGTAAACCTCAGTGCCTGGGAGTGGGTGCCCACAGGGCACGGGGATGCCCCTCCCTGGTTCATGGCTGAAATGCCATTTTGTGCTCAGGGACGCCACAGGGAGTACGTTACTCTGCTGCCTGTTGAGAATCCCTGGCCTGTGGTCAGCCCCTTGGTAAGAAGCAGGATGGAGACCTCCCTGAGGGGAGGGGACTGCTCACTTCTCCCTGAGGACAAGGACTTACTATGTGTTGCCGACTTCTCTCCCCAGGGCCTGGCATGGTGCCTGCTACAGACTAGTACCTACTAAGTGCATTAATCTGAGTGCCTAGGAAACATGTGTTGCTAATACAAAAATTACAAGTTTCTACTTGTTAAAAAAACGAAAAAACTACTCCTAAAGGAACTGCATGTGTTGTATGTAAAGAGACCATTAATAACAATGACAGCAGCAACTCTCATAGAGTAAGCCCCAGTTAAAGGCACTGTGATAGTACACCTAACGGTGACTCTCCCAAGAACACCAAGAAGCTAAGGCTAGTGTTCCCAGGCAGCAGAGGACGAACGGAGGTTCACGGTATTAGTCACCCAACCCAAGGAGGGTACAGGTATACAAAGCCAGGGCGGTCCCTTCTCTTTCCGCCCATGCCTGTGATGCACAGACACATGCTCATTCAGTGATAAAGACTAAGAGTAAAGGATCCAGGTCAACCCATTTAACGTTAGGCATTCAGGAAATAAATAAATAAATGAATAAATATTGGGCAAGGAAACCCCAAAGCCACATGAAGCACAACTGGAGCATGACTTGTGCTCCCCTCTTAACACCTGTGCTGATGTGGACTCCACCCGAAGCTCGTCTACCTCACACTCCCACAGACGCAGATCAGGGGGAGTGCTGGGGACAACCTCTGACAAATGTGTTCAGGCAGGGGGACATTTCAGCTTCCACCCTCTCTGGACCACAACATGACAGTTGCAGGACTCACATCCATTTGTATCCCTGGTTGAATCCCACATAATTCAGCAGACATTCATTAGGATGCCATAACCATATCACACAGCCATAAATACACTGCTCAGCCTTGAACAAGACACTCGGGTTTAAACATAGCTCAAAATAATTCCAATTTTGGTGATTTTCAATTGCTCATCCTATAACTTTTCTGTGGTTCCTTAATGTTAAAATACAGTAGGAAACCAAGAATAAGGGCGTAGGCGTGAATGTGAGTGAGACAGTGTGTGTGTGTGTGTGTGTGTGTGTGTGCGCGTGCGCGCGCACGCGCGCGCGCGCACCTGTGTCACAGCAAGAATAGAATTTGGGGTATTGAGTTACAACTGATAAATAGTTTGTTTGAGGAAAAGGTAACTTAATAATAGATTGAAGCTCCTTGACATGCCAATTTCAGAAGAAACATTCTTGCCATTATAAATGAGATCCCAGATTTTAACATTCTGAAGTGTCTGCTTCACATTTGAAGGATGGCTACTCTGATAAATTTTAAAAAAAGCATACAAGATTTTATCCTAAAACTTGGAAAAATATATAAAGCAAACAAATAATGCAAAGTTAAAACCATATTGAATCCAGCATTCTAAGGAGAACAATGCATTCTCAGAGTCAGACCCCGGTGCCAAGGAAGCCAAAGGCAAGCGGGTGACAACGCTGACACAGACAGCACTTGCCGCGATCTTTCCCTGTGCTCTGCAGGTGCCAGTGGACGAGGGGTTTGTCTTCAAGTTCAAGGATGGAATCACAGACACCTCTCTTCTCCCAGCAGTCAGAAACCTCACAGCAAACTTTTTAATTATTTAGAAGGAGGTAGAACCCTCATGTTTAAATTATGCTAAGTAAGTATTTTCTCAGCTGGACTTTGGCCTATGGAAAAATATGTATTCTACAGGCTTGTACAAAGGGTCGAAGCAACAGGAGGAGACAGTGCGTGTGCAAGATGGAGAGCCCTGGCCTCTGGGGACCAGAACACTGGAACCAGTGTACAGGATGTTCTAAATAGTTCAACAGCATAGAGGGCACTTGAACCCATAAATTTTTTCCAAGGGCCCCAAACCCTCTGAACATGAGCATTAAAAATAGGCAGAAATAAAGCCACGGTGAATCATGGAGTGTCCACACTATGAAGTCCTATGCAGCCATACAGGAAATGAGCGAGCCTTGTGTCTGCTGAGCCGAGGGCTGTCCATGATGGGCGGGTCAGGGAGACGGAGGAGTGAGGCTCGGCACTGCCCGTGAACGGGACAGTGTTCTTGTAGGAGCACACGGCAGCCCTCTTCTGCTTGGCGAGGACGTCCACTTGTGGATGGAAGAGCCGAGGACGGTGGGAACATCCCACCCCCCACAGCCTTTCCAGGCTGGGTTGTCTACTGAGGTCACTGGATAGTGGGAACTGAGGAAAGGAAAGAGGTGCCAGGGACTTTGTTTTTGCTCTTCACGAGCATGGTTTCACTGACTGTAGTGAGTACACGCCCGTCTTAGGAAAAAAATTTTAAAGAGAGAGAGAAGGGGAAGGGGGCGGGGAGAGAAGCTTCCCGCCCCCAAACACCTTCCTGATGGCCAAAGGCGGTTCACTCCTGGGTGTTCCAAAGCTGCCAGGCTGCCAAAATGGGAGTGGCTTTATGGTTCTGGAACGGAGGTGCCCACTTGTCTGAAAGAGGTGCCTCTGTGAAGCCGCCTTTAGAGATCAGACGTGGGGACGGCTGAGCGGGGAGCCTGGGGCCCTGGGGCCTGGCAGGGCAAGGCAGGCGCTGGGGGAGCAGGGAAGGAGAGGAGGCGGCATGTGGAAGGAGGGCTTCCACCTGCCCCAGGCCCAGGCTGCATAGAGATGGGCTCCCAAGAAGTCCTCTGGTGATGGCCAACTCGCTCACTATCCCTGGGCCCTTCAGGGCAGTGACAACCACCCCATAGAAACCATTACGGTAAACCTCTCAGAGCTGCTCCCAAGCACAAACAGGACGCCACGTGGTTCAGTGAGCCTTCCCTGAGCACCTACTACGAGCTGCCCGCCTGATGTGGATGTGAAATTATGATCTCTTAAAAGTACAATTCAAGACCACCTTTTTCTGACTGTAAAAGTAACGAATTCATTTCAGAAAATAGTCAATGATACAAAAATGTTTTTTAAATGACAAAAATATCTACAACTCCTCCAGACCCAGACCAGGTCACCTTGCTACACACTAATGCCCAGCACCTCTGGTGGGCGGGGCCTCACAGGTCTCCACAGGAGCTTCCAGAGAAGGGAGGCAGGCCTTGGGCTCAGGGGGGCACTTGCCTGTGTCTATTTTCTGTGTCTATGTCCTTATAGAGCCAGAAAAGTACCCTGTGCACACCGGTTTTCTTTAATGGCTTAGCGCACCTAATAATATACAGTAGGGCTTTCACTAACATTCAGCGCATTTTTTTTTTCAATGCATCAAAACCCTCACTAGTTGGTCCTAGAACAGGAAGTACTCTGGTACATTCACTAGGAAGGCAGCTGTCATCAGCACCCAGAGCAAGAGATAGAGGGACAGGAATAGTGCCTTTTCCAAACAGGCCAGTGTACTGGAGGACAGCAGGAGCATTTCACCTTTGCTACTTTCTAGTTGACCACACTGTTTTACCTCCAAACATGGAAACTACATTTACATGTATACACACATACATTTACATATATTCATATATACATATGTATACACATATAATATGTAAAATACATGAAGTATTTTATGCATAATGATTTACATATAACATTTTATATATGAAATTTATAAATATTATGTATTCACATTATATACATATAAACATATATGTATATGTGTGTATATATATTTTAACACCATTTAATGGTGAAAATATGCCAAAGAGAACACTTACATGGGTCCAGTAGTGAACTCACTTGCTGTTTTCAGGCAGTTGTACACACACACACTCAACTGCAGCTGTTGCACATAATTAATGTGCTAATTATACATAATTATCTAATTACTAAAGGAAGGAGTCAAAGCAAATGCAATAGCAAAGATATTAAAATCCACTCTTTGTAGAGCGTCCCACCACATGGACTATCTCACTCGATCGGAAAGTCACTCTCTTTTTCCCTGATGTCTGAGGACCGACTCAGGAAAGAGAAGTCACTCCAGATGCATTAGTAATACTATGGATCAGAGGATTTTTAAGTCATCCTATTAACAGTATTGGTATCTTAAAAAAAAAAAAAAACTACATTGGGGAAAAACACTGTCATACAACTATTCTTTGCAGTGCTGTGGGAACCAGGACCTGTACCAGACTCAGATGAGTAAAGAAAGTTTCCCAGAAAAACTGCTGACCACACAAGACAATAAAAGGGAATTAGAAAGTGGGAACTAGATGGTGATATAAATTTGGTAAACACTCTTCTCTTGTCCCCAGGGTGTTCTGCATACAGTAGCGTGTGGGTGGATGGCTTGTGGCTATGTGTGGAAGACACTCTCACCCTTTCCCTTCTTAGAGACACTGAGGCACTGACATAGAAGGCCCTGATAAGTACTGCATTGCTGACCAGACGCTCACCACACTCTCCCCCCCCCAACCCCCACCACCCCGTGCCTCCTTCAATACAGACCAGACGGGGACTGTAGGCAACTGGAGGCCAAGCTGCTATTTTATCATCCCCTCTGGACCACGGATGCATCATAAGGAGAAACTCTGCTTTTCGTTGAGCCCAAGGTCACTGTCCCGCAGCAAACACCTTACCATAAGACACTGAGAAGCAAAGCCAACACTGCCCAAGGAGCCTCAGGGAGCATCCTTCTCCCCTCCTAACTTTCCTTCCAGGGCTCTGGACTCTCCACCCGACACCTATTTTCTATGACCAAATAACTGAACCTTTTATCCAATGTGACCCATAGTATTTCTCCAGAATGTTAAAGCTTCCACAAAATCACTCCACTTCTGAAAAGAACAGCTTCCTGCTGATAGAGAAGACACACACAGCATCTCCAGGTATCGTTTGTTAATTTGTCCATGTATATCCTAGCTCCTTCCAAAAATGATTCAAGGCACCCCCTGCTTTTTTAAATGCTATCATCAAAATCCAATGGGCCATGACAAACGGAAGGAATGAAAACATAAACCAGCTGGAACTTCCAAAGGCTCATGTTCATTACTTTTACTATTTAACTTTAACTTTTAATCTTGGCCCATAAAAACTGTCCTAATAAAAGATCCATAAATATCTCCTGAGTGTGCAAAGGAGCGGCTTTGATGACCTGGAGCATATGCTGGCTCCTTCCACCTTGGGCTCAGGGCCCGCGGGGCCTGTGGAGAAGACTGAGCAGCAGTGGGCCCAGGTTCTTCCTCAGGGGTGACTCCAAACACAAGGCCACCAAGGAGTGAAGGAGACGGTCTCCACTCTCAAATTTCACTTTAAAGGAAAGAAATAATAACCTGTTATTTACAAGGCAATCAAGGAGATTCAGGCATTGCAAGGGTAAGCACTTGTGAAAAACTTGAGAACGCACCACACACACACACACACACACACACACACACACTGTGTGTGTAATCCCAGCAGCTCAACCAATAAAATGGCCTGGGACAAGGGTCTCCCTGAAGTCTCACCTACAAATCTCTCAATTTCGCTCTACATACTCAATGTGTCTCTGCTAACCCAAGAACTGCATGCACCCCAGTTGAGTATGGCTCTCTTAAATTCTCTAATCATGCATTGATTTCTAAGTAAACATAATTAATTGCCAAATAATTTCAAATTATAAGATGGGTTCCCTGGAACACATTTAATTTTACCGAACAACACATTTTTAAAATTAGAAACACTCAAGACTCAATACCATTTTTGCCTCTAACCTCTTCCAAATTAAATTCTGGGAATATACTTTAAAATTTATATCATCATCATAGTGCATTTCTGCCTGAACAATACATAAGGATAATGGCTTTTATAATGGGATGCAGAAATGTAAGTTTACAGGAACCAGCAATTTGTAATATTAAATATTGAGATTTTTTTTCCCCTCAACTTACACGGCTTTTTCCTTTTCTGAGTAAACACCATTCTGCGGAAGCACTACAAGGCCATGTTCTTGATTACATTATTTTGACTACTGTTAAATCTCTAGCAGTCTTAAATTAGATGCAAGTAGCATTTCTAAGTTTAGAATCCTGGACAGAGTATTTTGTCTTCTGGAGAGGACTCTAGGACTTCGCAGGCCTCTAAGACATTGCAGGCACATCTAATTCAAAGGTCATTTGTACTTCTGAGAGCCTTGAGCCAGTGCAGAAGCCCATGTTCCTGAAACTCTTTATTTCTGATGCCCAGCAAGTTTTATACGACCTCTTTCATCTGTGAAGTGGATCCATGAGACCCTACCTTCCACATACCATGGAGAAGAACGTGTAAAGACAAGTAGCCGCGTGTTTTAGCCTAAGCAGATAATCTGTCATAAACAGCACGATGTGTTTAATATTCAGATCAAGACGTCTCTGTCTCATTCCAGCAGACCCTTCTGACAAAAGCCATCCCGCGTCTGCCAGGAGTATCGAGTCCAGCTGAGGACAAATTTCAAGATGAACCTGAAATCAATTTGCCATCAAATTTTCATGGCGCTCCCAGACCCTCTGTGGCATTTTAATTACAAGCACCCTAGGCGGGGGGTACTACAGATATTGACACTCAGCTCCTACAATAAACTTTATTGGCAACCTCTGTCTGAATGCAGTACTCACCTAGAATAACAAGAAACGCACGAGGCCACTGTAATCACTGGGAACCATCTTGTTCAGAGGGTCTGGGCAGTTCTTAGGCAACAGGCTTGGGAGACAGAGCCCACGGGTCTCAGGAGTACAAACGACCTCTGAGTTAGATGCATCTGCGATGTCTGGGAGATCTGCAAAGGTCCTAGGGTCCTCTCCGTAGCACAGTGTCATCTTGTTCCCTCTTGGCGCGTGGTTGCTTCCATCTGGTGTGTACCATCTCAGAGCTCTCAAAAGGCTTCAAGTCCTCATTCAGAGGCCAGGATGTTGGGACACAAGGCATCAGTGTGAAACTGCTAAGAGCCTTGTTGTACCAGGATAGCGGCGTCACTGGCTGTACTTGGGGACAGTGTATGGGGGGAGGGAGAGGTATTGAGTGGCCTTGGCATCAATGACGGTCTTCCTCTGCTTTTTGTTTTTTATTTTTTTTTTAGTACAGGCTTTTGGAAGGGCTGTAGGTATCAAGAGAAAGGGGAACCCGGTGCTGTGGTACATGCCTGGAATCCCAGCAGCTCAAGAGGCTGCAGCAAGAGGATTGCAAGCTTCAAGCCAGCCTCAGCAATTTAGCCAGGCCCTCAGCAACTTGGCAAGACCCCATCTCAAAATAAACTATAAATAGGGCTGGGGTTGTGGCTCAATGGTTAAGCACACCTGGGTTCAATCCATGATATGCCCCCCCCCCACCAAAAAAAAAAAAAAAAAGAGAGAGAGAGAGAGAGATAAAGGAGAAGACCTGAAATTTGCTAGTCATAAAGGATTTCTGCTGTCTGAAAGCAACATCTGGGATCACAGACGTGCCGTTTTACGGAGGAGTGCTGAGCGGCCCAGTAGGCCAGGCGGCTTTGCTACTAGACACACTGCATGGGCAGGTGCTGTCCTGTTGGCGTCAGTGGTAATGCCAGATGGGAATGGCACAACAACCAACAACCACCATCTCAGTGGCTCGGCAACTTTGTGCCAGGCACTGGGGCAGGCACGTTTCACAGGCCAAGAGTCCTCAGACATCCTCCCAAAGGAGCAACTGAGGGAAGTGAGTCCAGTGTTCTGGCAAATGCTTAACCACCGGCTCTACAGAAGCAAAAGCATGTGCGTGTACATATGTGTGCCTATTACATAGTTCACTGATTCAGAGGTGTGTGGCATAACACAAATGAAAACACACCGTCTTCTGCCAACACTCCCACTGATGCTTCCATGGATCTGCACATACTTTGTATCCATAGGTGGGTGCCCGCCGGGCCCATGAGCATGGGCAGTCCTAGAGGTGCTCAATCCTTCTAAGCCCAGCAAATAAGGTGAGAGCAAAACAATGCACACACACATATTTGGGGGCTTCATTCGTTTTTCAGGGGCATAAGCAACTTTGTTGGCAAACTGGATAACCCATTTTTAACTCGTTTTTATGCCACACATCATGCAATAAGCCTGTGTGTGTTACCTTCATGTCGATCAGCATGACCAACACTGCCATCGTTTTCTATGTCAAGACAACATAAACACAATACTCAAGCATGCTCCAAGTTGTAGTCTTTGCTGTTTCTGTGGTGCAAATATTCCTGCCATGGCTGCTTTCAAGATACTGAGGTGGTTCCTGAGTGAGAGCTGTGTGCAGCTGCGCACGGCTCCGGAGTACGTCCACTGGCTACATGGGGGAGACCTCAATCAGCTCTAGAGCACTAGGATGGCCGAGTGTGCTAAAACTGGACACCTTTGCTACTGCCGAGTCCCAGGATACTGAGGGGAGGGCTACACTGCACACCAGGCATGGTGCCCACCCTGCCAGAGCTCACAGGCGCAGGCACACACACACACACAGCTCTGGCAATAGGAGACCTTGCTAGCCGCCCTGCCCTGCCAGGTACTTTCAAACACAGCTTCTCACTCTGCTGTTTCCCTAGAGAGGGAGATACTTCCAAACAGCTCCTCCATCTATGCTCCAGAGGTAACAGAGGACAATTAAATATCTGTGCTTCTGAAAAAAGTTGGCAGGTTTGACCAAGAGAACAGACCATGCCCCCTCACCAGAGCCACAGGCCTCGGCCCCAGAGAGTGGCTGGCCATGGCCTCAGCACGAGCTGTAGCATTCCAGCCCCACTTTCTGTCTTTGTCCCTCATCACCAGATTTTCTTGGGGTCCCTTGAAGTGCAGGGCATGGTCAGCTCTTATAAGAGACCAGCAACATGACGGCACTCTGAAACAACTGCTGTCCTTTTTGAGGGGGGAAAAAAAGACTTGATAAATAAAACCTAGGAGTTGGGTGCAAATTTTAGGAAAACAAAGATACCCTGACTTCCAGGCCAGGAAGGCCCACCCTGTTCTGCAGAGCAATTAATGGCATCCGACAATTAGGTGGCAGCACTGGGTTTTATTTTGGCTAAATGAGTGCAAATTCAGAGGCTCTTCCAGGCCTCATTAATGGAGGCAGGTCAACAAGTGCTGCTCTCTTGAGGCAGCGTGGATCATCAGGGGTGCATGTCCACACAGGACACGGTTTCCTCCGCCAGCACATCCCAATTCAACAGCTAAGTGCCTCTACCCAGGGGTGCCAGGCGGACTGGGCTACAGACTGGGCCAAGAGGTCTTTCCAAGGATGCCAGGCACAGGAGCACACGTGTGACGCTGATGCTAGACTATTGGTTCCTCCAGGACAAGACACCCAGTGAGACTTTCGGGGGACACCTCTGCACATGTTTTGAAAACATAAAAGGACACAGCTTTCTATGCACTGATCATGCTAAAATTATTCCAAAGTATTCCCTGGAAATGCCAGAGCTGTAAAAATACCTGAGATATAAACTAGAATATCCTAACCCTTGTCAGTAACACAGTGCGCTTTCTTTTTTTATTTTCTTTTTCTTTTTCTCCTCAAGGGACAGTTGCTCAAAATAAACATCCATGCTTCCTAGGCACAAATTTATATTGTGAAACCCAATCTGCAATGCTTGACTTGAAAAAAACATTTTGTATTCATGTATTATGGTTAATCTTGTCTTCTTAAAAATCACCAGCATTCACAAAACAAGACCCAACAATATGCTGACTACAGGAGACGCATTTGATAGGAAAAGATATACATAGACTGAAGGTGAAAGGTTGGGAAAAATCATATCACTCATATGGACTTCGGAAACAAACAGGAGTGTCCATACTCATATCAAATAAAATAGATTTCAAGCTAAAGTTAATCAAAAGGGATAAAGAGGGACACTACATACTGCTCAAGGGAACCATACACCAACAAGACATAACAATCATAAATATGTATGCCCCAAACAATGGTGCAGCTATGTTCATCAAGCAAACTCTTCTCAAGTTCAAGAGTCTAACAGACCACCATACAATAATCATGGGAGACTTCAACACACCTCTCTCACCACTGGACAGATCTTCCAAACAAAAGTTGAATAAGGAAACTATAGAACTCAATAACACAATTAATAACCTAGACTTAATTGACATATATAGAATATACCACCCAACATCAAGCAGTTACACTTTTTTCTCAGCAGCAAATGGATCCTTCTCAAAAATAGATCATATATTATGTCACAGGGCAACTCTTAGACAATATAAAGGAGTAGGGTTAATACCATGCATCTTATCTGATCATAATGGAATGAAACTGAAAATGAACGATAAAAGAAGGAAGGAAAAATCATGCATCACTTGGAGAATGAACAATAGGTTACTGAATGATCAATGGGTTATAGAAGACATCAAGGAGGAAACTGAAAAATTCTTAGAGATAAATGAAAACACAGACACAACATATCGGAATCTATGGGACACACTGAAAGCAGTTCTAAGAGGAAAATTCATTGCTTGGAGTTCATTCCTTAAAAAAAGAAAAAAACCAACAAATAAATGATCTCATACTTCATCTCAAAATCCTAGAAAAAGAAGAGCAAAACAACAGCATAAAAAGAAGGCAAGAAATAATTAAAATCAGAGCTGAAATTAATGAAATCGAAACAAAAGAAACAATTGAAAAAATTGACAAAACTAAAAGTTGGTTCTTTGAAAAAATAAATAAAATCGACAGACCCTTAGCCATGCTAACGAAGAGAAGAAGAGAGAGAACTCAAATTACTAGCATACGGGATGAAAAAGGCAACATCACAACAGACACTTCAGAAATACAGAAGATAATAAGAAATTATTTTGAATCCTTATACTCCAATAAAATAGAAGATAGTGAAGGCATCGATAAATTTCTTAAGTCATATGATCTGCCCAGATTGAGTCAGGAGGATATAGACAACCTAAACAGACCAATATCAATTGAGGAAATAGAAGAAACCATCAAAAGACTACCAACTAAGAAAAGCCCAGGACCGGATGGGTATACAGCAGAGTTTTACAAAACCTTTAAAGAGGAACTAATACCAATACTTTTCAAGGTATTTCAGGAAATAGAAAAAGAGGGAGAACTTCCAAATTCATTCTACGAGGCCAACATCACCCTGATGCCTAAACCAGCAAAGACACTTCAAAGAAAGAAAACTACAGACCAATATCTCTAATGAACCTAGATGCAAAAATCCTCAATAAAATTCTGGCGAATCGGATTCAAAAACATATCAAAAACATTGTGCATCATGATCAAGTTGGATTCATCCCTGGGATGCAAGGCTGGTTCAATATACGGAAATCAATAAATGTTATTCACCACATCAATAGACTTAAAATTAAGAACCATATGATCATCTCGATAGATGCAGAAAAAGCATTCGACAAAGTACAGCATCCCTTTATGTTCAAAACTCTAGAAAAACTAGGGATAACAGGAACATACCTCAACATTGTAAAAGCAATCTATGCTAAGCCTCAGGCTAGCATCATTCTGAATGGAGAAAAATTGAAGGCATTCCCTCTAAAATCTGGAACAAGACAGGGATGCCCTCTCTCACCACTTCTGTTCAACATAGTTCTCGAAACACTGGCCAGAGCAATTAGACGAAAGAAATTAAAGGCATAAAAATAGGAAAAGAACAACTTAAATTATCACTATTTGCAGATGACATAATTCTATACCTAGCAGACCCAAAAGGGTCTACAAAGAAACTATTAGAGCTAATAAATGAATTTAGCAAAGTGGCAGGATATAAAATCAACACGCATAAATCAAAGGCATTCCTGTATATCAGCGACAAATCCTCTGAAATGGAAATGAGGAAAAACACTCCATTCACAATATCCTCAAAAAAAATAAAATACTTGGGAATCAACCTAACAAAAGAGGTGAAAGACTTATACAATGAAAACTACAGAACCCTAAAGAGAGAAATAGAAGATCATCTTAGAAGATGGAAAAATATACCCTGTTCATGGATAGGCAGAACTAACATCATCAAAATGGCGATATTACCAAAAGTTCTCTATAGGTTTAATGCAATGCCAATCAAAATCCCAACGGCATTTCTTGTAGAAATAGATAAAGCAATCATGAAATTCATATGGAAAAACAAAAGACCCAGAATAGTAAAAACAATGCTAAGCAGGAAGTGTGAATCAGGCAGTATAGCGATACCAGACTTCAAACTATACTACAGAGTAATAGTAACAAAAACAGCATGGTACTGGTACCAAAACAGGCGGGTGGACCAATGGTACAGAATAGAGGACACAGAAACCAATCCACAAAACTACAACTATCTTATATTTGATAAAGGGGCTAAAAGCATGCAATGGAGGAAGGATAGCATCTTCAACAAATGGTGCTGGGAAAACTGGAAATCCATATGCATCAAAATGAAACTGAATCCCTTTCTCTCACCATGCACAAAAGTTAACTCAAAATGGATCAAGGAGCTAGATATCAAATCAGAGACACAGCGTCTGATAGAAGAAAAAGTTGGCTACAATCTACATACTGTGGGGTCGGGCCCCAAATTCCTCAATAGGACACCCACAGCACAAGAGTTAATAACTAGAATCAACAAATGGGACTTACTCAAACTAAAATGTTTTTTCTCAGCAAAAGAAACAATAAGAGAGGTAAATAGGGAGCCTACGTCCTGGGAACAAATCTTTACTCCTCACACTTCAGATAGAGCCCTAATATCCAGAGTATACAAAGAACTCAAAAAATTAGACAATAAGATAACAAATAACCCAATCAACAGATGGGCCAAGGACCTGAACAGACACTTCTCAGAGGAGGACATACTATCAATCAACAAGCACATGAAAAAATGCTCAGCATCGCTAGCAGTCAGAGAAATGCAAATCAAAACCACCCTAAGATACCATCTTACTCCAGTAAGATTGGCAGCCATTAGGAAGTCAAACAACAACAAGTGCTGGCGAGGATGTGAGGGAAAGGGTACACTTGCTCATTGTTGGTGGGACTGCAAATTGGTGCAGCCAATTTGGAAAGCAGTATGGAGATTTCTTGGAAAGCTGGGAATGGAACCACCATTTGACCCAGCTATTCCCCTTCTCGGTCTATTCCCTAAAGACCTAAAAAGAGCATGCTACAGGGACACTGCTACATCGATGTTCATAGCAGCACAATTCACAATAGCAAGATTGTGGAACCAACCTAGATGCCCTTCAATAGACGAATGGATAAAAAAAATGTGGCATCTATACACAATGGAGTATTACTCTGCATTAAAAAATGACAAAATCATAGAATTTGGAGGGAAATGGATGGCATTAGAGCAGATTATGCTAAGTGAAGCTAGCCAATCCCTAAAAAACAAATACCAAATGTCTTCTTTGATATAAGGAGAGTAACTAAGAACAGAGTAGGGACGAAGAGCATGAGAAGATGATTAACATTAAACAGGGATAAGAGGTGGGAGGGAAAGCGAGAGGGAAGGGAAATTGCATGGAAATGGAAGGAGACCCTTAGGGTTATACAAAATTACATACAAGAGGAAGTGAGGGGAAAGGGAAAAATAATACAAGGGGGAGAAATGAATTACAGTAGAGGGGGTAGAGAGAGAACAGGGGAGGGGAGGGGAGGGGAGGGGAGGGGAGGGGAGGGGAGGGGGGATAGTAGAGGATAGGAAAGGCAGCAGAATACAACAGACACTAGTATGGCAATGTGTAAATCAATGGAAGTGTAACTGATGTGATTCTGCAATCTGTATACGGGGTAAAAATGGGAGTTCATAACCCACTTGAATCAAAATGTGAAATATGATATGTCAAGAACTATGTAATGTTTTGAACAACCAACAATAAAAAAAAAATTAAAGAAAAAAAATCACCAGCATGCACCAGAGAAATCAGCCGCGTTCTCCATCCTTCATGCGCTCCCAGTTCTCCGCCACGCTTGCTCTCTGTTGGCTGAATGAAAGTGAGGACACCATCAATGTCTACCACTTCATTCGAGATAATGTTTCCCTGGCTAGAAGGATCTCGCTTCTCTGTGTTCACGACAGAAGCAGATTAGAAGGGGCCTTAGGCCGGGGAGAACTCAGGGCTGGCACCAACAGGCCCTGAGTGTGTCGTAACTCATCAGCACAGAAGCTCTAAGGAGTGCCCACCCTGTGACCCTCAACCTGCTGGCGCATACCACCTCCCGGCCAGCAGGGAGCAGCGTGGGAAATGGGCCTGCGGTCCCTCACCGGTCACCAAGCACGTGGGCGCATGAACATGTTTTTTTGGAGACATCTTCCTCTAAGTTCTGGGGGTGGAGGAAACCGAGATAGAATGCTCAGACGCCACCAGGTTTTCTTCTTTCTTGGGTTGAAACAAAACGCTACGAGCAACCAAACACTCCTCTTCATTTTATGGAGCGGCGAAGTCACTGAGCAGATTCCTTTGAGGCAAAGGCGATATAGAATCTCAATGTGTGCCAGAAACACGCTTGGGCACGGGGCCAACAGAACTCGGCCTGTGTCCACAGGGAGGACAGGGAGGCCAAGTTATGTTTGGAAAGTCGCCTCTTATTTCTGATGCAGTCTTTCCACGTCCACAGAAGCCACTATCCCCAAACTTGAAGCCTGTGGTCCTTGCCCCCCACCAGGCAGCTCCTGCCAGCCAAGCCAGTGTCTCTAGGGCACAGACCAACCCAACTCAGCAGAAGACCCTGTGGTGCAGGGGTCTGGCAGGGGCTGACCGGGGATGGCTGCCTTCCTGCCAGATCATCTCTCTTTGGAGCTCAGCCAAGGAAATGTGCTTTGCAGAGCCGACCCCTCCTCCTCTCTCCAAATCACATTGCTCATGATTAAGGAGAGAGAGGCTGAATCTTCCTCCACAGCCCTGGAGGCCTCCCCACCCACTCTCTACAAAATCAGTTCATCTGGGCAGTTTTTAAAGCGCAGAGTGTGGGCCAGCTGGAACTGGTTGCCTTTTCCTGGCCAAATGCTCAGGGTTCCTTCCAGCCTGCAGCCTGCGTCCCCCACGTGCTGCAAAGAACCAGCACGAGGAACCAGGGTGTTGCTGACCACGCTTCCGGGCAATGTCCCCAGGTCAGAGCAAGTAAGAAGCCTTAGTTCTTGGTGAGGTTGCTTGCCCCCAAGAGGCAAGTCACTGAGCTCTCACTTGTCCAACGAAGCTCTGGAACAGGCTCTCTGGCTGCCCAGGTCACATCTACATTCCAGTCTTTATAAAGTAGATAGTTTTCAAGGGAGAACAGATTGTCTGTATTGGCTCTAGCCTCTCCCGGCTCAGGGGTAATCCGAGTGCCACTGGGTAGGCCGGGTAGACTCTGACTTCCTTCTAGAAACCAGGCTACTTAGATAAGGTGCTGTCCAGCTTGAAGCAGCCTCCAACCCTTGGCAAGTGTGCGGTGACTGGGTATGAGATAATATAAAGAGAAGGGAACAATATTCTGTTTACTCACTCCAGGCAATTTAGTAGCTGAGAATTGGAAATCATTTGGAATGAGCCACAGCTTTCAAAAATAAGTTGTATATATTTAAAAGTTCCTTAGATTTTAAGTTTTGGTGGGGGGAGGGGTGTACCTGATGTGAATGTTCCAGACCTATTCTGCTTTGGGAGCTCAGATAAATTCAGGAACAAGAACAGCCCTTAGTGGAGGAGAAAGAATCATGTTAAAGGCACCATTTATCTCCTTTCTGGCACAAAAAGTATATATAAAAATATATTCATTTATACATTCTTCTTCTGGGGGCCCTGTAACTCTTCCCAGTCATTATTCATATTAATTAAATGTGTGTTTGGTTTCTAAACCACTAGGCTTAAGGACTCAAGTTGAGATGTTGTAGAAAGTAAACACCGCAGCCTCGCCCACCGTGGAGGGCCCAACATGACTGTGAACCTAGCTCAGAACTCAGCCCACGGACGGGAGGTTTCATGTGTTGGGGTCAAGGCTCCAAGCCCCATGACAAGCCTCACTTTTGCTATTTGGAAACTAGAATTAATCCTTCCATCCTCACTGATTTGCAGAGATGTTTTCAGGACAAACCTGGTCATATTTCTTGAATTCTGGGTGTTCAAGGAGAAAAGAAAAGATGGTATTACTAAAACACAGTCCTTATGATTCCCACGACTGGGAACGTACCAGTCCTTGAAGCATCTTTAAAATAGTAAAGCAGCAACGGAATTTCCATTCCTTATGAGCCCAGGAAGGAAACTGTGAGAAGTGAGTGATAAATACTAGAAAACTCTATGACGATTCCTTAAAGCCTGAAATGGACAAATGCCTTCCAAGAGATCAGTCTTGCTGATAAACACTGGTTCATAAGGCAAATTAATCTACATATGTGAGTTGTACAGAGCACCTTTCTCATAGGATTTACTCTTTTTTAAAAAAAAAAAATCTTCTTTAGTTCACTGTTTTTAATCATTTCCCCCCTTATGGGATTCTTTACTCTGGAGACTTGCCAAGTCCCCAAGAATACATGACTTCATTTTTCCACAGATGCATTTCTATATACTTGGTATTTCAGTTATTTATTAACCATGCCTAGTTTTGTGGTTTCTAGCTTTATATCTTTAAAGTCATTAAAACTTAATAGGAGAATTAATCATAAAAGAAATCTATCAAACACAGTTGCCAAGCACTTTTTTCCTGCCTGACTGACATCTTTAAAATGTATTTGAAGGTTATTTATTTCATCACACTCAGGGAATAAAAAAAAATAACTTGCAGCTTCCAAGTTCAGAGAAAGCATAAAAATGTGATTTACTATTTATTGTACAGTTAGGCACATGCATATTATATATTGCATGTTAATCTTCGACTGGTTAAGTTTAGCAAATTTGACAACACTACTATTCGCCAGTGAGGAAAGGGAATCAACATCTGTTCTCTTCCAGATATGATTCCTTCTTGGAAGGAATCAGAAATACTCCCAGGCCTCCTATTTTCTGGGTAAACTGATAGAATGCAGGCTGTTCAAGTGGACAGTCAAACCACAATGCCCCCTGGTGGCAAAATAATGCACACACGCATGCTTCTGCACTTCTATATTTTAGAGAAACCTAAAATTTATGGCATGGAGATTTTCTTTTCGTTTTAAAAATGCAAATGTAAAGAGTGTGGCACACTGATTTTAATACACGGAAAATAAGAAGCTATATTCCAGTTTCTGAAATCAAAGGAGCATTTAGTTTCTAAAAATCACCTTGATCGAACTTTAATTTTTACAATAAGGGATTATACTTGAATTCGACACTGATGATTTGGTGCATGGGGGAAAATCAGAACTGCAGCATATATATATATATATATTTTTTTTAAACTAAATTTACAAAAGTGGAACAGTCGGCAGATGCTTAGAGGTGGAACTATGGTCTGTTAGCTCATTTTCAGTTCAGTTAAAATGGAGTGACAGCAGTTTCCAGGTTTTACCAGGGGACCGCCAGCTCCATCTTGCCATCATGCTCTCAGCATGCACCTCTGATAAGCAGCTTAAAGGGAATTTCCTTGGGTCAGACATAAATAGAGTGTCTCAGGTTCCCTTAATCCAGACACACATTGCTTGCAAGTTAGGCCTCATAAATCTCAAAAACAGGCAGCAACACATGAAAGGCAATGTTGTTAGAAGGCTCAAATACATTAAATGGGAATGTCTGAAACGCTGGCTCATTAATCAAACAAACAATACTGACGCCTTGTAGTAATCAGGGAGTTCGGCACCTTCCCTTCTCAGAAAGCACCTCATTTTACCTCTTGCTATCTCCAGGAGAGGGGAGGTCCAGCACAGGACACTGAATTCCCTCTTCATCTCCAAGAAGCTGAGCCAGTAACAGTCAAGGTCATACAGCAATTGCAGAGTAAAAATGTCACCTAAGGACCCTGGTACCCTGCTCCAGAGCTGCCAGATTTGCTAATAACAATTCTTTTCTGATGCCAGACATTTTAAAACATTTGACATGATATAGACAATGCTGCTAAGGCATGCCATTAAAGGATATGGGGCGAAAGTACAAGTTGATGCTAAAACACATACACAGATGTCCATAACAGCATTATTCATGATAGGCAAAGAGTAGAACAATCCAAATGTCCATGAACTCATGAATGTATTTTTTTAAAAAAAATAAGGTGTAGTCATACAATGGAATATTATTTAGTCATAAAAAGAAATCAACAGGGGCTAGAGTTATAGCTCAGTGGTAGAGTACTTGCCTAGCATTCTTGAGGCACTGGGTTTGATCCTCAACACCACTTATACAACTAAAGGTCTACTGACAACTAAAAAAAAAAAAAATTAAAAAAAAAGATCAACAGTGGGTGTGGTGACACAGGCCTGTAATCCCAGTGCCTTGGGAGGATGAAGCAGGAGGATTCCAAGTTCAAGACCGGCCTCAACAACTTAGTGAGGCCCTAGGCAACTTAGGGAGACCCTGTCTCAAAAAAATAAAAAAGGGCTGGGGACGTGGCTCAGTGGGTAAGCACCTCTGGGGGGGGGGAAGGAAGGAAGGAAGGAAGGAAGGAAGGAAGGAAGGAAGGAAGGAAGGAAGGAAGGAAGGAAGGAAAGAAGGAAGGAAGGAGAAAGAAAGAAAGAGAAAGAAAGAGAAAGAAAGAAATAGAAAGAAAGAAAGAGAAAGAAAGAAAGAGAAAGAAAGAAAGAAAGAAAGAAAGAAAGAAAGAAAGAAAGAAAGAAAGAAAGAAAGAAAGAAAGAAAGAAAGAAAGAAACAAACAAACAATAGGCTAGGGTTGTGCCTCGCATGTGTGAGGCACTGGGTTCAATTCTCAGCACTGCATATAAATAAAATAAAGGTCTATCAAAAACTAAAAAAAAATCTTAAAAAAAAAATGAACAACTGATACATGCTGTAAGGGGGACGAACATGGAAAACACAAAGCCAAGTGAAAGAAACCAAATGCTCAAGATCACAAGTGGATGTATTTATATAGAATGCCAGAAAGTGAATCCACACAGACAGGAAGGAGAGTGGTGGTTGCTGTGGGCTGGGGTGGGGCATTTTGGGTGCTGGCTGTAGTCTGCAGGGTATCTTCTTGGGGCAATGAAGATGTTCTAAAATTGACCATGGTGATAGATGCACAGCTCTGTGGAGACACCAAAACCCACTGAACTGTACACTTTAAATGGATGAATTATATGGTAGGTGCATTACATATCAATAAACGTTACAGAGAAGGAATATTGGAGGGCTGGGGTCAGTGAGGGCCTGCAGAGCTCTAGTGGATGTAAAAGGTCCCTGGTAGAAGGAAGATGAAAATAGGAAGAAGGGGACACCGTGTCAGCCTCCAGAGATGCAGAGGACAGCCCTGGGTCAAGCAGGACCCCTATCTTGATTTTGCAAAGGGAATCTGGCCCAGGGCTACACTCCCAGAATCTCCCCACCTGAATGTTCAGAGGAAGTTTCTCTCCAGGCAGGCCTAGAATCTGATGAGGGTGCTTTGGATTAAGGGGATTTTCAGACCTTACCCTCCCTCCCTAGAAACACCATTGCCCCGCCCCCCCCCAGAGTGCTGGTTCAATAAGCCTGGAGCACCACTTTCAAGAAGTCCCTGGGAGGCTCCTGCCCAGCCAGAGCTGAGAGCTGAGGCCCACTGTTGGGAGAGCCAGCCAAGCAGCAGGGTACAGCAGGAGGAAGATGGGGGACGTGGCAGCCAGCTCTACCCCTGCAGGAAGGCCCTGCCGCCTGCTCCTTCAAGTTCTCCTGTGGGCAGGGACCTGCTCTGGTGTGTGTGCCACTGCAGCAGCAGGAGGTGGTCACAATGAGCCCTCCATCTGACGCTCCTCACAAATAATGCCAAAATGTCTACACAGACGTATTGGAACTAACATGTCTGCCTTTTTACAGCAGGAGGGCACGTGTCCAAGAACCACTTCAGCACTGACAGGAAAGACTGTGTGCACACACATGTTGCAGGGAAGGCGTCTGTGTTCAAAATTCAGAATTTTCACAGGCATTAATTGGGAACTTCCACCCATACCATTCAGGTGACCCCCGTCCCACCCCACATTCTTCACTGTTGAGTACCTGAGGACAATACCCTCCCCCAAGGCGAAGCTAACCCCCTGGGTTTCCATCCAAGCAAACCTAAGTGTGCCATCTGCATTACTTTGCCGCTCAGAGGAGACCTACTGGCTTTGAATTCTTTCTTGGGAACTTCTTTGAGCCAGAAAATATTGACTCCTCACAGGCCCGGCACAGGCGCTGTTGAACACGCTCTCTGGGTCTGTACTGATCAATGACAATTTTGGAAAACATTGCCTGAATAATTCATCATAGAAAAAAGCTTTTGGGTTCGGCGATATTCCTGGGGCTTCCAGCACAAACATACCCTGTCCCAAAAAGCTACTCCAACTGGAAGAGCATTTGGAATAATCAAGACAACACCCAAGCTGAGCCCCTGGTTTTGTCAACTCTTAGGAGTCATCTATGGGCGCCCAGTCACGGGAAGACAGTGCCAGGTGTTCCTGCAGCCCATGCCTGGCACGTCCCACCACCGCTCGTCCGATGGAGAGAAATGCCGTCCCAGTGGACTCAATGGCAGCAGCATGCAGCTAAGTTAAAAAAAAAAAAAATGAAAGAAGCAAAGAGGAGGAAGGACTAGAAGAAGGGAGGGAGCAAGGAATGCAAACTGTTGGCTAGCTTCGTGCCTAGTAGAACTGAACGGCAGCGGGAAGGACTCAACTTCACCTTGGCAACTGGGGTAGAGATTCCCTGCCCTCAGCACCGGCTGCGCCATCACACCTGGGTGTCCTTGCAAAGCCCCACCTTTCTCCACTCACAGCCAGGCACACAGTGAGTCCAGCTGGCCATGGTGCTGGCGTATCTGGCTGGCAACAGGCCACCTGGAGACACCACGCTTGGTTCTACGTGCGCTCACAGGAGGCCTTGGAGCCCCAAACCCCTGGCCGAGCCTGTCAAGGTCCCCGCCTGCTTCTCTGCCTCACAGTCAGGCATTGTTTCTCTTTCCCCGTGTACAGAATCCAAATTCCCACCTACATCCTCCCAACTCCTTTTATCTCTTTCTTAAAAGACTCAAAGCAGCGAGGCCTCAAAATGGAAAGGGACATTTGGTACTACTGAACCCTCGTGGGCCAGCGCCAGGAATGTCTAAAAATAGCACACAGACTCGGGATGAAGGGGAGGTCCCAGGGCAGCCAAGGGCTCCGCATCCAGAGACAAGGGGATCCGCAGGGCCTTGACCTCCTTTACAACACTCACTTCATGATGCAGCATTTCAGATAGACTGGTATAAAGTCCTGCACTGGCCTCTGGAGTTACCTATAAAAAAAGGAGTCACAGTCCTGACCCTGGAGGAGCCTAAGCCCAGGAAATAAGGAAGTCAAGTGTCCAGATGCTTCCAGAAGGTACAAGCTGCAAAGAAGCACCCAGCCCCACGGACCCAGCAAGGCAGAGGATGTGGGACCCTTTAGTTCCTGTCAGGACAGGAAATGCCTAGGAGTCCCACTGGACCATTTAGAAAGGTTAGCTAAGGTCAAAGTAGAAAGGTAAAATAAAAACCAGAAAAAAAAAATAGAAGTAAAACACTAATATGAAGGGGCAGGTGGACTTTCAGCCTCCTTCCGTGGGCAAACCCCACCCAGCAAGACTCGGGGGGGGGGGGGGGCAGCCTCCAGCCTCACCCTGGACACTTTCCATGGTTAAGACACAATATTGCCACCATTTTTCACGTGAAAAGAGAGGGACTTGGGTGGTTTTTATTCTTAGGAAAATCCAATTTGAATCAAACTCTGTTAATTATTGACTCAACAAAGATGAAGCTAGAATAAAATCATTTTTGCCTTAAGCCAAACTATTAAGAAGCCTCGTGTAGTTAATAGACTAAAAGTCCTCAGAATTATTCCTTTAGACTTCATAATACTCCATCTTAATCATCATTGCGCTTATCGCTCAGTGCCAACACAGGAGACACGACCACGGAACTGCACTTACATTCAAGCCAAAGAGAACAGGGCTCGGCACAAACAATCCCACCACTCCTTCACCAAATCGATGAAAAATAATGTCCTTTCTGAATCTATGGAGCAGGACATGCTAACCTTTGTGTGTCGCTAGTTTCCCTTTAAAGTGTGCAGCCCTTTCTCGGACTCCATAGTACCCAGTCCCCCGTCAGCAGAATTCCCAGTGGGAAGGGTTCATTTTATTATAACCCTGAACAGGCTCCTCCTGAAAGCTCGCCCCCTGTGGGAGAGGGACATGCCTCCTCTCCCTCACTCCAGGACCTGAAAGCACTAGGAAAGACCCCGCAATTACAGCACGGAACGTACAAAGCCATACGAGTAACCACAATACAGACGGGAAGGCGAACGGAGTCCTGGCTTGTGTTGTTTCCATTCTTGGTAGACAACTGGGATGCTTTTAAATATCAAATTCCTTTAAACATGATTTGGCTGGTTTGTTTTTGGTGAGTTCTTATACCTCCATTACATAATAAAATATACACACACACACACCACATATAGATGTGCATCTATATGCATATGTATATACCCACATAAACATAGACAGACACACATGCATATGTATATTTGGGTGGAGGAATATATACACACGTGTGTGTGTGTGTGTGTGTGTGTGTGTGTGTGTATTTGGGTGGGATGATACAATAGCACAGCCGCTCACTGTGAAAAACAGCTAAGGGTGACAGGTTCAGACCTACACTGTGCCCATAAGGTAGTGCTGAAGGTCTGCACTGTGGAACATTAAATCATAAGATACAATCAGGAGCTGGGGACGTAGCTCAGTTGGTAGAGTGCTTGCCTCCATGTATAAGATCCAATCAAATAAGGGTTTAGTCAGCACAGGATCACACAAGGTGTTAGGGGATGACATAAATGCACTATTCATATCCACAAACCAGTTCTCATAGTGCCACTTCTACTCCAGTAATCATGTCCTTGGTGTGACCCCTCAACAAACTGGCGGCTCTAAGTAACTTGGCTTCACAAGCACAGCCCATTAACTTGACCTGGGACCCTCTGCCTTTGGACCTGCTCCCTCCTGGCGGCCTGCAGTTGTGCTGGGGTGTCACTAGAGAAAGAGTCCAGCCTACCAAGGGTCCACACAGCCGCAGGGAGCTGCTTGGTTAGAGGTAACCAACACGCTCATCACTGATCGGACACCCTTCAAGTGTTTGCAAGATTCTGCCACCATCTGCCTACGCCTTTCCTCTCTCAGGGAGGATTTGATCATGAGAAATAGGCTTACTGGTTTTAATTCTTTACCTACATACAAAAATTGAAATTGTAAAACAAATTCCATGCTTATTGAAAGAAAAAAAAAAAAACAACAGTACAGATTGGCCCAAAGTAAAAGCTGACTATTTTTCTCTGACTTCCTACTGGAACCCATTTCCCGGGGGTAAAACCCAATCAACAATCTGCTCCACATTTTTCCAGATCTTTTCCTATAAGCACACAGATGCATATTAAATAATGATTTTTAATTTAAAAAACACAAATCAATGAAGCATCTCCATTCGGCAGTACATCATGTCCGAGGGGCCTGACCCCCTGGGTTCAGCCACG
This sequence comes from Spermophilus citellus, assembly GCF_964194105.1. NCBI lineage: Eukaryota > Metazoa > Chordata > Mammalia > Rodentia > Sciuridae > Spermophilus > Spermophilus citellus. The sequence continues at coordinate 61,148,900 of NC_138200.1, read as the reverse complement.
GAATAAGACCCCTCCATTCATCTGATGGTGGTGGACTGGGTCGCAGCAAAGTACCTAAGGAGGAAATAACAGGCCTCTTTAAGGACAGGCCTAAAACCTTCAGAGTGGGCTGTCACCGAGGATGGACATCAGCCTCCGACTCAATTGACAGGCCTTCCTCCGGCTATAGGATCTTGACTGTAATTACAGGAAAGGGCAGACCATAAAGATGGGGGAGGAGCTAATTGACAAAAAGCTCGATGTGCTGACTCAAGGACCCATGGCCAAGCCTTACAATTCTTTTCCTCAAAAAGCAAAAAGCGACTGATGTACAGTCCATTAAGCCAGGACCAGGCACACCCAGGAGACGGGCACTTCCAATCAAAGGCCCCACACGCGGCTCCAGCAGGAGACACCAGGACTCCACGTTCAAAAGTGCTGCCAGACCAAAAATGTTCAAGAGGAACATGAGTTTTTTTGTTGCTGCCTTAATTTCCTTTTGTTGGCTTAGTGCTTTGGGTTTGTGAGATGGTAATTTACTGACCCATCTGAAATGCACAAGGAAGGATGCTCCTCTGAGACCTTGAGGTTTAAACCTCCTGTAAGCCTCTAGCTCCCAACTTTGGTCCCTTCGCATCATTACAAAAGTCTGGGGTCTCTGCCCTGCCTACCAAGGAGGGCTCCATTAGTCTATCCATCAGGAGAAAGTTCAGGGTGATGTACATGATGCAGGGGGTCACAACATGGACACTGGGGCCCAACCACCATTCCAGATGTCTACTCTTTGCCTAGTTACATATCCTCTATGTACCTCAGCTTCCTCCCTTCTAGAGTGGAGACAGGGTTGCTGTGAGGGCTGATTCATATAAAGGACTCAGAAGGAGAACTCTGTACAATGTGTTTACACACACACAAGTGTGATGTGTCTATACAAGCATTAGTTATGGTGATTCTCGGTTTTATAGCATTAACCAGAACTTTTGACAGGTATGTTCCTGCACCTTGTGTGTATACCTCAACACGTTGACAAGCCTGCCACAGAGATGGGTCTTGCTGTTAGACTTTTCTTTCCATGGAAGCTTTTGGATCAGCACAATGTGAGCCACTGGGCCAAATGCATAGACTCTCAACAGGCAGCTCCACTTATGGTTGAAGAGCGAATGCCAGATCCGGGCAGAAAACAGAAGTGGGACACACATCATGCCATCACATAACTGGCTGGACAATTTTCCAGCCATCTCCTGGGAGAAAGGCTGAGCTCCGGCAGCAGCACACCCCTGGGAATAAGTCACAAACTTGTGGCTGCTGTACTAGAGATCAATTGGTCTTCTGCAGAAAGAGCCACACTACTTTCATCAAAATGGTACTTTGGGAGGATGGTAAATAAAGAATACCTCCTACAATGACCGCAGACGATTAGTAATGACTACTTGCAGTAGTGTGCCGAGCATGATTCGGTTGATTAGTGATGTCTGCCACAAGCACAGGATGTGGAAACAGACACTTCCTGGGTGCTCAGTACTCCCATGTGCACGGCAGTCAGTGTATAAACAGGAAAGGCCCTGGTCACCTGTCTACTAATGATGAAGAAAACACTTTTGATATGCTGATACATGTTCTCTCAGAACCAATCACTACCTGAATTATAACTTTGAAAGTCATTGCAAATTATTCAGGACATATGAGCACCACAATAAAATTCCTCTAATACAGAAAAATTCACAGATATCTGGTATTCCATGGCAGGCCCCAAGCGTGGTCTCTAAGTCAGAGACCACTGTCTCCTGATCACTATCATGGTCCTAGATGTGGAAGAACGCTCTGTACATCATATGCAATCAAACCAACCTGAACTGGAGGGTAAACTTTGCTTGACGCCAACATACTGAATGCTGGGTTCTACACAAGGATGAGCAGGTGAGGCTAGAAGTCATAGAAATGGGCTTGACTGTCCCTCCAGTAGACCATGGCATGGATCAACCTGCCCACTGGTCACTGAACAGAAGAGGAAAAACTCCTCAGAATGGAGATGCATGCATACCCCTTAGGAGACGGTTTTCCTTGTGACTGTGCCTTGGACAAGCTCTATCAGCCTCAGGCTCATCACGCATGCTGAACACGTCACCCAGCAGGACCACCAGCTCCTCTGGGTGGACACGCCCCAGGGGCTGCCTGCCACCTGAATTCCCAGTGTTCCAGTGTTGATTAATTGTGATGTGAGAGCAGCCATCCAGGAATCCTCAAGGGAGAATTCCAAGTTTCAGAAACACAGAGAAGACGACCGAGCATCTCCACACCCCCCCCCCCCCCCCGACTCCTTTCACACACGGAGACTACAAGTACCACCTGCCGCCCTTGAAACATGTTTGTTCCAAGGAGAAAGCCAGGTGAAGATGGTGAGCAGCGGCATCTTAAGGAAGGGAACTGAGCGAGGAGGGGTGGAAAGGAACTATGATAGGTGCAGGTGACGCTGGTCTCAGGAGCATACGTCCCCCACACCTCAAATGACCGTTATTCAAAAGAGCTTTATCTTTTCCAATTTTCTCCCAGATCTTTTAATTCAGTTCTCATCTTCTGGCTGGCAAATAAATCCAGGTGCAAGACAGCGATTCCCTGTCTGACGGGATCTGTCACCATCCCTCCCAATCACACAACGCACCCTCTACCACTTCACCAAAAACAAGATGCGAGGCATCCTTGGAACTTAAATACACACCAGCCTGAGACACGGGAGAGAATTAAACTCAGCAGCTGTCCACTGAGCACCTATAGGTGTCGGGCCAGGTTACAGATGGAGAAGCAGGGGGCTCAGAGTCTGACAGGACAATCGTGAGGCCAGAAGCACCGTGGTGTCCAGGCAGAGCGAGGGAGGAGGAAGGTCACTGACTAGGTGGGAAGGTTTCATGGAAGTGACAATGCCAGGAGCTGGGTTTAGGAGGATGGAAGACAGCCGCTGGCCAACAGGCTGAGCGAGGGAGGAAGGCACCTTGGGAGAGGTCACAGCTGACACAGGTGACACAGCCTGGCTGAGCCTCAGTGGTCATCCAGGGCCATGCAGGGGCTGTGAGCCGAGCTGAGTTGCCTATGATGACTCTATCATATGAGCTCATGGCTAGTTTTATTTTCTGAGCTCCTACTAATGAGTCCGGCTCTGCAGCAGAGTAAATGGCCCTAGCAGAGGGAGGCTCTCTGAGCCATTTTGCAGGCTGAGTGCCCAGCTGCTTAGCTTCAGGGAGTGCTGGTAGGGGACATCCTGTACCAAAGAGGAATCTGTAGACATTGCAGCTGGCCTAGTCTGCTGTAGGACAGAGAGCTGAGGGCACAAGGGCTGGACACATGAGTGGGTGCCGTGCAGTTCAACGGGCCACCAGAAAGCCAGAGGGTCCTGCAAGTCATTTGGCCTTTGCGCCACATCAAAATGCCCTGACTTCTTTCCCCTGGGTCCCGCAACAAGCGGAAAGTCTGAACTCGGCCCAACATCAGGAATGACGGCGCGTCTGGCCTCCTGGTACAACTGTGAGCACAGACACAGGAAGTGCAGCAGGGCACAGGAGACCCCAGAGTGGACTTCTCCTTGCCAAAGGAGCCCAAAGCAGTGCCTGGAGACAGGCGATGACAGAAACACGCACACTCACCTAGCACCTGTCTATCAACATTTTCCAGGCCACCTTACAGCAGACTAGACCGGGAAATCAGTACAACGCTGGGTCCCGCCAACACCAGCCGGTGTCGGGAGCTTTCCCTGTGCTTCCATGGGTTCCTGGATGGCGCTTGCTGAGACCCTCTATCATCACCTGGCTCTCGGCTGTCTGTGTCCTTGACAAGGAAAAGTCAACCCCAAATAAAAGCCACCAGACTACAACCAAAAAATTTCTAAAAAGTCCCCCCCCCCAAATCGGAACAAAGCGTTTAGTGTAAAAATAAACAGAACTAGAAATTGTCTCTAATAAACTAATATTAGTCTCCCCAGAGGGTTAATTATGTCGCTCCGTATTTTAAGAAGAATGTAAATTGCCAGTTTCAACAGATGTTCTTTTAAAAGAATTGGTTATCTGGGAAATGATGGGTCTTTGTTAGAGCTTCCCCCAGTGGAATATAAACATTAAAATCACCCCACTGCCACCCCTGCCCCCCATTGCTACCACACTGATGGTACACCCTCAGCTCTCAGCAGCCTCGGGACGGGCGCTCAAGCCAGAACTGGGGCCCCAGGTGCCAGGAGACACGGCGTGAGGGTTTCCAAAGTCCCCTCGTCCATTCCAGTGGCACAGCATGGCCCGTTCCCATCTCCACAATCTGCAGCTCAGGTGCTCAGCGCATGGTCATTTCCAACCTAAGAGTGAGACTCTGATATCACAAAGAAACAGACGGAACATTCTGGAAATATAAGACACACACACACACACAAAACCTCAGGAAGGAATAAAAATTTGAGTCTCCCTGGAAGAGTGCTCACAAGAAAAAAAAAAAAAGAGAGAGCTCACAAATGTCCCTCACGTCTTCTCTCAGAGGGCACTGTAGAGAAACAGAAGTGTGTGAGCGGGTTCACAGAGTGACAGCTTGCTCTCAGGTGTGTGGCCAAGTGAGGAGAGAAGCTTCGTCCATGCAGCAGTTCATTATTCCAAGCCGTGTAACCTCGGCTGACCCGGGGTGCGCAGGTGACATATGTTCTCGTGTAACGGAAGGGGAGGGGACGTCTGGCTGCCAACCTCACTTGACCTAACTCTTCATTATCATCCTGGTTAGACTCACTTCACAGATAGGGAAACTGAGGCTGAAGGAGATTAATGACTCCTTCGGAAAACTTAACAGAATCTGCTTTCACTATTGATCTGCTAGTAACAAGCATAAAATCTCATCTCAGCCAGAGAGGTAAGCAGATAACTATTGATCTCCCGGACTGTTTCTGAAAGGCCTGCTCACGGTAGGATTTAGACACTCTGATGAGACTGGGCAGTCTCATGTCCTACAGGCAGGGGGACAAAGCAGCCTCCGGCCATTATCTGAGGGAATGTCCTAAATGGCAAGAAGACCAAAAGAACGGTGAAGAGAGACGTGGGTGACCAGGGCCTGCTCCGTGAGGGCCATCCTGCCTATTGTCTGGGCTCTCCTCCCACTACTCTGAGACAGAGCCTCCTCACGCTCACTTAACAGGTAGGAAAACAAGAGTTGGAGAACTGAGCTAGCTAACCTGGGGCCACACGGAGCCCAGGTGGTCCACCAAGAACATCCCTGGGCTGGATGGCTCGTAGCTGCCTCTTCCATCACATCCACCACCTCAGAGATGCCCGAGGTCAGCCACTATGGCAGCTGTGAAGGCCCTAAGATAGGCCACCTGAAGACCCAGGTGCCAGGCAGTGCCAGCCAGGGATCAATGTGATCATGCACAAATGTCCCCATGGCAGACCCAGCTGGAAAAGCCAGAAAACTTCATGTTTGCAGAGGACAACTCTGGAAAAGTTCAATCTCAGCCCTTCTGGATCTGAAAAGAGGGCCCAGTGTGGATATGTAGGTTACACACAGTGTGGTTTCAGGAGGAGTCTTTCACCTGACCAGGAGAGAAACTGCGCCATGTAGCACTGAGCTGTGCCAAGCCTTCTCTGCTGCTGAGAAAGATCTGGAGCCTCACCCAGCACTCCTAAAATTCACCTCTGGACCCAATCCTGGGTCTGCACCAAGTTCAAGTGTGTGGGGATAAAGAGTTTCCTCCAAACAAGGACTGGTCTCCCGACGGTCCCTCCAGTCTAAGGTCATGGGAGCCTGTCAAGTCCTCCAAAATGCACACTCCCCAGTTCTTGGAGGGACCCCACCAGCTCCACAGCTCAGAAGCTGGTATGTGGGGGCCTGCAGCTCAATGGCAGAGGCTCACCTGGCCCATGCTAGACTCCAGGATTGATCTCAGCACCACTAAAACAAACAAGAGAGACAACAGAGTCAGAGAAAGAAAAGGTCCCTGAATCTGTGACCTTGACACCTCTGTAGGAGCTTGGTGGGTGTGGGACAGGGGTCCTTGAGTGCAAATACTGGCTTTCTCCTCTTGTGCAGCCTCCTGGACAGAAGTTGATTAGGTGATACTAGGCTGCCTGATTCCCAATTCCAGTGTTGGGAGGATGGTGGATCCTGCGAGCCAAAGGGCTGAATACAGGACATGATCTCTACTGCACCTTTCCTGCATGCATGGAGTGGTAAGAACACTGGTTCACAGCCAGGGGCAACTCTGCTGTCTCCCACAGGGCATTAACCAATACCTGCAGATGTGTTTGATCATGGCACATGGGGGGGGGTACTTGTCACAGGCATCTAACTGGCACAGACCAGACGACATGGTGTTAGACTCCCTACAACACATACAAGAGATGCCCACCCCTGAGAATGATGCAGTTCCTCATGTCAACAGCTCAGGGCCCAGCACCTGGGTTGGAAGAAGCCTCTGCATTACTTCTGAATGGATAACAGGTGAGACGTGCCACTCAGCATTCCAAACCCACAGTGTCGAGTAGTCTTGAGGTCAGGATGGCATGCCAAGATGGATCATTAATAAGTGACTCCCTTCAAACATGTGGGCTGGTCCTTAATAGGTCTCATTAGTTCATATTAGTGGATGGGCTGCGGTGTTGGGGGAAGCAACTCCCAGGGGCTCCTCTCTGCTGATGCACCTGCTTTTTCAGGGAAGAAAATCACCAAACCCTTGCTTTAGTCATCCAGGGAAACCTAGCACCTGTCTATATCAACATATTCCAAATGGGGGGGGGGAAGGAAACAAAAACCTGAAAAAAAAGAGAGATAAATTATTTATCCAGCATAAATATTAAAGAAAATTGCAAAACATAGTCTGGTGTCACTATGCTGCTGTTACAGAATCATCTCGTTATAGCTTCTGGCAAAATATTGTTGTCCTTAATATCAGTACAACAGAATTGTCTGGGATGTACCAAGCAGGGTACATGTGTCTGCCCGCTGTCGAGGACACTTAGCAGCATGCCAATTGGCTCATCACACCCCAGCGGAAAACTGTGCAGGGATACCCTGTTAGGAAAGAGCCTGAATTAGGAACAGATCGTGAACTCCATCTGAAACCAAGATGCAATTTAAACAGAGCAGCGTGCTGCAGCCAGGTCTGACTGGCTCAAGAGAAAAGAACTTTAGATTTCCAGAAATTTTTATGAGCTGGCTAATGGATATACTCATTATTAAATATTAAGTTATATAATTAAATTACTTACATGGAAAACAAAGGTAAGAAAAACTCAAACACAATATAATTTGGTTAAGTTAAACTATTATCTGTGCTCAGAGGTTATTCACAACTATTTACCTGTAGAGTGGAAAACAACATTTGTACAGGTGTGGTACTGGACAGTTCTTTCCCCCTCTGTGTTCATGACCTCAAGTTGGTCGCTTGAACTCCACCGTGCATGAATATTTACACCACAGTCATCAGCAAACACTTCCCAACCTCCCCGTGCCAAAAGGCCTGGTGGTTAACCATGGACCAGCACACCCCGCCCCCTCCACGGATGTCAAGCATATGGCAACAGCATCCACAAAGAGTTTGTTTTTGAACAAAATGTCTTTTACTCAAAGTTTAGCAAACTCTTTTCAGCAGCTACATGGGCTCCTAGGTAACCAAGAAGTTTAATAAGTCTGTGTGATAATAATTAAAGACTGTAAATAATTTATCGGTAGAGGCTTCCTGGCTGGCCTTTATGCTTTTGTAGGAAAGCCATCCATGCTGACGTTCTGAGTAAGGTTGGCAGAATGAGTGTGTGGAGGGGCGATGGAGGGGAGTCGGCCTGCTCTCAATAATGGATGAAGCCCCATGCTGGGGAGCAGGGTCCTTGGAAAGAGCTGGGCGGCATCTGCCTTTCATCTGGACCTGGCATCCAGGCAGAGGCGCTGCCCCGGGTTGGAAGCACAATTGCTGGCTTGTAAGCAGCTGTCCTTCCAGCGGCGGGCAGCGCTCTCCACACGCTGGGAGACGGCTCCCTCACCCTTGCCCAAAGAACACACAGTAGATATTAATGTAGCAGGTTGTTGAACCAAGTTTGAAAGGGAGATTTAGGAAGCAGAAAGATCACATGCGCAGACAGTGATTTTCCAACCAAAAGGGAGAAAAGAAGGGGTTCAGCTCATGTGAAGGTTTGGGAAGGGGGTCTGGCAGATCCCCACCCCCAGAGGAAACCTGGAATGGGGAGTCAGATATGACCCAGCGGAACAGGCCCAGTGCAAAGCTGGAATTTTGCATCCACTGTCCAAAAGATTGTTTTTAACTGACATGAGGTTGGATTAAAGGTGATGGGTGGGGACAGAGGGTGTCTGGGAATTGCAAACTTTGTACTCAAATTTACAGTAAACTTAAAATAATTCTCTCTAAAAATAGTTTATTAATTAAAAACAAAACCACGTGCATGTATCCCTAATCTGCTGAGCCATATTGTTTCCTCCATTTCCTTGTGGAAGGACCATGGACACTGGTCTCAGGTATTTAAGAGCCACACTTGGTTCCCAGGGAATCTCGCTGGGCTGCTGCTTCTAACATTGCACAGCTGGCCTCTCTGGAGGACAGGGCAGGGCATGCATGTCCTGCAGGTACACCACCTTTGTGATGTCCAGAAGCCCACCAGCTCCACAGACCTGCTAGAGAAACTGAGGCAATGTTCCTCAGGTTCCTCTCCCGCTGCCCCCAGACCCCAGAACCCTGACCTCAGGACAGTTCTGGCAAACCTGATCACTGCTCCAAGGCAGGGAGAATCTGGTCCACTTCTATACTTTGTTTTTTGGGGGGCAATATTCTATTTTACCTAAGAAAAGTAAAAGCGGCAGCCTGCATAGGAAGCCCAACTGGTAACACCCACACCCACTCACCTTCTGCACAGGATACTACCGCTACTGTTTTCCACCTTGATAATTATGAAGTCGTAATATAAAACCTGACTTCTGCTTAAATATGCGTGATTATTAGACTACAAGTCAATTGTGGATAACACGCAAATATAAATGCAGCTAATAAGTCTTACTGTAATGATTAATCAATTTATGAATACATTATTTAAACTAATAGCTCAGGTAGGGTATCTTAAACAAGTTACAGAGTACATCGACCAATTCAAATACCAGCTGCAGGATCAATAGCAAACTGTAAGTAAACTCTGGGGAATAGGCATTCTTGCAAAAAAAAAAAATTCTGTGAACAAAAGCATGTTAGATGAAGAAAATGTGCGACAATTCTAATGTTTAAGACAAATGCACAGTACTCTAATATATACCAAATCTTAAAGATAAAGGTAAAAAGCAAGTATTTACTACTGCATATTGTGCTCCCTGTCCATCCTACGCAGTAACAGAAATTAAGAGCAGCTCATAAAAACACATGTTTATACATGCCATTGCATATATTCACGCCAAGACCATGCCCAGGTATTAAAGGGAATTCTGATCCTCAAACAATGCTACATTGGGTTCATCTTATAAGAGAGCACATTTATCCATGTATCTATAAAGAGACCTTTAATGTGGGGGGAAGTGTCTAAGACGTAAGATTAACAATTTTCCTGAAAGAGGCCCAACTCCCAGCACACACCAGGAAAAGAACTGTGTTAGAGCCCCTCTCTTGTTAACCACAGTGGGGGTGGTTTGTGGACAAAGCATACCCTGGCATTGTAAGGGCCGTCCCTTCCCTTTTTGGGAAAAAAAAAAATTAAGGCTAATTAATGTGAGTTTAATAAATACACCAAAAGGGCCTGGTGATTTCCAAAGGTAGGATATTTTATCACAGCTTTAAGTGATGCTGCATTTTAAAAAATTAATTAGTATCTTGTGAGATTGGCCGCACATTATTGAGTAAGTAACAGCGGCTGAGTGAAACAGATGAAATATTGGTAAGCGATGCAGCCACAGTAAGTATGTGGAGGGGGTCAGAGGTTAATCCCTATTGATTTTCCGAGTCTGCGTACAGCACCGCTGGGAAAGGCCGGTTCTGTTGGCAATCAGGTAGCACAAATACATTATAAATCTTACTGTCCGCCTGCACTGATCAGTGTCACTTACTGCCTTTGCTAAAGACCATTAAGAAACTACTAAAAAAAAAAAAAAAAAAAAAAAAAAAAAAAAAAAAAAACAACCTACCCAGATACGGAGAGGTGGGCAGAAAGGAAACATCTGAAGTCTCTGAGGCGGGTCGGGCTCCTGGAGATGATGCCCTGACGGCAGAGCTCACCCCAGGAGGGGTTCTCTCGGGAAACATGCAAGACTCTCTGGAGGCTGAATCCTTTTCAGAGAGTAAACAGACAATTTTTCAGATTTTTCAAATGACCTTCAACACCAAATCAAAAGGGTAAAAATATCTTTCACATTTCAGGGCATGAGAAGAAGAAGATGGAGGTGTCAGACACTCTATCGGTCTCTCCAAGAAGGTTTTACAAAAGTTGTCAGAACATGGAAGCTGATGGAGGGTAGCCCAAGGGCCCTGTGCATCCAGAGGCCCTGCCTAGATTCTTTTCCACACAGTGGCCCCCACGGCACATAAGCCTCAGTCCCTGCAAACCTGCATCCCCACCCCCAACGCCTCCAGAAACAGATATGAATGACTTTCTTTTTCATTTTTTCCTTCTTTAGAACAGATCATACCTTGCAGCTTCTTTATATCTGGAACTTTTGATAGACACAGGGAAACAGATGTATAAGATTGGTCCTTCCCAGGAAAAATTAAACACATGTTCTGCATCATGTGTTTAAAAGCCCTTGAAAAACATGGGAAAGAAAAACACATCAAAGATGCAGATTTGGGCAGCTCAGCATGAACCTGCGATAGGAGAGACTTAAGAAATCCTTAGGGGGGCAGGGGGTTCCCTTTCCCTTTCAGCACAGAAATTTCACCTTTTATTTCAAAACTCTGACCTCAACACGATGGACAGACAGAAAAGGTCCGCAGACACATAACACGTGTCATATTTGCACAGTTTTCACACGTGGCCCTCTTATTACCTCCATTGCATGTACATGTCTAAATATACACACACACACACACCCCTTGCCCTGAGCATAACATATGGCATTCTTGGGAAATTTCTGGCGAGTACGGCCAGAGTGCTGGGGAAACCACTCACCTTCACAGTTTTTCAGGATTCCATAACCTAAGCTAAATAAATGCACTTATATGCTAATATCAGAATATATATATTTTAAAAACCTTTAAAGACCTTTAAATTAAAGGATGGGGGCTGGGGACAGCCCCTCCAGGTTACTGATAAACAAAGGCACAGCCAACAAAGTTCCCTTCAGAAGCTCTTCCTTGTGCCACAACACTACTTCTTTCAAAGGCTCCTTTTTCCTCTCAAAACCTTTTATTTAAGGATTTTCAGCTTTATTGAAAGATGCCCGTCTAGTAGGCAGGGAATAGACTGATTAGGGTCCCAGCTAAACCAGGAAAACCAAGACAGGCAGAGGCCACCAACTGCTTAAAATCCTAAAAGTCTTTAATTGACACTTTCCTCAGAAAAGTTAAGGGCACGTACCTCCACTGCTATTTATTTACTTACAGACTATGAACGCGAATCATTGTCTCAGTTACATTCTTCAAGTAGGATAAAGTGTTAGGGGGACATGAGTCTTTGAAACTCATGCATTTAATTTACATCTTTTCTTTGCTATTTTAGACTCGGTTTTTTCAATTCACTTCTCAGATCCTGGGTCCAGGATCACTGTGTTCACCTGTAGCAGAAGAAGGGCTCCTGTCGGGGGAGTGGAGGAACCAACCCCTCCCTTTCTCACTGCTGGCTGATGTTCACGTTCTTCAAAGGCTGGTCTCCCTGCAGTAACCTTTCTAGGCCTTCTGCTCATTTTGTGAGGGCCACCTTGGTGGAAACCAGGCAGGATAATGTCCCAATCCATTTAATTGTGCATATACTCAATCCTATAAAGCATTTTTAAAAGCTGAAATCCATATGAAGCATGCACCTGCTATCTGGGGAAATATCAAACCTGACTTCAGAATGCCTTGCCTGTCATACAAGTTCCAAACAGAGGACGAGAGAGGGCAAGTGTGAAAAATCACCATTCTTAGTTGAGAGTAAATCTGCAGCCCTTGAGAGTATAGGACCTTGGAGCTAAAACACCTAAGGTGGACTCTCTAATCTGCTGCCTCCTTGCTTAGTGCATATGATTTCTCATCTGCAAAATATGGATAATCATAGCATCACATCACAGGCTATTTGAAAGGATGACATGTGTATGTCCAGGCAAAGCATTTAAAACAGTACCTTCCATCTGATCAATATGTTGAAATATTTAATAAGACATGAAAGAGTTTAATAGATAAATAAAAGTTGAAATATTTTCTTTTGGAACACCAACAGATCAGACTTTAAAGACTCCTCCTTTGAGCAGGGTTACCCCATGAAGCATTTCTGTGGTAGAAATGTTCCATATCGGCACTTCTGAATATGGTAGCCACTGACCACGTGAGGCTTGTAGAGCATTTGAAAAGTGGCTCATGCATCTGAGCAACTGGCATTTTAATTGTAATTAATTTACATTTCAATAAGCCACATGGGGCATATGGCTACCATGTCATAGCCCGGATAAGGGGGCATGGTTGGGTTAGCATTATCATAAGCTTCAAATCTGTGCCAAGCTCAGCTTGGCTTTCATTCCTCTTTTGGGTCTTGAATCTTGACTCTAACCACTGTCCCATGTCACAAGCAGACAGTGCCTCTATTTGGTGCCCTGACCTCTGGTGGCAACTTGCAGGAAACTACTCATTCTACAAATGGACCTGCTTGTTGACCAGTCCCAAGACAGTGGCCACGTGATTCTCTGGAGACAACCAGACCAACAACAGTCTAACCCACTGAAAGGGAGGTGTCTCCTGTCCACTTGCATTATATAAACTATCTTCTTTTTTACCATCATGCCACAAAGAACCATGGTTCTAAGATCATCAGCTTCATGGCACTCAGTATCATGAAACTTATCTTCCATACCATTACTTTGCAAATTATAAAGTCCAAATAAACCACAGTGATAAGCAAAAACTAAATAGTTTCAACCATATAAGGAAATATTTTTTCCTAAATCCAACCTTCTCTCAGCTGAAGCAGGCCCAGCAAACTTCCACCTGATTGGCTCACAGTGGCCCCAGCAAACTTCCAGCTGATTGGCTCCTCTGCAGGTGACGCTCATTGGGCTGTTTCCCTGCCCTTTCAGACCACGGAGCTGCTCATTGGGGGATTCTTTTGGCTCCACCCACTTGACCCAGCCAATCTGCCTCAAGGGCGGGAAGAGTGCTGGTTGAGGTGCTCGCAGGAAGAGCGGTGGTGGCAGTTGGGCTCTGAGGGAATTCCTGAAAAGCTTGTGTGGTGACATGTGGGTTCTAAAAATAAAGTTTGTTCCCGCTTGATAAGTGGCTCTGAATTGTGCCCAGCCAGACTGCAGCAATAAAGTCCAAATAAACCACAGTGATAAGCAAAAAATAAATAAATAAATAGTTTCAACCGTATAAGGAAACATTTTTTTCTAAATCCAACCTTCTTTCAAGCTGAATTAGGTCTCTGCTTCTTCCTGTTAAAATTACTGGCATCGTGGCTTTGTCTTTCCCCTAGATAATGTGATCCGGGAAGGCAACGAGTGACCCAGATTCATGTTCATCTACTTACTAGCTGAAGTAGTGCCTGACACACAACAGTATCCAATCTTTATTGGAGAAATGAGAGGACGGATGGATGGATGGATGGACCAGAGAAGCTATGAAGTTCTGGAGTGGGTGCTGATCCAAATAGAAGGAAGCAATGAAAACACGTACCAAGTGCTTTCCAAGATTTTCTTTTCCTTTCCCAATGTACCTACACTGTGGAAGACATATGGAGCACTGCTAAACCTGCCTATATTTTAAGAAGGCTGGGTATCCAAGTTTGTGACTCCTTTAACCATGGAAATATACCTGTGGATGATGACTGTCTAGTGAAGTCCACTGAATAACAAGATGGAAAGAGACAAGGGGCCATAATGGAAACATCTAGACCAAATTCAAAACTGGAACTAAGTTACTGATATTTCATTACACATTCAGCTTACTCAGGAAGGGCCTGTCCATGGGAAGGGGGAAGAAAAAAAACAAAACAAAAACCCAAGACGACTTGAGCAGCAGGACCAACTGCTTAGCTTGGGCACACACTGCATGCTCTACCTGGGGCACCACAGCACATCACACACCTCTGGAAGCAGCAGTAACATTCTCCTCTGCCTGCCCGCTAGGGTGATGAGCCAGCAACTCAACTGCCCCCTTGTGGCCTGGAAGAATTGGTGCAGCTTCCAAAGGAAGAAAGGCTCTCCTGGGGGCTGGGTTGGGACATAGAGGGTGGGCAGAGAGACTGGAAGAGGAGGGGGATGCTATCAAGCCATTTGTAAAAGTGGCAGATTTGGCCCTCTTTGGTGGAGAGTCTGTAAAGGAAGCCCGCAGTGTGGAACATTCACCCATTCAACCTAACGTGCTTAAAGAAGTAACAGATCAAATGAGCTCAGTATTTCCATTTAAAAACATCATTTAAGGGAATTTTAAGCTGTCTGAGAAGATGGATACACTGTGTTTGTTTTCTACATTAATGAGCTATAAAAAGAATGGAATAGGCCATAAATACAGTATTTTGTAACAGCCTTTACTAAAAATGCTACTACTTGTGTTTATCATTTATATCCTTGTATACAACCTCAAAATTGATTACACTTTAAACCGTACATAACTTGCTGTGTTTTTCATTTTGTGCTATACTATGAACATTTTTATAACTCAGTTAATATATTCCATATTTTGTGTTCTTATTGATTATGAATATTTCTTTAGGGGATTTTATTGCTTTTAAAATAACAAATGTTAGGTATTAAAAAATAGAAAAACCTATTGCAGCTTTTATATTTTTCTTTCCCCTGGTAATTCTAATACATACATTTTAGTATGAACATAACCAGAATATCTCTTTCCATATCTTTTATACTTCCTCACACTAATATTAAAAATCTACTAATATGGTGCATAGTAAAAGAATCAGATTTTTCCAATGAAACCCACCATTTAATGTGTTTGACTTGAATTCATAATCCGTTCCTTCCACAATTAAAAAATTAAAAGTGCCAAAAGATTATCGCATGGAACATGATGGTTTTACATCAAGTATATATTATCTTTCCTAATTGCCATTTCAGTTTATAGGCTAAAATATGATTTATATGTGATATGATTTCACTATTAATTATCAAATTGAAAAAAAATAAAATCTCACATTATAAATTCTCTCCTGGAAATTAGTTTTATTATTTTTTCCATAATCCTATCACAGGAGCTGTAAGCGCACTGCGGCATGAACACTTTAATTTTTCCAGTTAGTTTTAAGCAAGCCCAGAGGTGAGGTTTAATAAGGATCAATGGCACTTTATCTGGGACAGGGCCTCTTCACAGCATGCAAATTACACAGTAACACTTAAAAAAAGAAATAGATTTAATTAAAAAAAAAGTAGAACCACAGGCTCTGGAAATTCAATTAAAGGATTTATGCAAAGGTTTGCTAGGTTTTTATATGCAGTTACTGCTTACATAATGAGCTTTTCATATTAAAAATCAATAGGTAATCTAGACTAGAAGATCATCCCCTTAAATACATTTTTGAAATCAATTTGAAAAATAGTCCATCAACTGCTGTGACTACTCTTGCTGCTTCGATTACACTAAAAGCAATATTTAGATTGTAGGACGTGCTATGGAATAGCTATGCTGGGATATTGCTTTCAAGGGCTCTTATGCTTCTGAGTGCCTAGGATGATCACCTAGTAATTCAAGATTGTGTTAAATGTATAAATAATTTATTTAATTACCAGCAAAAGCCCACAGACGCAACCCCATCATATTTATAATGGTTAAATGAAAGGGGGAAAAGGAAGGAGGGATGAACCCAAGAAGGAAGTGAGGGAAGGAGCAAGGGAGAGAGGGGACAGGGAGAGGCAGAGGAACCAGGAAACCAGGGAAGAAGAAAGAGAAGGGGAGGGAGGGGAGGAAGGAGGGAAGGAAGGAGAGGGAGAAAAGGGGACAGAGTGGGGGACCTTTCCTGCATTAGTTTCTGCTAGTTCAACTGCCTATTGTGTGTTGGCTACTTGGCCCCTGGAGAGATGCATTTTGCTTTAAAACTCATTTAGGTCTTCAACTGAGGAAGCCATTAGCTGGTTTATAACTTAGGGAGACTTTCCATCCTCTGTGATAATGAGGGACAGGTCTTGAAATAATAATGAAAGCCAATCTCCGATTACATCCAGTCGGTTCACCACCTGTCTGGCAGCCTGGATTTGGTAACGATGAGAACCTAGACACACCTCCAGAGCCACGGCTGGCAAACCAGGAACTGGCCATCTTGCTGAGGACACCCTGGGCGGGTGACGGCAAGGCAGGCCAGGTTCCTCTAAGTTCCAACTCCTCTTATTTACATAATGAATCCTAAGAGACCCGTTCTTCACTATGTCTCCCCATCAGTGGAAGTCGGACCCACTTTATCCTCTACCATGAAGCCTGGTCAGAAGAGGCCTCAATTTTATAAAGCATTGGCTGATAACACCTTAATCTCTCCTATAAAACTCTGGACAGACCTACTAAGGGACCAGCTTTCCTTCCTGGTGTACCCACAGCTGTACAGGGAGGAGCTTAAGGAACCAGTAAGGCATTGGCTGTGGCAATCAGTTATGTACTCAACAGCGCTCAGAGAAAGCCTGGGAGATGCCAGCTCCGCCGGCAGCCAGGGTGGCCACCGAGAAGGATCCAAGAGCTGGGCAGGCTACACACTGCCATGCATGTACGCATCTGTTGCTAAGTGTTGTGCTTACACGCAAGGAACAACAAGCAAAGGACTGAAAATGAAGGTATGACATTTACTGAGGACATCATGAGAGGGAAAGGAAGTTATAAAGGACCTCAGAGTATATGAAATGTCCAGAGCATGCAAATCCAGAGGGGCAGGAAGAGGGGAGGCGGGGGAGCAGGGGAGGAGGCACGGAGGAGGCGACTGCTGAGGCTGCAGGCCTTCCTTCTGGGGTAATAAAAGTGTCTGCAAATTGAATGTGTGATGGTTGTGAATGGACAAAAAGCCCCGACTTGTACAATTTAAAGGGGCGAATGACACAGTATGTGCATTACACCTTGACAAAGCTGTTATCACAAATAAGGTTCAGTGTGGGGACAGGAGCAAAAAACAAAATCTGAAAAAGAAGGAAAAAGGTTGAGAAAGAAACAAGTCTTCATGTTCTGCTGAAGTCAATCTTAAAAACATTGAAGCTGTCTCTCTCTCTACAGAGTATCTTCTGTGACCATCAGTTCAGAGGATGCATTGGGGCAAAACGTGCAAACATAATGTATTGACTTCCTGAAGAAAGGTGCTCAAATCAAAATAAGCAGAGCTGCCAACTGCAGGAAATGAGAGCACTGGTATAAAATACCCCAGGCTCATGTGATCAAAATGTCAAATATGGAACTGTTTTGTGACAACGGAGAGGTGTTGGTAATGAAAGTTTGAACAATGTTAACACTTAAAATTTCAGCAGAACCATTTCAATCCATAAATGTATAAAAGTCATTTTACAGTGTGCTTAACAGTCAAGACCAAGAGCCATTATAAAAGAAGATGCCCTCAATGTCACTTCATTTTCTTTTATTCTTATTATCACATTTAAATCTCTCTGTAAAAGTGGTCTTGATGGGTAACTTTATTACACACTTCAAGACTATTCATTCTGAACAGAACTTGCTCCAAGGGATTAACAGATAAAGGGAGACCACTTTCCCCTCATCATCCCTAAATTAATAGTGTAACTACCTAGGAGAAGGATGGCGGCACCCATGGTACAAGGACGTGGCACCCTGTGCCACACGATGGCTTGATAATCTTAGAGGTGACTCTCTTTGTCCTGCAGGGGACCACAGGCTGGTCACAAGACCTTTGGTGAACACCTTACTGTTCACCTTGCCAAGACTTGGGAACAAAGAGCGGGACAAGCAGGGAAGGTCATGGCTGGGACCTGTTGGAGAGAAAGAATTCTTTTTAAAAAGTGGCAATGGGACCATGTTAGCACTAGCACAGTTCACAGGGGAAGGAGGGATCAAAACCTGTTCTTCACGGCCTCTGCCCACAGGAAGTGGGAGAATGCTCTCTGAAACGTTAGGAACCACTGTCAGCTCTGTGGGCCTCACCTGTGTCTTTCAACTATTCACCCTGCCACTGTAATGTCACCGTTGCCACCAAGGACGTGTCCAAGGCTGTGTACTGGGAAAACTCTAAGAGCACTCAAATTTAAATTCCATGTGGTTTTCATGATCAGAAAATATTATTTTACTTTTTAATATTTTTTGACCACTTAAAATTTTGTAAAAAAAGAGGGTTGCTGACATAGCTCAGTGGCAGACCCCTTGCCTAGCATGCATAAGGCCTTGGGTTCAATCCTCAGAATCACAAAAAGAAAAAAAAGAGATGGACTCTCGGTTTGCAAACTGTACAAAAAGTGGTAGTAGGCCGGAATTGGCCCGAGGGCCATACTTTGCTGTCCCCTGCAAAACAACAGACTGCCTGGGAAGGAGGTGGAACAGGAGCCCATGGTGACTTGGGACTCATTTTGCTGATGTCCTTTATCTGACAACAAAACAGCATGCTTTTCTCCAATGCGGCAAAGCTTTGAAGCTTCACAGAACAGCAACGTGGCTTGGTCTCTACTGACAGAAGTTTTAAGCTTTCTGAATTTCTTCCTTTGGATACAATTATCAAGGATCCAAAGTTTTTTATGCTTTAATAATGGGAAATGCCTTCCAGAATTGATATCTTTGGAACAGGCAGTACAGGCACAAGGAGGCCCTGGCTCAGGAGAAGAGGCCAACCACGTTCCCTCCGGGGAGCCTGCGTGGGGATCCCAACGTTAACACTGTGGGTTACAGGAGCACAGCATGCAGCCAGGCCTCTGAGCGGCCACTTCAACACGGTTGGCTCTTAATTTGAAATATGCACACGGATAGATATTTAAGGTGTTAATTTTCCCTCTTTCTACCTTCAGTTTGCATCAGTCCTCTAAACAATGCAAGTACAGTCTCCTGACAAAAAACATATGCATAAATCAGCATTACGATGCCTGATTGGAATAATCAAAGGACTTGCACTACTGAATAAAATGAAAAGTTTGAATTAGGTAACATTTTGTTAAGTAGAAGCATCTGTAATATTTGAAGTATGTGGAGAATCAAAATCTGATCTCTCTTATCTGGAATAGCTTAAATAAACACACATCACACATTGCAATCTGATGGACTAAAGTACTCTAAAAGCTTATTTAATAAGTTCATACATCTATCTCATGATGATATTTACACCACGCCTTGGCATGGAAAATCATTACTATGTTCGTGATGATAATGACGATGATTAAGACGGATAGAAACTCGAGCCTAGCTCAGGCCAAATGATGTTCAAGGACTATATATTTTTATCTTCTAACCAAGGTGGCCCAAATAAAGATTTTTAAATACCACGAGGCAATTACCATTATATAAATGTGTCCCAGTACAAAGTCACATGGGGAAAGGGCAATAACAGCAGCAAAGGCAAGAAGTTCAAATATCACTTCAGAGGTTTCACACATCATGGAAAGTTCTGAGACCGTCACCGCCAGGAGACCACTACAGACACGCTGGCGGGAAGGATGCAGATGCAGAGGAACATCTTATAACCAGTACCTTTCTAGAAGTTTTGCATGGGAGGGTGCCCCAGCTGAAGCAAAATCTAATAATTTTTTGCAAACATTCAACCAGACAAGCAAGGTGAGGGGAAACTGTGGCATTGTCCAGGAATTCTGGCCTCGAGGGTTTCCCAGAACCTCTCTTAAATTCGAATTCCCTGTTTGCACTAGGATGCTGATTAGAGGTTCATTGATGTGCAGGGGTGGGAAGGGGTCTAGGAGGAGGGAGCATGGCTGACTGTCCTGTGGCTGCGGAGACTGGGCAGTGGCTCTACAAAGGGAAGGCTATTCTCTGTCATTCCTTTGGCTTCATTTGTTGGTCATGAGAGCAACAAGACTGTGGCAACTGAAGGTCTCAAATTTTCATCCAGGGTGGGAAGAAAGGAAGAGTGAAAACACCAGCAATGGCTTTTCTTCTCTCAGGAAAGCAAAGGTCTCCGAGAAGCCTGCCATAGATCCCTGCTTCTGTCTGTCAGCTAGGACCTGCCAGGTGGCCTCTGCTGCCAGGAGTGCTGTGAAGCTCCATCGTGTCCGGCATTTACAGTGGGTAGGCAAGGCCCCTGAGCTCGCTGGACAGTCAGAGTGGAGCCACGCAACCCCACGAGGCTGGGGTAGTGGAGGCAGAAAGCATGACTAGTTATCTCCAGCTACTTACCAAGTCGAATGCATGAGAAACTTAGGCCAAAAAATAAAAAAAAAAAAAATTTTAAAAAAGGCACCGATTGTCCACAAAAACCAGAACTTCAGCCAAGGAAAAGATTCCCTGTGCCCTACTTCTTCCTGGGCACAAAGCTGGCCTGCACTTCCTAGTCTCTTGCAACTCACAGATGTGTCACACTTAGGCCTGGTCCTTACAGTGTCCCCATGGCATCACCCCAGGTTCTTGCCTCTTCTAGCAGCTTCATGCCAACAAGCCAAGCAGCTGTGGCAGCCAGGTGTGGAAGAAGGCAGAGCATGAGATGGAAGGAGCCTGGGTCACTGAATCACCCTTGGGAAAGAGCTGCCTTGAGTCCAGAACCATAACTTTGGAGCTTTCGTAGCAAGAAATAAACTCTGGCCATGTTGGAGCCAGGGTACACAGTGGGCTGATTTGTTAGAGCAGTTAGTGCTTCCTTT
Organism: Spermophilus citellus; assembly: GCF_964194105.1. Lineage (NCBI taxonomy): Eukaryota > Metazoa > Chordata > Mammalia > Rodentia > Sciuridae > Spermophilus > Spermophilus citellus. The sequence continues at coordinate 61,128,059 of NC_138200.1, read as the reverse complement.
ACTAACACATCTACCTACAAAAGGCATCTCACATTCCCTGAGAATCCCATTTACATGGTCCCTAATCCCACTTCCCACATGTTGGTGTTTAGCTCTGCTGAGCAAGCAATGGATAGAGAATCTCAGGAGCCATGAGCATCACCCCACCGGGCTCAGTGGCTCACTCCTCTGGGAGGACATCTTCTTAAAGAAACCAGGCCTGATGACACCTGGCATAAGCCTAGTCAAGGATTCTCCCTTTTATCTGTGAGGAAGAGACAAATCTTGGCAGCCTGTTGTGCTTTTAAAGTGGTTTTTCACGTCTCTTAACTAGACCTGTTATCAGAGAGCCCTTCTGCACTCTCTGTGGGGTGCTTCCAAGGAAGGCCTGGCCCTCATCACACTGCACTGGGGATGCACACCCTGTTTTGCACCATTCTTGTTTGACTTAGGTCCTGTTCCAAGTGCTACTGGAGGAGATGCAGCATAGCAGGAGAGTCCGGTCTTTGTAAGTTGCAATGAGCTGCGATTTCCTTGTTCTCCTGGTTTTTAGACGGAAAACAAATTGCATAAGGGAAATGTCTTTATAGTACCAGTCCTTAAATATTTTACAGGCAGAGCTCTTGGTGGGTGGTTTGGAGGCTCAATTACCCTGCTCAGGAGAGGGTGTAAATATCCCTGAGGGTTTACATAACAAACCCATGGTGACTCTGCAACACTTAAAACCCGCGGTATTTACATCTGCCTCTGAAATCTATGGCTTGATGGCATTTGAGCGTTCGAAAAAAGAATATGGCCAGCAGGATCGCACAGGTATAAAAACAAAATCATGCTATCCATCTGTCACCTACTGAGAGACACGATAAAGACAGCCAGGTCCTGTCATGCAGAACTATTAGGTAGAAGATACCACAGTATTCAAAGTTTTGCTCTTGAACACTCTTGAAAGGTGACAAGTAACAAGGGGAGCCTTTCCAAAGGTATCTACTAGAATGAGCAAGAGCAGGTCTGTTGCCATGCAGAATTAGATGGACAGTGTTGCTCCAATCAGAACACAGATTGTTACTGCCCTCTGTTGTACCTCATCTGATCAGACCACAACTCTCTGAAATAAATAGTACCGTCCTCACTTCACAGATGAGGAATCTGAGGCCCAGATAGTTGGGTAACCCATCATAGGTCAATGAGCCACTTGGCAGAGAGAAGACATAGCACTGTACCCAGGTCTGCCTTACCCCGCTGACCATGGCACCTCCTCTTAACTACTGGGCTACAGAAGGAGAGGCTTAAAGTCTCTTCCAAGAGGCTGAGAATATACCACAAGATGGTCCCTTGAGGAACTGCATTCCAAGGGTTGGGTGTAAGCAAGAGGAAGGATCCAGAGATCCAGTTTGGACTCCACTGGGCAGAGGGCACCACTGCACCCCGTAGCTACCGTGACACTGGGGACGTGGAACCAACGGAACCAGCAGTCAGATCAGGAGCCCACTGGAAGTCAGAGTCGAGCGTCTGGTTCCCCAGTGGAGCTTAAAAGATAAAATTAAAAAGCAACCCAGAAAAGCCGTCCAAAGCTTGAAGAGCAGATTAGCCTCTAGACAAGGGAGGCTGAACAGAGAACAGGCAGAAGGCCAGGAAGGAGTGAGCAACCTGGGCACCTGGGAGCCAGGGACTGCCCCCGAGGGAGGTGACTTAACTGGAGGCTCAGGGAATAGGAGGGAAAGATTCTGAGTTAGGCAGAAAGGAAAGCACCTCAGTAATCCCCCTCCCACCCCCACCACACAAAAATGAAGTCAAATAGGCAGACAGGAGCCAGAGTGGTTGACATCATGGGTTTGCAGTCATTTTATATTCAATAAGACACGCACCTTGAATATTCCCACTCTGTTCCTAGAGTTGCATGAAGTGCGTTCTAATTTCTAACAAAGGAGGAAGAAAGTTTCAACACTATAATGTCCATTTCAAGCTTTTATCAGCACTAATTTCAGCCCCTTTTTCCTTGTAACTCTGAACAGAGAGAAAACAGACATTAATTAAGCAAAGCTTTATCTCTTTCCACTCTAATGAAAGCCACGTTACAGTTATATTTTCCCAAGATTTTTCTCCACTTAATGAAGACATTATCCCCCAGTTTTCAAAGTCATTTTACAAAAGAGCATTCAAGAGACATTAAAGTCAGTTTAAACTAAAAAGTCCTTTTGAAGTCAATAAACAATAAAAGAACAATGAGAAGTGAGCCTTTGATCCCGCCTTCGTCCAAAGTCTTTAATTTTCTGTTTTAATCTACGAGAGATGAAGTCTTGTATTCAAATAGTCCTCACCTCTAGAATGCAGTAAGCTTGAACTGGAAGTATCTTATAATAATCTCCTGATAATGTGGGTGTGAGGATATATGTATATATATGTATACACATGTATGGGTGTATGTATATAAATATGTATAGATACTTGCATGCATACGTGTGTGTGTGTGTGTGTGTGTGTGTGTGTGTGTGAGTCCAGACATTCTGGGTATCTGTATACGTATGTGGTGTACATATACGTACATGTACAGATACAAGTGTGTATGAATGCATGCATGTGAGTGGCATATGCAACATGTTATATAAGATGGGACATATGTATACATATATGTACAGATGCACTACGCATGCATGTGAGTATGCATGTGTGTGCACTCATGTGCATACGTGTGTAGATAGGTCTATGCACATACTTCACATGTGCAGATACATGCATATCTCATTAACATGGATGCAGGTCAGCAGGAAGTCTTCCAGTAGAAAAGGAGAGAGAAAGTTTTAAAATTATTTCTAGTCTTACTTCTTTGAAAATTTTTAAAAAATGAAAAGAAGAAAAAGAAAATAGAATCTTTGGCTTTGAAATTCATGGGAAGATCAAAGACTATAATGCACATAGATTTTTCGAGGAATACATTATTAATAACACAGGCAAACACATCACTAATCAATAGCGTGGTCAAGAGATGATAAGGTAAGCGCGTGTCTGTGGCTCTGGGCAGAGCAGCAAGAAGGGCGGGGATGGCTCCCTCCCTGAGATCTCTTTACTTGGGCATTACCCTCCACCCGGCCACTTCCTGAACCTGGGGTCATGGGCAGGAAAGTACCTAGGACTGTTTGGCACAAGGGAAGGGGAAACAATGAGCAGCTTAGCATGTCCCATGTGTCAGAGCACCCCTCCCCACGTGTTAGCTGTTCTGTATTCAGGTGCAATCCACGAAACATAAAAATTAACCACTTTACAGTGCATCCTTCAGTGGCACAGAAAGCTCACCCTGTTGTGTGACTACTGAATCCGTCCAGTTCCAGAACATTTTCATCTACCGCAAGGAAACTCAGGGCCCACTAGCCTGAGTTTTTCCACTCCCCTCCCCTACGGCCCCCCGCAAACACTCCCTGCACCATATTCCTGGGACTATCTGGGCTGGATTTTGTATACAAATGGAATCCAATATCATGTGACATCTTGTGCCTGGTGTCTGAGCTTCTATTAATTTAAAACCAAAAAAGTCCATGTGAATGCAACTCCGATTAGAAAGATCAGTTCTTCAGAAAGGAAAAAAAAATCCATGAAACATAATAAACACCTTAAAAACATACATTGATCACACTGCTAGTGCCCCCTGATGGTGGGTATTATTCACCAGGAAAATGAAGGGAAGAACACTGATTTACACACCAAGGCACATTCGTGTGGGCACTTATTACCATAACAGGGTGTGCAGGTGGAGATGCGAACACATTCCCATAAACATGTTCAACTACGAGATGGTGGGTCTGCGTGCATCACCTGGACTGCTCGCCCACTTTAGAAACAAAGTTCTGCAACTCCATTCCTCCTTTTGCCGATTTTCCTTGAGGGTCCAACAGGAGTTGGAATGGAGAGCAGAGCAGAACAGAGACTTGCACAATCCATGTCTCCAAAGAGGATAAAGAATGGGGACCCTCACAGAGATGAGAAGCTGGGCCTCTCCAGAAAGGACCAGAGGATAGGGGCAGATCACAAACAAGGGGCGTTCCTGTGTTTACAGATTGAAAGGCAGGACTGACAGACATAGGTGAGAGTCCTGCTGGGCTCTGACATCGCCCCCACGGGGCAGTGTGTCATCAGAAGGCGGGGGCCCTGAGGAACTGCATTAAGATTAAATGAGACGTGGACACAGTCAGCACTAGGGACAGACAGCCATTTGTCACTGTCGCTCCCACCTGGCCACTTTGGCAAGGTGCTCAGCGTGGACTACAGGAGACACAAGCAGGACTCAGCAGGCCGCGCCCGCCTCCTGCCCCCTCCAGTGCCCTCTCCTCTCCCTTCTCCTTCATAAGTGTCCCACTTATGTCTGTCTCTGTCCCTCTTCCAAATCTTCAGCAGATATGCCACTGGATGTCCTGGCCACCATGCTGAGCGATGAGCATTTACTTACACCACGTCTCCCTGTGATGGGACGGGCAGGGCCTCTCTCAGGTGGACCCGCTGCCACAATATGGTGCGCTCAGATGAGCTCCCCTACTCTGCAGCAGGCCACCGCCGGTGTCTCACCCCTCTGGCCTCCACACCAACAAGTCGAGATTCCTGTTCCAGGACAGAGAGAGCCCCGTGAGGAGGAAACAGCTCTGCCAGCCTGAGTGATAGTCCTGAGGCCCAACAGTCCACCCTGGAAAACCGGGAAGTGGGACTCACCCTTTAAATCTTCAGATGAACATCTGCCAATGTTATAAAACACTCCTTTAAACCCCTTCCTTGATCATAAACCTTAACTAACCTAACACACAGAACTGGGGCAAAGTAGGCTTGAGAATTACCCATGTTTTTAGGATCAGGGTGAGACATCAATGACAAAGCTTCATTCAGCCAATGATCCTGCAGCCACAGAACCCCAAACCATTAACTGAGAACCTACTGCATGACAGCACGGTAAGATGCCTCCCTACACATTACCTCCTCTCCCTGTCCTCTCCCGGGCATCCTGGTGACTCTTATCCTCTCAAGACAACATGAATGACAGTCCCATATTCATCAGCACATCTGGTCAGTGCTGGATGGCTTCTCCTGTGAGTTCAGGGAGCGATAGGGACTTGGGCGTGGAAATGCCCACTATGCCCACATCTGTGTAACTGTCCGCAGGACACCTTGGCTGTTGAGGGTTGTTCTTCCGCGCAGCCTGGTGATTCATTAAGCATCATCCAGGAACCCTTCAACCGCCTCTTCTCAGGGAGGCCACAGTGGACACGCACGGCAAGGGCACCTCCAACCAGGCACGCTGCACTTGAGCTATCCCCACACATGCTGGAAAAACGCCATCCCCAGTGTGTAATTCCCCCCACACTGTGTATTTATTTTCTTTCATGTTTTGTTTCTGGCATGGCAAGACTGAATCTTTTACTGTGAGCACAGAGTTTCAGAAGGATATGGATTTGACATGAGGCGGATACCTCCCCTTAGCAAAAGCAAATAAAACAGAAGTTCAACGAGCCTCGAAACCAGTGTGCATGAATGTCACCGTGCCTGAGAAGAGGAGATCAGAGGACAGTAATGACACGGAGTCCTCCCTGGGCAGTGGGGTGAGGTTACCTTGGCAAGGTCCCAGGGGCCAGTGTGGGAGACCCAGGAGAACAGCAAGGACCAGGCAAGACCCCGCCCGGGGAAGCAGTTAGGCTTTGCACGTCCCTGTCGTCAGGGTGGTTGTCCCGGTGCCTGCTGCCTCCTTCCTCGGAGCTAATCAAGGGAAACATAACTAGTCCAGGCGGCAGGGCGAGTTTACAACAACTGACAGTAACTATAACATACGCCAGTTTGTATTAAGATGTTATTGCACCTTTCCGGTTCTAATCACCAATTATGACTCTATTACTCCTACTTGGCAGTTCATCTGCTCCTTCCTCCGCTAAGGGCGACTTGCAGACGGACCTCTGATCTCCCGGTTCCACTTCAGTGAGCGCTCAGCACGGCGGCTGTCATCTGCAGACACTGAAGAGGTAAGGCATTGCTTTTGCTCAGATAACTGTACCTGACCTTACAACAATTTACTAAGGAAATACCTGCTTAATAGCAGTGTGAGTGCAGGTTTCCTTCATGCTCACCCCGGCACTGCAAATTAGCGACAACAGGATAAATCTATGGCCGGCTCACTAGACACTTCATTAAATCACTGTTCTCTTGCCTTGTAGCACGCTAATAGAATCACAGCCCTCGTTAGCTACTGAATAAAAGATCAATCACAGACTTTGAAAGCTCTTGCTACCAGCTTCCAGAGGAAACAAGGAAGAAAAAAATAAAAGGAGAGTAAGCGAGAGAGAGAGATATTTAGGATCATCGCTGAGATTCTGAATGGCCTCACTGCAAGTTGCTTAAATTACCTTTTCCACTACTGACTCCAACTGCAATACTCAGAGGAACTTGTTAAGCCTGCTTTCAAGAGCAGCACTCTAATATATGGCTGCGAGACCCTGGTCAAAAGTTCATAATGTGCATATGTAAAAAGGTACTAAATTGCCCGAGGGCTAAAACCAGAGGAGTTTAATTGTAGCAAAATGCTGAAAACGGTCTGTTGAGGGTCCTTCTATTGGGATACTGCTGGCTGTGGCTGATTGAAGTACGGAACATAAAAGTCTTACAACAATATTTCCTTAAATGCCGGGGAAACTGCCAGCAGTTGGTATTGCATGAATGTTGTGGTTAAAGAAAAACATTTTCCTCCCCTAAAATAAATAGAGTATTAAAAACTGCTCCAGCACATAATTCTAAAGCATGACGGAGAAAGGGAGGGTTCCTCGATAATAAATACAGGATAATTCATGGGGCATGTCCAATCGACTCTCAGTGTATTTTTACATGGGGCACATTGAAGGTATTGAGGCATGAACTCTGAGGGGTTTTGGACTGTGAGCGGCTGTGATGGCGAAAACAGCTTTGCCCTGAAACAACCGCTGGCCCTGGCTGCTGCGCTGCTACTGGCTTAGATGCACCCAAGTGGGGATCCTTGTGGAGGGCCTGTGTGGCTTTCTCCACGTCTTCTATGAGATCTGGGGTTCCACCCACACACCACCGCTGGTAAGGAAGGGTCTCTGGAACCCAGAGTTCTCTGCTTTCTCCAGCTATGCCCCCTCTGTGTACATGCCCTTCCCTGTGTTCCTTCCAGTCTTTCCCTCTGGCTCCTCGTTTGGTTACGTGGCCACACAAGAACAGCAGGCAGCCAGGAGGGCCTGTGTGCAACATGGCACACCCAGGAGAATCCAGACCTTGGCTGGCGGGCTCTCACGTTAAGAGAAGTGTTTGTGAAAGCTAGGGTGAGCATTCATGGATACTGGAACATGAACCCAGGCATCACTTGATTCTTTTTTTTTTTTTTAATTCAAACATGGAATTCTGCACCTATGTGATAGCACCAAGCTTATAGCAATGACTGGATGATTTGATAAGCACCAACAAGGGTGGACGTCCACTACTAAAGCAGAAACTACCTGTGGCAAGGATGGGGTAAACGATCAGCAATACTTGGATTCCCCTTGCCAACCAGAGGCCCTATTTCCTGAGCTTCATCCTCCAAGGAAACCACTTCCAAACTTACAGTGAGAAGCAAGTGATGTTCCCTCAGTGATAGAGTATGTTAAAAGCTGAAAGAAAGCATCCTTTTAATATTTACGGTCAGCAGAATTCCTTAGGTATCCACCCCCCACCACAGGTCCAAGCCTTGCTATGCCACCTGGATAAGTCCACAACCTATCACATCTCACACTTAAGAGGAGGTCAGGTCTACTCTTCAAAAGTAAAGACACAGCAGGTCACTGGACACATCTGCCATAGGCCACACTGATTTTCTTTCTTACAAACTGCAAACCTGAGTTTCTCAAGAGGATGTCCCTCAAAAGCAAAAGCAGTTGTAGGATGGCTGCTGTTCTCTGGTCTATTCTGTCAGGGCTGAAGAAATCTGTGCACCTGAAGCATGAGTATCTGGGAAGGAAAGGAGAGAAATGGGCAAAGAATATACTGAAGGATAAGTTAAAATTTAGTAACCTATCCCAAGGAAGTCATGAATGCCAGAAACGGGAGCCCAGGAATACCTCTATTCCTCGATTCCTTCCAGGACTCATGTCGTGGGTCCCAAAAGGCAAGACTGGACCCACCCTGACAATGTGCTCCCTTCTTACTCCTGACCACAAAGGCTCCCAGATCCCAGAGGAGCAGGCCAGCACCTTCCAGCATCATGTCGTGTCTGCTCACAAGGCCAGGCCACCACTGCATGCTGAGCCCTCTGTCAGGGATAGAGCCCGCAGCAGCCCTGGTGTGCATTGGGAGGAAGTGCTTGGTGAAGCAGGGAGGTACCGTGGCAGGGCACAGGCATTCGAGTCACATGGTCAGCAGTTCTACCTACAAGCTATGTGACCAAGGCCACTCACCCAGAGCTTCGACTTCCTCCACGATAAAATGGACAACAAAAAGTCAGAACTCACTAGTTCCTGTGGGAAGGAAAAGGCAATGACAATATTAAAAAAAAAAAAAAAAAATCCTGAACCTTTGGCCTGCCAACTCAAATGCTTCTTCTCTACCATTCTGTACTCCCCAGGGAACTCTAAAAATGATCCAAAGGATGCTCAGAGGAGAACAAAACAGACTGAGCTATTCTAAAACATGGTTGCGGTTTTCAATGCAATTTTAATGAAAAAGCCACGTGAACTCATTGTGAATCCATACAGTTCTAAGGATGACTCAATCTGTGACTGTGGCTCAAGCTCAGTGTGGGAGTGAATGAGACTTATAAGCCAGTCCTGTGCAGTCAGAGGCACATTACAAGCTGATTACCCAGAACCTACTGAAAGCATGGAAATGCTATTGGGATTCTTTGCATTCGCCCTTAGCCAGCTTCTTCAGGACAAACAGAAGACCTCAAAGGCGAACTTCAGATTTCCTGGACAGCTTTTGCTGCCTTGGGTAATGACTGACACTGCACCTGGCCCATGCATTTCCAATTCCACTTTGCTATAAGTAGACCCCCATTTTCATCCCAGCTCTCTGTATGAAAAGCAAGAAAGAATTCATGTAAGTCATGATGAATGCTCTAAATGCCAGCAGAAACCAAAGTCAAGGCGGTAAAGTGACTCCCAGGGAAATTATGGACTCAGCTTAATTCTTGCTGAAAATGCTGTAGTTTAAAACCATGCCCAAAAGTATAGACTAAAATATCCTCAATATACTACTAATAAACTAGTCCTCATTTTAAAACTATCAGCAAAATCCCCCAGCACCCACAGAGCAAGCTGATGGGTGGATCTGGTTTTATGAACACTAGAGAAATGTGGCCTGCTGAGGGGCTACTTCCTGGGAAGCTTGCGGCCAGATGTTATGAATATTCTGTTACCTCCAGACTCGGGCATCCCCGTGTTTAACTCTGGGTACATCACGTGAGCACGGAGCCTGCAAGCTGGTGGTTTCTAGCTGAGCACCTTAAAGCAGCGACCACACTCAATTAATTCAGAGTGGGAAGAGAGAGCCAATGCGTATATTTAGTATTCTTCTAAGAGAAAATTATGTTGGATTTACATAAAAAGAAGCCATTAGGTATTTCTCTATCTTGCAAAGAAGTTTTTGTTGCTTTCTTATATTTCCAACTGTGTATGTCAATGAAAACATGCGTATAGTGCAGGCAGACGCCTGAAATACTGAAAATCTACCTAGGCAATGGTGAGCTCTACCATCCACCCATCCCCAGCACATTTCCCATGGAGCCTCACTATTGACTCTGTTTAGAGTTGTGGCTTTTTTGTCTTGGATGGACAAAAACTACTGAAACTGAGAGGTAAAGACTTTCAAGATGAACGTTACTTCTAGAACTAAACAACTAAGGCCTCTAAAGAAATAACCCAGTTATTATGCACCCAAATTTGGGGTTAATTAATTAACAAAGAAGGCAAATTAAGGACAAGCTAATTACACATGGCCCTGGGATGATCCGAAACTAACTGAGAAGGCCCTAGCCATGGACCTAGGTTTTGGGGGAGAGAGCCCCTCCTGAGCCCGTCACGCACAACTTCTTGGGATTTCCAAACCAAGTCAAGCAATTTTTCACTTGCAACATCAAGCAAGCCTTCAGGCTGAATGGGAATGCAAACATGTCACTGTTCTTATTTGTAAATACTTAAATGCGCTGAAACTAGAAGATGTTTTCCAAGAACATTCGTTGGCAAACATAAGCAATGGTGTATGCAAGATCAGAAAGTAAATTCTGCCCCAGGAAAAGCCCTCGATGCTTGAGAGCATACACTTAATCCACAGGCCTCAGGGACCACAGGGGCACCATTCAAGAAAAATACAAGAAAAGCATGAATTGGTGAAATGGCAGAAGCCACACAGGACCTCAATGGTTGGTGACGAGGAGGAGGATGAACGGCAGGAAAAGGAGGAAGCTCCGAGCTGAGAGGCCCAACCACTCCTAAGCCCTTCCCACTCAGCAGGACAGACAACCCACCAACGCTTAGATGCCATGTCTATTAAAGTAGAAAAGAGCTCAAGGTCACTTGGGCTAGAGAAAAGGGCACTCACTACCTTGCTGTCTTGCAGCATGAACTTGAAACCATCTCTTCAGATTTCTGGGTTTGGTTTCTTACTCTAAACTAATGACCTTGGCCACAATGACCTCTAAGGTGAAGGCAACTGTGGTCACGTGAGCTGGTGAAAGGAAGCCTCAGTTCATCATGCCACGCAGGGCACATGAGGCTCGGCTCTTCCTGAGTCACCTACTATCCTCCGTTCAGACCCTGTGGTCCATTAGTGTACCTATATACCCTTCTAGGTTATGATGAATAGGGCAGCTAACCTGGGAAACTTCAAGTGATCATGCAAGTGAAGTCAATTAAACGCTGAGATGACATGAACAGAAACTGATGGAAAAGGCGGCTGCTTTTTTTCCCTCCCCAATCCCAATAAGAACATACTAATCATGCCATCCCCCCAGCCCCTCCATTGGACATCTACAAGCTAATTCCACCCGAACCCACATTGAGATGCAGCCTGGTGCCACCTATGGGCATCCACTGGTACTTGTGGGACTTTATGCACATGGTTCTGTGCGGGTACACATGTATGAATATATATAGACACATATATTTTTAAATTTCAGATTGGTTTCCCTAGTATCAATGCTAAAATTAGCAAATTTACATTGTTTATTCTTCACATGCTGCATAATAATTTAAAATGACTACACATGTTATAAATATGCAATAAGAGAATAAATAAATGTTTATTTTGGGCTATGCCTCAAAAACAAACAGTTGATTGGTATGAACAGGGAAGGGTGGGATAACAAGTAGAGTATGTTGAGGTTGGCCAGGTGAGGTCATGCTCCATCACATCTGAGAGGCCCTGGACACAAGCAGACACAGACTCCAGCACAAAGACCAGAGAGGTTCTTATGTTCAGCAGAAGCTGCTACCTTCTGGATTATGTTCGAGTGTGCTTCTGTGGGCCCCATGACTGCTATTAAGATTTTCCAAAAGAAAGCCTGAATAAATATGTTTGCATATAAAAGAAAAAAAATTAAATCAAAGAGTTCGTGCATCTCCACCTACCAGCTTTGGCAGAATTCACCTCACTGGCACAGGACATACACATGAGCCCTGAAGTGACACTTCCTTAGTGAAGCCCTGTCACCAAAGACTTATAGTCCGGGAACCAAGAGGACAAGTAGCAAACCTGGACTGGACAAAAGAGCTTTCTTTACTCCAAGTAGTAAAAGGGCATATTTGCAGGGGGGCTTTGGCTACTCCTGGATAAGCCCAATCTGGAAGAGCTGTGACATGAGACCTGAGAGAGGCCCCCAGAAAGGTCATTAATGAGCACAACAGCAACAAAGAAACAAGAGTGCAGAAGCACCAGTTGGCCTGAGCACACCAGACGCTATTCTATGCCCAGCAGGTTGAAATCACAGGACGGGCACACACTGCAGACACTTCCACTTCAAATAAACCATCTCTCCAGTAGCCCTGACTCAGGTGGCACTTGAAGAAATGCTGCCGCTGCCGTCCCACAGAGGACAAAACTCTTCCCTCCAAAGACTGTAACTCTTCTAAAGAGCTATCAGTTCACTAATTGGATAGTTCCACAATCCTATGGCATTGAGGATTTGCTTATGAATTTGAAATCATTTTAACATGGTCTGTTAATGTTGGTATTCACTAAAGACCACCAGTATTTAAATAATGAGTGGGCAGGATAACTTTTATACATATTATGGAAGTGACACATAGACATTCTACATATTCTCTTTTAAGAATGTCTTACATCATTAGTTAAGTGTCATCAATAGAAAGATGCATCGAGATATGTCAAAGATGCCACAGTCACAGTTTGAGGACTTATTTATAGAAATAGACAATGTACCCATCAGAAAAAAAAAATATTTTATGTTAAAATATTATTCCATACTATCTCTATCAGACATCACTAAGGCAAAAATGTAATGCTACTACTTAATAAACAGAAGACATGATTTGTTAAGCCCTAAATAATATTTAAAATGTCATATATTTTCCTTATTGATCCACACATGCACATATGTGTATATCAATAAATTCATCCCAAAATTTACATATCCTATGTGTACTCCTACCAATTTATCTTCCCTAGTCAGTCCATACTCTAAAAGCTTCTACAACGTTGGTATCTTGTCTCCTGCCTCTGGGCCTTCGATAATGTCTAGGTGCAGACTTGGAGCATTTCCGGTCACCTCCACATTCCTCTTCCCCACTCACCTTCTTCTCAGAGGCCCAACACAGCCTGAGCCAGCAGAGGCTGTGGGTGAAGGGATTTAGAGCTGGGTGCTGCAGTCAACAGGAAGGGGCTTGAATTCTCCTCCACTGCCTTGAGTTTGTGGCCTTGGGCAAGTTCTTCATTGCCTCCAAGCTTCCTTGATAATAACAGAACAACACTCCCAAAGAGCTCAGGTGAGACGTGCACAGGTGCACAGCACAAGCCCTGGCATACAGGAACTGCTTTACCCCACCCTCATCCTCTTCATCATCATCATCATCATCATTGACTTCAATATACAATGCTAGGTCCAGAATCCTCTGCAATGTCTTTGGGTGGTCCTTTTTACCCACCTTGAGCCTCAAATTCATGTGCATTACTTGAGCCCTTCCTATAATACTGATTCTATCTTCGATCAAATTTGAAATTTTGTTCATCGTGATTTTTTTGCATTCATTTTTATTTTTAAAAATACTGATCCCCTTGATCACTGGAGTTAGTGCCCCTTGAGCTTTATCCCTAGTCCTAGTCCCCATCCTATCACTGGGGCAATCCTCTTTTACTGGCTGTACGTGTTCACTTCCAACATATTCTTCAAGTCTCAGTAGAGATGTCACTGCCATTCTGCAACTTCATGTGACCATCCTTGTTCCCGCCTCATCCACTGCCACTCAGCTACCTCTGTGAGCTCCCATGGGACAAGGAATATGCTTGGCTCTCTTTGCCCTCGAGACAGCACCTGGCACACGGGTTCTCACATGGTGGCAGATCAAGCAGCTCTAGAGCAGCCACCCTCAATGGACCGACCATGGTGCCTTGTGCAGTGAAACCAGAGGTGCACTGAGACTTGGGTCACAGCAAGAATGAAAAACAACCAAGAAAAAAAAAAAAAAACAATAGAGGACACTGTCATAGTGAAGAGTACGGCTCCACAGAACATTTGTCTCAGACTTTGACATACAAACATGCGTGAGTACATATACACTGGGTTCCAGCATAAGTAAACCTCAGAAGTGGTCAAACAGTTTGAAAGACAGCCTTCCAGAGCAACACAGGATGTCCTGGTCTGTCATTATCATGTGCCCTAGCCACAGCAGAGAAAGGATACCACTTCCAAAGTCATCTAAGACCCTGGAAGTTGGGGGAAGAGTTAAGTGGCGACATGCTCAGAGCCAATCCTGGGTAAATGGGGAACTCCAGAATCCTAGAGTGGACATGCTCAGGGATTTCTTAGGCATTAGCTAAGAAGTAAAGAGACCCATTATCGAATTTAAAACATCTTTAGGGTTGAAATTACGGTCATGAAACTTGGTAAAATGTAGATTTGTGATCTAAAAATGTGAACTTGATGAAAAATGATGGACACAAAACTCACAATAGAAACAGTTGCAAATGTTGCCAGGTACAAAACAGAAATGAACTAAATCTCCACTGTGTGATACAAATGGAAAGAGAGATGGTGCAGAATGGGATTTCAATTAAAAGAAAAGAGCTTAACTGTCTTTGTACTATTTAAAAACTGGATTATGTATTTAATTGTCCTAATGGAATTCACCCTGCATCAAACCACCAACAGAAAAATTGATCAGTGTTGATACAGTTCTGATTAAAATGTTTTATTCATAAATATATAGTTAAAAAAATCTTTAGGATCAAAATGGCAAGGCTGAAACGGCTGGCTTGATTCTTCCTACCCTAGACAGATTTCCTAAGCACAGGTGCCATCTCTAGGACACAACTTTAAAAAAAGAAGTTCCATTTATTGATACTTACTGTCTACAAACAGCCATCTGCATTGTCATTGCTAGGTGATCTTTATAAACCAGCTTAAGTGAACTGAATGAAAAATAAAATTTCATGAAGATACACTGAAAACATAGTTCATTGAGAAACAATCATGGACGCAGGGGAAAAGGAATAGTAGAGAAAGAAAAAAGAAAAGACCAAAGGAGGGATACCTATGTATTTGCCAGAGTCCTGAGGAACTGTGTTGTGTGAACACACGCACACACAGACATACAGGTCTCTGATTAGAAGATTCACCGTCTGGGCTCTGGCATATCACTAGAGAGCGATCAATAACTGGCATTCTGTGAAACATGAAGGAAACAAGTTTTTAAGAGCTTTATAAAATTCTGAAAGTAGGAATGGTTTTATTAGAATATTCACTTATTCAAAAGGTGTTCCATAATCTCTTGTTGAGTATGGATGATATAGAAATATGTTCAAAAGCACAGACCATGAGAAAGTTACTTTGGTATGGTGTTAAGAGATTCGGAGGGATACACCTGTACTTAACCTAAATCACTTTATTAATTCAGACTTGACCTGCTTCCAAAAACAGGATCTAAGGCAACTTAAAGGAAGGACAAGCAGAGCACAGGGTGAATAAATGTTTGAGAGTCACTAGAAACTGAAGAAAGTGGGCAGGGAACGTATAAGAATTAATATGGCCTGGAAATGGACCAAGTCGAATTATAAGGTCCAGAAATATGTCATGTTCTCATGTGTTTATCATAGAAGGGATTATGGCAGTTCCTCGGGGTATCCTGGGAGCTCAGGGTTAGAGGGTGTTTTACACCTGCAGGGGCCCAGCTACATATGATCCGGGATCATGTGACAGATACTGTCCTTGCTTCAGCTGTTCTCTATGCCTTGACAGTCAGATTTTAGAAACATTCACAGTAATTGGCGGGGGATGAAGGAGATGAGTTTTTCTTGAGTTCAAAACTTGCCACAGGGTAAGGACTGTGCCTCAACCCCCAATGACCCAAAGATGTGGCAGCTCTTTTCTCCTTTGTCTGGAGAAAAAGAAAATCCGTGGGCTGGAGAGCTAGGGTGGCTTGCCGTGAGGGCAGGGACACCAGAAGGAAGCGCTGGCATTCCTCTGGCACCTGGCTCCCTCCTCTCCAAGCCCACAGGTGGCCCTTCTCCACACTGAGCTCGGCTCCCCTCCTAGTCCTGACCAGTGGGCTGACACCGGAAAGTCCCCACAAGCAGGCCCGGCACCTTCCGTACTAATAAATGTGGCCTCACTGCTGTCACTGCTGGGTGTCCCCTGTCCTCTGGAACCACACAACCTGCACTCAGGGAGGTTCAGGGTGTCCCCCACGCTGTGCCAAACACATTTCAAATATTCCCCTTACCGTCCAACCTGGGGCATCTCCAGGGCCAGGCAGGCTGGCCAAAGGTGAGTTTCATTTATCAACTTTTAAAAAATGTTTGGCTTTAAGTCAAAAAAGGTCCTCACCCTGGGGTCAGCTATGAACCCAACAGAGCCTTTTGCCTGGCAATGAGACAAAGTGCTACCGGAAGATACCACACACAAGCCCAAGGGCAGCCAGGAGCAGTCTGCACCACAGAAAGACCCCTCCAGATTCAGGATAGAGGAGACCAGGGTTACCCTCCTTTCCAGCCATCAGAAATCTTCCACATGCTTGGAATGGAAAGAACAGAAACGAGAAGACAGCTATATTATTTTCATTACTGGGTAGACTCCAAAATCTATTTTTTTGAAATATATTATATTTATTTTCTTTTAAACATCTTCTTAATGCCTTCCTTATAGAAAATTTGCTCAGGGTTACTGTTGAGTTTTCAGCCATGCTGATTCCATTACTTGTGGTTGTAGAGGATCAACAAAGTGACAATGACACTTCACACACCAAAAAGCCAGCAGAAGAGACTGAATCCTAAGAAAAAGACACTGTGTTCACCTGCCTAGGAATATTAAAATATCAACAATATTAAAATCCCCAGATTTTACAGGGTTTTTTTTTTCTTTTTCTTCTAAGGAGTGAGAATACTAAGAAAACATGCAGGTCTCAGTAGTTGATGTACAGTATTTTTTTTGGATCTAACAAATATACTTTTTATAACTTTTCTCTGAAAGAAGGAACTTTCTAGCTCAGATTACTTGGACACTCTTACTGTTTATCCTTCCCTTTTTTGAGCAGTCAGAAGAGATTTCTTTCAGGACTTCAAGTAAATAAGATATCCAGCTGAACAAACACCATATATTCTCATGGATTACTTTGGCTTCTTAAAGAATATTTCACTTTCTTTTTTTTTTTTTCAAATGTAAATGATTAAAGAGGCCATCATATGAAACTCAAGAATGAACTGTTTAAAGTGGTGTGGATTCCACTCAAGGTGGGATGTGAAGAAGTGAAACGCCCAGCTCAGTGAAAGAGTGTGATATTTCACAGGGGAAATTTGAATATTGCTAAGTATTTTATTATATGTTTTAACAGGGCTGATTTTATGACATGAAACCCAAACTTTCCTACTTAAAATCAATGTCTACCATATTTTCCGAAGACAAGAAAAATAAAGGTTTCTATTTTCAAAAAGCAAACCCCAAAACAACCACCACCACAAATCCTATAGATTACACATCGTCTGAATGAGCAGAATAGTATGCTATGCCGGCTTTGGAATGATGGCGAGCCTTATCTAATTTTACGGCTCCAAACAAAAAAGTTCAGGGTTTCTGGCCAATTTTTAGAACTCAACTCCAATCTCGGCAATAGAAGTTTCTTTATAAAGAAAATGCGGGCCGTCTATTAACACGGGCCCCCTCTACCAAAGCAGCATGAAAACAAATACTTGACTTTAGGAAATGATCCACATGCTTCTTTATTCTCTTCATAAGCTTTCTTATTAAAGGACTAAATCTTAGCTCCCATCATGAGGCAGAAATGTATAAATACATAAAGGGAAAAAAGGTGCGTTCCACACCTCTCAGCCCAGAGAGAAGGCAGATCTGAAGAACACAGAGACACCCGTCGTACCCGGTAAAATGGGGACAGAGTAGCAGCAGTGGGATGTCACCTTGGTGATTAGGTTACAGAGGACTGTGACTTCCACCTCCCATGCACGCTCTTCCCTTCCTGGCTCCTGGTTTCCATGGGCCAGCTGCCATGTTGCAGAGGCCTAAGAGGCACAAACCCAGTGGGGAGCCAAAGTCCCCAATCTACTGGGCCACAGGGAGCTGGGCCTCGAGGAGACTCTCGCCTGGCTGCCACTCCGGGTTCGGCTCTGAGCCTCACCTGCTGTGCCGTCAGGTCAGCTACTGCCCACCTGGGCGGGGACTGGGCACAGGGAGGATGCAGCACCGGGGTCAGAACTCCCCACTCCAGGGCCCTCACTGCAGATCACCTACCTCTGAGGTCCAAAAGTGCTTTATGGATGACAAAGTGCTCTCTGCTACCTGGCCTCAGCCATGCTGTACCCACCTGGGGACCCTCGCACAGCAAACTGACCGTTTTCTAACCAGGTTTACGGATGATCCTTCCCGACACCTTTTCATCATACTGAGCAGGAAGAAGACACCCAGGCCATCTGCATTTCTACTTTACCCTCAGCCTCTCGGCAGGTCCAAAACAAGAGAATAAAGTGAGTTACTAGTCCACATACAGAAAACCTCTCATTTGACTCTGCTGCTGCATTTGCCCACACAAATCAAGGGAGGCTCTGCCAAACACGACGGACTACTCCCTGGCTTGCTGTGTTTTCTACCGGAAGCTGATAATTTCTTCCTTGAAGATGAACTGGTAAAAAAAACAAAAACAAAAACAACCAAAAAAAAAAACAATCCTCAAGTTGATTAATTAAAGGTTCCTCCAGTCTGTGGCCCAAGAGGTTCCCTCCCTCATTTCCATGCTACTGCTCCTCCCCCAGCACATGGTCTCGGCGAGATCATGGACCCTGCTCAGTGTTGTGCACCTAACAGCATTCTAGGCATGCGCCAGATGATCAGAAGTATTTGTAGGTTGGGTGGATGGATGGATGGATGGATGGATGGATGGATGAACGGACAGACAGATGGATGGATGGAAGGACTGACGGACTGACAGGTGGACAAACACATAGACGCACATCAAAAAGACATAAGGTCAAACTTTTTGTGGTGCACACATGAATTTATTGGGGTGGAGCCCTGCTTCAGCATTTCCCCTCTTGGTCACTAATGTCCCAATCCTCCCTGAATGTAGATAAGCTGTCTTATCTTTAAAGGTGCCACTGGCTGAAAAAATTGCTGTGAGACAAAACAATTCTGACACCAGGTCATTGTGCTCCCTTCCCGCTGCCCCGCTCTGGTGCATCTACGCTCAGGAGATCTCCTCTCAATGCCTGTGCCCTGAGGGGTCAGTAAGGGTTTGGAACCTGGGATGCAAACAATGCAGACAGGAACCTCGGGTGATTTGTAGGCCGGTCATTCCCAGATGTAAGGCCACCATTTCCCACAGAAAGCAACAGTGCTATGATGGGTTTTCCCTTCAGTGACACAGGGCTGAGGAAGAAGGCTTCGCCCACCAGTGGTGTCCTGCCTACACTCTCTGGAGCCCCAATTCCAGCTCTTCCCTGCAGTCAGGGGAAAGGTCCGAGGGTGTGAGCCTGCTTTTCACTCAGTGGGCACGACAAGGCTGTGTTAGTCTTTCTTACTTCCTTGCAAATTAAAGTATTTTTATAAACCAACAGGTCACTATTCTTGGTTAACCGACTCATTTTGCAAATAAGAAAATGAAGCCTGAGAGGCTGAGGGACTTGCTCAGAGACACACAGTTGTTTAATCAGAGCACACTCTGACCTTCCTCTAGATGAGGGGACATAACCACCACCATCCCCAGCACAGAGCTGGCCACACCCTCCTGGAAACACGTCCTCAGTTCCCTGCAGAGCACTCCTTTATCTTGGTGCAATAAGGGGCAGGCCCGGGAATCCTGTTCCAACCAACCCAGAGCTCCCGGGCTTGAGACTTCCTGTTGGCTAGAAAAACATTACCTTACACCCCTTGGGGGGAGAATCAACGTGTCTGGTGAGTGACACAGAAATCAATGCTCACAGAAGGAATATTCCAGAAAACCAGCACAAACTCCTGGCATCTGTTTAGTCATGCTGGCCTCCAAGATCTAAACTGCACTGAGGCCAAATGCTGTTGGAAAGAAGTATGAAACTGGAGAAAAGGAAACTGTAAGGGGGAGGATCAAAGAAGGCAACACCAGCTTTACACACACACACACACACACACACTCCTTCTCTAAAGAGCTGCAGAGAGCTGTGAGGAGCAGCTCATAGCTGCAATGCCAGTGGCCCACAGAAGAAAAGAGCGCAGAATTTCAAATCTTGGTTAAATGTTTATTAAATAATTTGTCACCCATATTAAGGCCAGCCGGTTGTGCTCGGTCCCCTCCTGGGTGCTCATGAAGCAAGAAAGGCTGAGCCATCGGGCGCTGCTGCCTCTCACCTCTGGAGGACGGTCCTTTGTCTTTGACAAGAAACGGACCAGCCTCCCCCCTCCAAGCTGAGGGCTGCCCCTGCCCTCAGAAGCTGCACGGTGCACACATGGGGTTCTTAGGCATGACACTCCAGGGAGGACAGCACCTTCTGTGACACTCTGTCCCCTTGGGAGGAGCGCAGGCAACCCTGAGCAACCCCAAGAGATGCAGCAGGCCAGGCAGCAGCCATGGCCCTGCCAGGGAGGCCAGGTGCAGGAGGACAGGCACTGGGGACCTCACTCGTGTCTGCAGCCCAAAAGGTGGTGCTGGATGCGCAGAAGCAGAGAGAAGGGCGGGGGAACGTTGGTCAAAGGGTCCCAATGTCAGCAACAGAGAATGACTTCCAGAGACCCATTGTACAGGACGGTGAATACAGTTGGCAGTAACACATCACATGGTTGGAATCTGCTCCGAGAGTAGATCTTAAACGTTCTCCCAACAAGAAAGTGAAAACCATGTGGTGTGATGAATGTCAGTTAGCTCAGCTGGGGTAACCGTTTCACAATGTGTGTACTATATCAAAACTCCACAGTGCACTGCAACAGGTACGAGTTCTGTCAATCATGCCTTAGTAGAGATGAAGGATAACAGAGGTGATGATGATTAAGATCTTACTGTCTATCTATTGGGCACCTGGCCAGCTCCAAACACTAAAGCCAAAGGCAAGACCAGCTGGTATCTATTGAGCATCTAGCATGTTCTGGATGTTGTACGCTGGATGCCATTTTCTTTTCATTTCATTTTCCTTCAGGAAGCTCTAACATCCCAGTTTTAAGGACCAGCATCGCAGGAATGACCATCGATTATTAAGCATCTAATTATCTTTCATTCATTCATTTTTTGTAAGGAGCTGGGACACAGTAGTGTGGAGATAAGAACGCCACCTTCCAGTAAGGGGGAGACAGACAATAAGTACAAAACCACAGAAGTGACTTAAAATTGCAGCCAGGTTCAACACTGCTCAGGGAGCACACAGCACCCTCAGGCCACAGGACTCCAGGCACTGGTTTTCGCTGCAGAATCCTGCAGGGCCTTGACAAATCTGAGACCTAGCTGCCCCTGTGAGGTGTTGAGTCTGGGGATGAGGAAAGCCTTAGGGTGGGGCAGGAGGGTGTCCCAGACTGAAGAGCAAGTGTCAAAGCCCCCAGGGAGGAACAGCAGGTGGCTGGCTTCAGGTGAAGCTGGTCCCCAGATGGGCCCAGGAGGGCCAGGTGGCTTCTGTTCACCTCTGACTTGCTCCTGCGCCACCCCAACCTGGAAGGCGCTCCCATTCCACAAGGGAGCTAACTGTGTGCATGGCTATTAAGCAGAGTCTGTCCAAAAGCCACTACCCATCCTCCCTCCTTGCTGCCTGAGCTTGAGTCTCCCCTAGGGGCTCAAACCTGCTAGGTATACCTTTCCTGGCCTTCCCTGCACCTGGGACAGGAACAGGTGACTTAGTCCTGGCCAGCAGGAACTGAGGTAAAGTCACCTTGGGAGGATAGTTCTCAGACAGAATGAGCTTCTTGATACAGCTGGGCAACAGGCAAGGAGGCACCTGTTCCCACCGTCTTGCCTTCAGATCTTGTCATGTAGGATGAAATGATAGGTGCTGCTGCAATCTTGTAAGCATGAGGAGACAACCAAGGCACTCATAAAGGAGCTGCCCATAGAGTGCCCCAACACACCTCAGGGCTTCTAGATATGTGAAAACAATAACAACAAAATACAAACAGAAAACCAAACCTTTATTATTCTAATCACCTTTAAGTAGATGTTATAACTCATGACCCAAAGCATCTTAACTGATACAGAAAATTAACCTCAGAAAGGATAAGTCATTGCAAAATTACAAACTATAAAGGAAGGGAGGGGCTGAGTTTTAGACACAGGCCTAAGGTTCCAAATCCTTTGCTCTTTTGCAACCTACCCTACCCATCGGCCTCTGGACAGAGCAAATAGTATAACAAATAGTTAAAGCTCTGGATAGAACTGAGGAAAACTAATAAAACCACTCCTGATGATAGTCCTGGAAAATCAGGAGAAGGTGTGAGGCTGTGGGAGGGTGGCCTTGGAGGAGAGAAGAGGTGCCCACTGTGGGGGCCAGCATAGGAAAGTTCACGTGTGGCCGAATCACCACGGGACCCAGGAGTCTGCTGTTTTGACACACCTGGACTGGCTGGCAGGTCACGGTAACCTGACCATTCCACCCTCATTCAGGAGCCTCAAAACATGCCGATTAGTGAGTTAGTTTCCACGTTGTGAGTCGTGTTTCCTTCTCCCAACATCAGCCAGCCCCTGCTCCCTCTCTCCACCTCATCCGTAGTTGCTTCACTAAGAGTTGACTGGGGGCTTCGTCCTTGATGGTCCCTACAGCACAGGTGCCACAGGTATTAAAAGGGGGTGAGGAGAGAAGTATTTTTTCTAAAATACTAATTTAAAGAACAAATCAACATCTATTATCTCATCCATTATGTTTTCAGTTACACATTGATAAATCACACTGCTGTGGGTTATTCAAGGGCAGAATTCCCCAGCCTGGCTTCCCGAAGGTTAGGAGAATGGCATCCAGTGCTGTTTCCAGTTATAATTTATAACTCTGCAATAGGACCAGCTCTGCAGGCCTGTCCATTAGCAGGGGAGCTGCACATCTGTTAAAGCTCACACAATGGCCGGCTTTACAAGGCCATGGGAAACGACAGCCAATCATTTTACAAGTTCTACAAACTCTCCATTTTTTTTAATGTAAAATGATTCAAAAATGCAGTTCCCTAAAACATCTGCTAAGCTCTTGCTACCCTAACACGTGATGGTCTTTCTACTGTTACCTGCCAACACAAATATTTGGTTGCACAGAACACCCTAAGAAGCACGTGATGCCTCTCAGCTTCCAGTCGGCCAAGGGCTGGCCTGGCCTGGACCTGGGAACTCTGCCCAAGAAATTGTTAACAAGAACTGAATGCTTATGTGGAGAAAGGGGCGGTGCTAGGAGCCACAAGCATATATACGATGTATGGCACCTTTGGTTGTAAAGTGACGCCAGCTAGCCACTGAGATGATTATGTTAAAATTTACATTCATATGCAAACTGGACTCCCGCTGTTCACCTTGGCCTGCTACCGGACTCAAGTTACGGGACTTTACGGGACTGCTGGAGAGTTCCCATTGGTTGGGGAAGGATAGTAGGAGGGAATTCCGGAGGAGGTGGGAGGAGACGGGGGGGTTCCGGTCGGCGCGCGGTTCCGGTCGGACACCCTCGTGGGAGGACCGGTTTTTGACTTGCTGGCGCTGAGAGTGTTAGCGGCTTTTTCAAAATAAAGTTTTGTTCCTGCTTGATTGGCTCGTGATTCTGTGCCCAGCCAAGACTGCGGCATTTGGCGGCCCGTGCGGGGAACGCCTGAAGCTTAGAGGTGAGTAAATTGCTCGCCCCTGAGGGAAGGCGACAGGATGGATGACCTTCTCAGAAAACAATGTGTTCTTGTTTTGATTTATTTTGTTTTCATTTCGAGCTCCCTAGCCCTAGAATTTTCTCAGGCGAACTGGAAAAAATGGTTGGCTCAAGGTTTGAAGTTATTCAGCCCTGAGAAAGAGAAAATTGATACAACCATTGTCTGCTCCGTCTTTGTTTCATTCTGCTTCGGCTTTGTTTTATCCTACCTTATTGGGTTAGGTTATAGTAGATTAGAATCCAATAAAAAACAAACCGAAAAACTGTTAAGTAAATTGTTAGAGGTCCAGACTATGGTAGAAAAAACGCTAGGTCAAGCAAAAGAGAAGGTCTCTCAAGCTAGTCAGACAGAGGAGAATTTAAAGAAAGCAAGCTTAGAGGACAAGCAGCCATCAGGTGGAGAATTACAACAGGAGGTTGCTACCAACTCCGTTCTATCACCAGAGGGCGTAACTCAGCCAACAGCTCCATCTACCGCTGAGCGGCCCTCAACTACCGTAGTTGATGGACGGAATTCTGAGGCAGGACCCCAAAGATTAGCATGCCCTGTACTTGAGCAGGCAGGAGGGCAACGAATTCACCGTGCTTTAGATTTCAAAACAATAAAGCAATTAAAGGAGGCTGTAACGACCTATGGGCCGCAAGCTCCCTTCACAATAAGCATGGTTGAATCTGTTACCAACTTGGACATGACACCAGCAGATTGGGCTAACATGTGTCGATCTGTGCTAAACGGAGGACAATATTTGTTATGGAAGGTTGCCAATGAGGAATTTTGCATGGAGACAGCTAGGCGAAATGCAGAAGCTGGGTACCCTCAAAGAAATATGGACATGCTTTTGGGGAAGGGACCTTATGAGGGTCAAAGACAACAAATTGAATATGACCCTGGTGTGTACGCACAAATTGCTGTAGATGCAGTTAGGGCATGGAAAACTTTACAGGGGCATGGAGACTTACAAGGTCAATTATCTAAGGTAATACAAGGAACTAATGAACCTTATGCTGAATTTGTAGATAGACTTATTCAGTCAGCCTCTAGGATATTTGGAAATACAGAACAGGTAATGCCATTTATAAAACAACTGGCTTATGACCAAGCAAATCGTTGCTGCAGAGAGGTCATTAGACCATGGAGACATGAGGATTTAAACACATATATTAAATTATGTAGAGACATTAATGAACAGGGGCAAGTCTTAGCAGCAGTACAACAGGCTTTAGATGCCAGGCCAAGAACATGCTATAATTGTAATCAAACAGGACATTTTAAAAGGAGTTGCCCCATAAGAGGAGGGTTTAACAAAGCTGGATATCAAAGGAATAGAATACCAGGTATTTGCCCACGATGCCGTAGAGGGAGACATTGGGCTAATGAATGCCGTTCTCAAACCACCATAGAGGGTATTCCGTTATCAAAAAACGGACAAGGACCAAGTGTTTACCCACGATATCGTGGAGAAAGGTATCAAGCTCCATTGCCAAAAAACGGACTAGAGGGCCCAATGCCCCGGGGCCCCAAACCACAAATATATGGGGCAATGGAGGAACCCAACAGCCCCATCAAGGTAGTGCCCAGGACGCATTATCCATTAAATCCCTCATCAGACAAACTAGAGGGAGCGCAGGGCTGGACATCTGCGCCTCTGCCAGAGCAGTACTAACCCCAGAGATGGGAATTCAAATCATTCCCACAGGAGTAAAAGGACCTCTTCCCCAGGGAACAGTAGGCTTATTATTGGGACGCAGTTCTTCTACACTAAAAGGACTTATGATAAGTCCTGGGGTAATTGATCCCGATTATGAAGGTGAAATAAAAATTATAGCTAGTTCTCCAAGAGGTATATCAGTAATTTCACCAGGAGATAGAATAGCACAGTTATTAATAATACCCAGCCTGCATGATAAATTTTCCAGTTGTAATGTAGAAAGAGGTTCCAAGGGATTAGGCTCCACAGGTGTAGATTGGGCTATGCTGTCTTTAAATTTAGATTCTCGCCCAATGCTAAAATTAAAAATTCAAGGACATGACTTTAATGGGCTGCTGGACACAGGAGCTGACCTCAGCATCATATCTCGTCAAGAATGGCCAAAACATTGGCCATTACAACAAGCCACTCAAACGCTTCGAGGCCTAGGAGTGGCAACAAATCCCCATAGAAGTGCTATGGTATTAGATTGGAGGGATCCTGAAGGATGTGAAGGAACTATACAGCCCTATGTATTGGATCATCTTCCTGTAAATTTATGGGGACGAGATGTCCTAGATCAATTAGGATTGACATTAACAAATAACATCAATCCTAACGCGCCCACTACTAGGGCTAAACAAGGCTTTAGGAAAGAAAAAAGATTAAGAGAACAAGAACAAGGTATGACAGCACCTATTCAAATAGATCAAGAAATAAATAGACATGAATTGGGTTTTCAGAAAGGGCCACTGAGACAATCAAAATTACTTGGAAATCAGAAAGACCAGTGTGGGTTCCTCAGTGGCCCTTGACTAAAGAAAAGATACAAGTAGCCCATGACTTGGTCAGACAACAGTTAGCGGAAGGACATATACAACCTTCCGTATCCCCCTATAATACTCCCATTTTTGTCATTAAAAAGAAATCTGGTAAATGGAGATTATTACAAGATTTAAGAGCCATTAATAATGAGATGGTTATTATGGGACCTGCTCAATCAGGGATTCCTCAATTGTCTGCTTTACCAAAAACCTGGCATGTTTTAGTTATAGATATTAAAGATTGTTTCTTTTCAATTCCAATTCATCCCGAGGATAGTCCACATTTTGCATTTACTATCCCTGCACTGAATCATGAAGGTCCTGATCAGAGATATGAATGGAAAGTACTCCCTCAAGGGATGGCTAACAGCCCAACTATGTGTCAAATTTATGTTAATAAAGCAATCCAGCCACTTAGAAACCAAAATCCTGAACTACAAATATTTCACTATATGGATGATGTGTTACTGGCACATAAAGATAAAAACACATTACTAGAATGTTATGCCACACTTACAAATTTATTGAAAAATTATAATCTAGAGATAGCAATAGATAAAGTACAATTAAATCTTCCAATTAATTATTTAGGAGTTCTATTATCCTCAACCATGGTCCGTCCACCAAAAATTCAAATACGAGTAGATCAACTCAAATCACTTAATGACTTTCAAAAGTTATTGGGAGACATAAATTGGATAAGGCCTTATCTAGGCATACCAACAGGAGAGTTAGGACCTTTATTTGATATTCTAAAAGGTCCATCAGATCCAAATTCACCCCGCATGTTAACGCCTGAAGCAAGAAAAGTATTAAAAATCATTGAAACATATATGGAAAATATGCATTTGGATAGAATTGATATAAGTTTGCCTTTATTATTTATTGTACTACCAACAAAAAATATTCCTACAGGAGTATTTTGGCAAGAAGGTCCATTATTGTGGATACATTTATCTTATTCCCCTAACACTATTCTTACTAGATATCCTGAGGCTGTAGGACAATTAATACTCAAAGGAATAAAAGCAGCTAAGGGAGTGTTTGGGATTTCTCCCAATAAAATTATTACTCCATATACTATGGATCAAATTGATGAGTTAGCTAATGAGTTAAATACTTGGGCAATAATCCTGTGTAACACTAGTGTTTCATTTGATAATCACTTACCATCTAATCCTTTGTTGTCTTTTTGGTCTAAGCATCCTGTAGTTTTTCCAAAAATGACAAGAAAAACCCCTATCATAAATGCTCCAAATATATTCACTGATGGGTCAAACAATGGTACAGCAGCAGTAGTTACTCCTGATCAAACTTTTACATTTTTAGTACCCAAACAATCAGCTCAAAAGGTAGAGCTTAATGCAGTATTACAAGCTTTTATGATGTTTAAAGATTCTGTATTTAATTTATTTTCTGATAGTCAGTATGTAGTTAATGCTATTAATTCCCTTGAAGATGCTGGTAGGATTTCCCCTTCCTCTACTGTTTTCTCTTTGTTTTCCGCTATACAAAGTCTAATCTGGGACCGAAAAGATCCATTCTTCATAGGTCATATCAGGGCACATACAGGATTGCCTGGAGCCCTTAGTATGGGCAATGAACTAGCAGATAAATCTACACATGACATACATATTTTCTCCACAATAGAAGAAGCTATAAATTTTCATAAAAGGTTCCATGTCAATGCTAATACTTTACAAAAGCGTTTTAAAATAACTAAAGAACAGGCCAGACATATAATAAAACAATGTCAAAATTGTGTGACATTTTTACCACAAGTTAATCTTGGAGTCAATCCTAGAGGACTAATACCTAACCATATTTGGCAGATGGACGTCACACACTTGCCAGAATTTGGAAAATTAAAATATTTACATGTTACAGTTGATACCTCTTCCGGATTTTTGATGGGCTCCCTTCATGCCGGAGAAAAAACTAAAGATGTTATAGCTCATTGCTTACAAAATTTTGCCACTGTGGGCGTTCCAAAACAGTTAAAAACGGACAACGGTCCTGGTTATACTTCCTCCTCTTTTAAACAATTTTGCTCATCATTTGGTATTACTCACATAACAGGAATTCCATACAATCCACAAGGACAAGGCATAGTTGAAAGAGCTCATCAAACTATTAAAATGTACTTATTAAAACAAAAGGAGGGAATTGGAAAGGGGTATATATCCCCCAAAGATAAACTTAAAATAACCCTTTTTACTCTAAACTTTTTAAATTTAGATTCATCGGGACTTAGTGCTGCGGAAAGACATTTGTACCCCAAAAATGTACATAAGCCTAAGGTACTTTGGAAAGATATTCTAACAGGACAATGGAAAGGCCCGGATCCAGTGATAGTCTGGAATCGGGGCGCTGTCTGTGTTTTCCCACAGGATGAACAGCAACCGATTTGGATTCCAGAGAGATTAACTAAAACAATTTCTACAGAAAAAGAAGATGATTTGACTCAAATCCATAACAGCTGACATCCAGAGCTCCAGCTTGGCTATTCTTACATCTGCGACAGTGATTAACCAAGGTTTTTTTTTTCAGTATCTATTTTATTATTGCATTTTTCCACATCATAAAGTTCTATTTTATTTTTGAGCTCATACAAACCTAGGTTAATGTTTTTCTGATCAGTTTTATTTTTTGACTGTGTTTTATTTTTTATTTATTTATTTATTTATTTATTTATTTATTTATTTTTTTTTTGACTGTGGAGTTTTTAAACATTACAATGGAGATTTCACCTAAGTATAGTTACAAGGCCTTTATTTACTATTGTCTTATGTGTTGTATGTTGTGTGCACACTTCTGTTTTGTGTTGTATGTCTGTATGTGTGTATGTCCATATTTCTTATATGAGGAGCGCTCATGAAAAAATGGATCCGAATTTTTTCTTTATTCACGTGATTTATATGGTTTAATTTAAATTAGGTGAACAGCTGTTTATGATTGTTGTTAAAGATGGTTAACAGATCTGTTTGTTTACTAATTTAAATTTGGTAAACGGCTGTTAAGGATTGTTTTTAAAGGAGTTTAACAGATCTGTTTGTTTACTTTCACCTTTTCTTTTTATTATATTTAATAATTCTGTTCAGGATATTGTCTCTTTACCATCATTGCCAGAATTTCCATCTCCATCCCAATTCCAGTGAAGACTGAGATAAAACCAAACTACAGCTTCTATGATAGCTATCACAGTAAACTGTATAAACTGATGCATCAATGAATATAACTCAACAAGTAATGCTATCAAGGACTTGATTTACTTTGGGAGGATATGGACATATTGATAGACTCCTCCAATTTGAACTGCTTGCAGAACTTGCCTGGACTATATATCAGTTGCATACATTGTGAAATATCATCTGGTGCACCGAATTGTGGTACTGCTGGCATATTTTTGCTGATGGTGTCACCAGTGATGCAATTTCCTTGCCAGCTCACCCCATGTTTATTGTGGTAATACTGGCATATCTTTGCTGATGGTGTCACCAGTGACGCAATTTTTCCAAAGGAGCCGTCAATTGGCTTGGTGTCGTGGCATTTCTGTATCCTCCTCCCTTCTACTAGTGATGGTCTAAATTTGGGGGCCAACAGAGGTGAGGCAAAGAACCTCACCCCCCCACTGGCACCAAGGCTAAATTTGGGGGCCAACAGAGGTGAGGCAAGAACCTCACCCCCCCACTGGTGCATAGGCCTATCCACAAGCATGGCTGAATGCTGGACCGGTAGTCAGCGACGGGTTGCTCTGATTACAGTGGATTCAACCTAAGACAGGAAGCTGACGCCTAAAGGTCAGTTCTCCCATGACGGGTAAGAACCATATGTTAAATTGGACAACCTACCAGGCACGGTCCCTAGCCACATTGCTTGTTGCTTAATTAAACAGAAGGGGGCAGATGCTAGGAGCCACAAGCATATATACGATGTATGGCACCTTTGGTTGTAAAGTGACGCCAGC
The DNA here is from genome assembly GCF_964194105.1 of Spermophilus citellus. Classification (NCBI taxonomy): domain Eukaryota; kingdom Metazoa; phylum Chordata; class Mammalia; order Rodentia; family Sciuridae; genus Spermophilus; species Spermophilus citellus. Next base: position 61,098,135 of record NC_138200.1, on the reverse strand, counting down.
TAGCCACTGAGATGATTATGTTAAAATTTACATTCATATGCAAACTGGACTCCCGCTGTTCACCTTGGCCTGCTACCGGACTCAAGTTACGGGACTTTACGGGACTGCTGGAGAGTTCCCATTGGTTGGGGAAGGATAGTAGGAGGGAATTCCGGAGGAGGTGGGAGGAGACGGGGGGGTTCCGGTCGGCGCGCGGTTCCGGTCGGACACCCTCGTGGGAGGACCGGTTTTTGACTTGCTGGCGCTGAGAGTGTTAGCGGCTTTTTCAAAATAAAGTTTTGTTCCTGCTTGATTGGCTCGTGATTCTGTGCCCAGCCAAGACTGCGGCAGGGCGGGGTAGCTTCGTGAAGGTGCTGTCTGTTGAATGTTGTTAAAAAGGAACCATGGCTGCACCCGGAAATATATACAGCACAGCACCGTGGTGCATGTGACAGCAGTAAATGGACCCAGGGTAGACGGCGAAGGTGGGAAGGGAAACGCCATTTTCGTGAGCTGGGTAAGCTCTCTATGCACACGTAAAATAAAGATGATACTTCTAACGCCGAGGAACACTGTTAAGCAGCAGCTGAGAAGGGAGGTGTTGTTGGTCAAGCATCCTGCTATGTGGCCTAAACCGCCAAGCTGGAAGAACAGTAGGATTCCAAAGTCCACACTTAGGGCAACAACTGAAATGGTCAAAATTGCCCCTGAAAATCTCTCATGTCATCTGATAATACTAGTCAGGTTTTGTGAATTAAAATCCATAGAGAAATATTCTGTAAAAGTGCAATATACATATTAAGATAAAATGCACATTAACACATATATAAAATTTAATTTTAGAGTATTTTCATTGCATAAAAGGGGCTAGAGAGAGAGGAAAACATATAGTGCACACATGATGTGACTTCACTATGAGAAAGCTCTCATCCAAGTTTAGTTTCCTTTAAGATGCTTCAGAAATAGTTATTTGACGAATTTTGCATCTTGTTTTGGAACCATGCTTAAAATAATCCTATTTCTATTTTGACTCATTATTTTATTATAAGTTGGAGGGAGGGTAAATAAGCATTTCTTCCTCAGCATCCACCCCCTACACTGCCTTGGTCCTCCGGATGTCAGAGGGCGGTAGAGATGTGCCTTTACCAGTAGGGGTCGCTGTGCTGAGAATTAATCCCTATGAGTTTCTCATTAGTGATTATTATACTGCAGGCGGCCAAAATGGAAAAATTAATTAATTTCAAAGTGATAATGCATTTACAGCAACAATTAGAAATGTATAACTGTAAAAGGGCAACATTTAAAAGACAGATTACATTTAATAAAGTTGCACAAGAACATCCAATTGTAAAATTACTGATCTGCAACAATATTCCTTAAAGAGGCACTTAAAATAGCCTGACTCCATGAAGGGTGACCTAATTACTGTAACTAAAATCACCACAGTCACAGCAAGTCAGAGCAAATAAAAAAGGGATGCTGATATTAGAATACTGCTGTTTAATGGTTGCAGAAGCGGCTATCGTGGATAGGCAAAGCCAGGGCTCCAGCCCAAGGCTAGGTTGTATTTCTTCTCTGCTCGACCTCACACAACGGAGTGTGTACTCCAGCAAGTTTGGTGTAGAGAAAAAAGACTTTTTTCGAGGTGACATGCAGAAGACGCCAGAAAGCACAACACCCAGCGCCAGACATCTGGCAAAGGGGAGATTACATCCATGCCATGCAGCGTCCTCTGTGTTCAGGAGTCCAGCCCTCAGGTGGGGAGGGCATGGGCTGCACCTGTGTGGTCTATGTCCAAAAATCTGTTCCCATTAAAATGGCAGAGGTGCATCCATCGCCCAAGGAGCAAATACCTTATTGTGACTGAAAGAAGGCCAAGCCACACACATTGGAGAGTGCGTGCAGGTGACTCGGAATCAGTCTAGTTTTTCCTGCCAGTGAAACTGACCAACCCCAGGTCTACACTCAAGCTGATGCCACTCTGGAAGATACCGAGTCCTAGATGTCTATGAAGGAGAAGGGGCTGGCTCAGAGTTTGAGAAATAAGTCCAAGCCCCACCTCCTCCCACCTCTTTATACACTGGAACTTCAAAGGCTCAAAAATACCTCTAAGCACCTAAAAATATAAATGTATTATTAGGGAGGATTTTAATGAGAATCTAAACTCAGCTTCACATCCTGCAACTTTCTAATCTTTATGCTTATCTAAGGCACTCCACTTGTGGAATATTAAAGATGCTGTTCTACCAATTACTCATGGAATGTCCACAACACTGTATTCCTGGGAGACCAGATGTGCAGGTTGGAGAGCAAGCAACCAAGCTCCCTCCATGCACATGCCTTTCCTGCCTCATGAGTAACTCCCTCCCTCCCTCCATCCCAAAGGCCCAAGAACAGAGCCCTCCAGCTCCCTCTATGCCTGGTCCTTTAGCCTCCTGACTCTTGTCCTGTTATCAGCAATTGCACTTTGGAGAATATTCTAGACCAAGACATTGCTCACAGAAACTAATTACAGCCAACACAATGAGAAGTACCACTTGCAATAGGCACTGTGGCAGGCATATCACTGATCTCTGATCTCCAATATGGAAGCCACTGGGCCCTCATGACTATTTACATTAACTGAAGTGCAGTCAGATTAAAAATTCAGTTCCTCAGTTATATTAGCCTCAATATCCACATGTGGCCAGTGGCTATCATGTTTGCTAGTCAGATTACAGTCTCTACAGAAATTCTACGTCCACTCTTACAGATGTTATGTCCATCATGGCCGATGGTCACAATGGCATGCATCACCCTTTTGGTTATGAGGAGGCAGGCTTGAACCTGAAGTGACTGTCCAGGCTGTCCCCATTCCCAGAGGCAAGAGCCAGGTCTTGACTTTAGGGTCACTAACAGGAGAGCTGTCCAGGGGGACACTTCCTTCTCTTGCCACCACTGGGAGGCTACGTCAAACCCCTTTCCAGGCACAGGGTGCTGCTTACCGCTGCCTTTCTAGGTACACCGCTCCCCTGGCAACTGACACAGAATGTGGGTTTTCACGAGGTCACGACCCTCCTCTAGCCCTTCCCAAGGACTAGTTATCTGTGCATGTTCAACACGGTTCTCACCCAGGGTCTTGTGGCTACTCCATTTACCTGTTACCCAGGATGCTCTACGGGGTCTTCCTCTCAGGCCTCAGCCTTGCCTTGCTCTGGTCACTGAAACCTGCTCACAAGTAGTCTCTGTGCTTCTGTGACTGGGGTCCAGATGGATCAGGGTAGCGGGCAGAAGAGGCCTCTGCACACTGGCCAGGGAGGTGAAGGACAGCCACAGAGGCCAGGCACCAGGGAGTGGCGCTCACGGAACATGACCTTCCCCACTCGGTGCTCTTCCTGGCCCACGTGGCAAGGCTCCTGCCTCAGTTTAACTCCACACTGGTTTCCCACTTGGCTTACATCCTCACCACACTGACCACAAACCCAAACACTCACCAGGCCATGTGGATGCCTGCTCCAGGTGACTTGCTAGCACGTCACAGAAACCTTCCTGGCAGATCCAAGAAACCAACGATCACCCCCAACTTTGCCAGGCACAGTTCACATTCGATATTAGATAATAACCAACCCACCCCCAGAAACACAGATACCGACCAGCATGACTGCATGAGAACGTGTCTCTTCCCCCTGCCCCTCTCCAGGGCCCTGAGCCCTGGGCTCAAGTCACAGAATAACAGTTTCTGCCCTTTTTGTTGACCACTCGTCATGCTCTGGAATTCACAGCAAGTGAGCTAGTTGCATCACCCCATCAAATTCCATACACAGAGCCCCCTCCACATCTTTCTTGTCACATCCTCTGATTAGGAACATTCTGGAAGAGGTTACAAAACCAAAACTCTTTGTTGTCATAGAAGTAAGTTCCTGAGTTCCCACCAAGGAACACATCCAGTGAGAAGACTCAAGACACAATGATTACCAATGACGATCGAGGACTGGCCGTGGGCACCTGTTGGTCTTGAAGCCAGAGGACAACAGAAAAGCAGGAGCGTCTCTCTCTCCTCTCTCACCCAAACTCTAACAATCCATCCGCAGCTGTGAGGGGCACTGACACCCACTGGAGACCCACATTCCTAACAGCACGAGACCTCACTGTGGTCAAGGAAAGCCTTGGGGGGGGGGGGGTGAGAGCCCTACAGGCCCATGGTGGGGGAAGGTCCCAGCCCTGTGATCCAGGTGCGAACGGTTTCACGCATTTACTTTCCAGATATAATCCCCACACCCACCCACCCACCCACCCACTGACCAGGAGAGCCACTCGCCTCGTCCCCTCCCTCCACTCTGCACATTAAGTATTCAACACTTTAACTGCATTTGTCTTACTTAAGACCCATTTGGGGACTGGGTGTGCCTCACTGGTGGAGCCCTTGCTTGGCATGCATGGGTACTATTACTTCCTGTCTCGTCTCCTAAACAATTCCTGAGATTCATGTGGTAGTTCTTAAAGTCATCCACAAACATGAAGGGTAAGCACGGCAGGTGTGAGCGTCCTCAGGAGGAGACAGACCACACTCAGAGGCTGAGATAAACTGGAAGATGATGGTTTGACATACTTCCGAAGGCCAAACATGTTTGGAGAACAGGGAATTTCTGTGGTGTAGATGTTATGTTTGGGTAATGGAAACACTAGCGTTTATTAATAGGAAATATTTTTAAATGTCTAGAGATTAGAAATGTAGTCTCCCAAATACATTGTGTACAGCATATTTTCTTTGTTCGAATTATTTCCCTTTAAAATGCGTTCATGGAAGAAGTTTCTAGATACGGTTGATAAACAACCGTCAAAAATGTAAAAACTTCACATTTCCTCTTGTGAACACTTCCACATCTTATCAAGGTGATGTGATTTATCCAAGAAGATTCACGTGTGGGGATGTAAAGACTAGAGTACACTCCAGCCATGAAGGCTCTCCAGGAGACGGTACATCGACTTCTCCATTCAAAGAATTTAGAACATCTGATACAGCTTCTCAGTGAACACAAAGGGATCACACTGCTACCAATCCAATAGTCACAAACCTCTGTGTGTGTGTGTGTGTGTGTGTGTGTGTGTGTGTGTGTGAGAGAGAGAGAGAGAGAGAGCGAGCGAGAGAGACAGACACACACACACACACAGGGGGTTGAGCCCAGGGTCTCATGTATGCTAGACAAAGCACCACACACTGAGCTACATCCCCAGCCCTTTTGCATTTTCCCATTTTGAGACAGGGTCTCACTAAGTTGCCCAGCCTGGCCTTGAACCTGGGATCCTCCTCCACTGCCTCTCTAGTAGCTGGGAATATAGACCTGAACCACTGCACATCACAAATCCTCATTTTTCACCTTCTAACATGAAACACAGTTCTCAAGTGTGATGCCCAACACAATAGGTGTTCAAAGTTTTTTGAGTCAAAACAGAAATCACATCCAAACAAAATAAACCATCAAGACCTTCAGCACAACCTTGAGAAACCACTTCTTCTCTCCATCCTGCCACAGAGAGGCCACCTGTACTGGGCCCTTGCTGACAGCTCAGGCATGACATGACCCAGGTAAAGACCAGACTTTCTCCTGGGGACAAATGGCAAGGAGGGGAGGATATGCACAGCTGGATATCTCCAGGGAAGGCACGCTGGAGGTGCTGGTGGCACCAGAAACCGTGGACTTACCATGGACTTGGTGAACGGCCTCGCCAAGGTGAACAGCAGTGTGTATACCCACCAGTGGCGGTGGATGGAGGAGTACATCATGTTCCCAGGGTGCACCGCGTTGGACGTGACCCCGCGCGGGGAGAGGCGCCGGTGCAGCTCGTTGGAGAAGAGGATGTTGCACAGTTTGGATCTGTTGTAGGCCAGCATGGCCCAGTACTCGCCCTGTGATGGGGACAGACGGCTGAAGTCAAGCTTCCCGGAGGAATCGTTGATGTCCGTAAATCTGAAAAAAGAGGAGATAGGACCCAAAGCAACCAAGCTGTAGCTTTTTGTCTAGTTGTAACTTTTTATTTAGAAATCTAAGGAGATGCTGCATGGACTACTGCAAACTCAGTCCTGCGTACATCAAATCATGTCCCTTCAAAACAGATATCTGGTACATCACAAAGCAAGTCACCCTCTTCCAAAGACACCTACATCAGCCTGTGCTTGTAACAGCGGTCAACCCGCCCAGCTCCCCACAACCCTTCCCAGGTATTTTTCAAAACCTTCCACAGGAAGTTCAAGGATAATTAAATTAAATTAAATGAGGAAGCATCTTAAATCAAGGGCTGCTGCTTTTGGAACTAAAGGCACCACTCGCCTAACCTTTGTTGGGCTGTCCTGGATTATTTCAGCCAAAGCTGGAGTCCTGTATGTATTTTTTATTGAGCATCCGAGAAAATACAGACAAGGCGTGCTGCCTCCAAGACTCTCTTCCAGATTAAAAATTAATGATTATAAAGGGGCTGTAACCTTGGTAAGGTGCCATAGTCTTCTACGTTTAAAAGATAAATGTAAACAAAGCCAAAACGAGTTCTGGCAGAGCCTGATGTTTTTAAGTATGGCAGAGCGTGATGTTTTTAAGTATACCCATGGCATGGATGCGCACAAATCAAAGTAACTAGTTGATGTTTTATAATTGGGTCTGACGGAGTCGTTAAACACCAGCTGCTGGGTTCCATTCCTTTCTTCCTTTAAGAAAAAAAAAAAAGTAGTAACTGCTTTAAAAAAATTGGATCATAACAAAAGGAATTTCTAGATGTTCTCATCTTTGTTTAAGGACAACTCATATTTTGCTTCATTAAATTTACTCTGGGCCCTGGGTAATAAGAAAGTACGAGGATACCGCAGGAAACAGCAGAGTGAAAAATACAGAATCATCCTGTGGTTCAGGTTGGGCACAAAAACACAAAAGAGCCACACGGGCAGGTGAAACTTGCATTCTAAGGGAAAGTGACTGTCATTTCTCTGGGGCTCCACCAGTGACATCCAATTTCTGGTGCTAAACGGTATTGCTGCTCTAAAGTCATCAACAAATCCAAGGACCAGGGATGCCATCAAGGATCCGGCAAGGAGACCTTGAAACTAATTGTTGGCTGCCTGTTTCCGAGTCCCCAAACTACAGGAAGAGCCCAGGCTTCCGAGCTTACTTGTCTAAGGCAGGGAAACTTAGCGGGAAATTTGAAAATTTATGGGGGTCTTTTTCTGGTGGAAATAACAATCGCTGGCAGGGATCAGGGATGGTGGATGTCCCACGATGCAGGTGGATTCTTGCTCAATAAAGACTGTCCCCCTGGACTTCCAAGCAGATGAAAAGCCTGCATCTAATTACCTGAGCCAGAGCCCAACTGTGCTTTACATTTTCAGTTTCACCATCCACTGAGTTTCCAGGATCGCCATGCGAGAACCACATAAATGAGGAGGAATGGATGCGATTTCAGATTCTGAGGGTTTTTTGGAGCATGCAGCTTGAGTCAGCGTTGGGTGCTGTCTCTTGCAAAGCCACACACCAATCGACAGTCTGCCTGTGACTGTTCCACTGGAGGTGACACATGCACCAACACACACATCTGATTGTCATGTTGTTGCAGAGGAGATACTTTATTTCTGAACTTTACTTTAATGCAGTCATAAGGTGTTACAGAAGAGCTGTCAGAAAAGGGGCTATGATCCAAGAACTGCAAAGATCCAAGTTAAGGGACATGACTAGGAGACCCGACTTCCTCAAGGCAGAAAAGGACATTACAGAGGTAGAGCAGATCTAAAATGTTTGGGAGAAACACAACACCCTTTGCTCCCACCTCCCAGGCTTCTTTTGCTAATTACTCCTGGAAGCCCCTTTTCTGGTGTCTGCATTTAGCTGAACCAAGCTCAGGAGCCTCTTCCTCCAAGAAGCTTTCTCCAACACTCCTGTGGAAGTCGATATTATTTCTTGGTGTCCCGTTTGCAGGAGGGGTGTGGATTGAAAGAAGCCCCAGGAACAGGCTGAAGTGCATGTTTCCATGGAAATTAAGCATCCACTTTCCAGGATCCCATCTAGGATATCAATCCCAGTGTTCGTTGACACTGCTGCCCCTTAAGGTCAATGATGAAACCAGCTGTGACGCCTTCAAATTTTGCCTGTGTGCTGGGCCCCCCGTCACCACCCCTGACTGCAAGCCACTGTTCACCTGGTTCTGACGCTGGACTGTGCCTCCTGTGTGCTACTGGGGCAGTGTCTGGGCCACTGCAGGGCTGAACACGGGGTTAGAGAACTGAAGTTTGATCATGGGTTTGAAATTCCAAACCAAGGGGCAAATTTCCCTTGTTGCAAAAAGTCTTGGTTTGAGCCTTGCTCAAAAGGCAAAATGTACCACGAGGCGCAAACCCTCTGAGCTCTGTGTTAATATCTCTGTGCTGCCCTTTCTGATGTCAGGAAGGAGTTCCCTGCTTTGGCTTCAAGGCTGACACCTAAGTAGCTCATGAGTAAGGAACACAGGCAGATTATACTTCTGAGAGGGCAGGGTTCCTTCCTAGAACCCAATCTAAGAACAAGGCCGAAACACTGCATGGTAAGAAATCACATGGAACCAGGTGGAGGGCACTTATCAAGGTGGAGAAGTTCCGGCTGCTGGGTCCCGAGTCTCCCACTAGAAACAGCACCTGCAGCATGAGAACCCTGATGTCCTCCGGCCATCTCTTGGGCAGAAAGCCCATCTGGAACTTCCCAAGGCTTGCATGGACCATCTTCCAGGAAGCACATAGGGTGGACCTGATCCCCCTGAGCCGAGGCAGGCTTCCTAAAATATGGCCACGTCCACCCCTCAGCTCCAGAGGCAATAAAACAGCTCTTCAAAGGCTGCCAGCTCTATTTGCAAGGTGAAAAACTGACAAAGCCAAACAAAAAGGTCTTAATAGAATTCTCTCTTGCGGACACACTAAAATACTATACAGTTTGCCTCCAGACATTAACTTTTGATTTTTAAGGGCACCCCATCTTGTATTTATGCATTGTCTCATTCTTTTTGTTGTTGTTAAACTGAAGATTTTTTAAATTCCCCAGTTTAAGTAATAAGGATCGATTCCACGTAGATAAGAGTTAGCATGCTTAAAGAGCTGAACTAAATTTGCATTAGCAATTTTGTGTATTGACGTGATTATGCGTACATGATTGTGTGTGTGCATGTATGGTTGTGTATGTGTTTTATTGTGTGATTATGTGTGGTTGTATTTGTAATTGTGTAGAATGTGTACGTGAGTGCATGTACATGTGGTTGTTATTGTGAATGTGTGTATGAATGCAAGTACCTTTGTGTGTTATTATGTAATTGTATGTGGTCATATGTGTTATTGTGTAAATGTCTATGATTGCATGTATTTGTGGTTGTGTTATGTGATTTTGTATGGTTGGGATGTTATGCAATGTGTGTATGATTGTGGCTGGATTTGTGTGATTGTGTGTGTGAATATATGTGTTACTGTGAATGTGTATGATTGTATGTACCTGTGGTTGTGTGTGTTATATGATTGTGTATAGCTTGGTTGTTATGGAATATGTGTATGATTGTGTGTATCTGTGTCTGGTTGTGTGGATATATGTGTTACTGTGTGAATGTGTATGATTGCATGTACCTGTGGTTGTGTGTGTGGTTGTGTTACTGTGTGAATGTGCAGATGGTTGCGTGTACATGTGGTTGTGTGTGGGGTTCTATAATTGTGTATCAGTTGGACACAACACAGTTCGAGCCATTTAGAAGTGTCCAGCTGGCCCTCTGCTACTTTCCCTCTATTTTAATTGTTATCTGAAAAATTTTCCCAGAAGGAAACCAAGCTCTCATTTCCATATGATACATTTCAGATAGGCAGAAACTCAATTCACTTCCTCAGACTCCAGATAAGTAAGTAAAGCACAGTGAAGACACAGGGAGGCTCATAAATATCTTGCCTTGGGGCAGTCTAGTATAACATTTTCTGCAAACACAGGACTTTATTTTTCCCCTAACAGGGGGTCTTGACTCCAGTGAAGATATTGTGCCAAGGTTTATGGAGGTAATTAGATATCAACACTTGCATTTTACTGCGTGGTTTAGGGCTCTGGGTTCTTGAGCAGGGAGCGAGGGCCCCACGTACTGCCGAGTTCCCGCCTGGCGCTGGCTCTCCAAGCCAAGAGACACCTCACGAGCCGTGAGCCGGTGGCTTGAGGGGCTGTGATGGTGTAAGACCACAAAACCTGGGAAGGGCAACAAGGAAACAGAAGCCAGAGGCAGTCGCCAGAGTGCAGTCGCCCAACCACAGGCTGCCAGAGGCCCTGTCTGTAAACTAAACTGGACCTAATTCAGAAGGCCAAGGCTTTTCCTTCCCAATGACTCTCTTAAATGGAATTAAGACCTGAGCTCCAAGGCATGCTGCAGTCAAGGAGAGAACAAAGGCAGCAAGAGTATTAAGGGCAGCCAGCAGCACCCAGCGGACACTGTCTCCTACTAAGTACCAGCTCACTTAAACACGTCCCGAGGTGCCTGCCGTGTCTGCCCAGCTTGGGGGCTGGCACATCTGCTGGAGCCCTCTCTGCTGCCCAACAGGCCACTCTGTTCCCTTCCTCAGACCTGCTGTGATTTGCAAAGATAAGGCCGTCCAGATTTCATTCCTGCCTAATTACTAGATGCTCCGTGTCTTCTCACATGGGGGAGGATTACCACCGGGCACCCTTCTTTCATTTCAGCCATCATAAATTCAAAATGGTAAAGGCAAATCTATCTGCAGCATGTCACTTATACCATAAGCCCCTGTGCTTGGGAGTGATAAAGGGTTCAAGCTAACCCTTGGCTGGTCTCTCTCCCCCAAGTCCCAGGGGTTACGTTTTATGGAAGTATGATTAAAAAAATAAGCTTCATTCTGGGTCACTAAAACATTTCAGGCAGGACTTAAGACAGAGGAGAAGGGGGAAAATAGGCCCTCGCACAATTTTTTTTTTCCAGCTACTCTGCTAAGAGCAGATGCTTCCTCCCAACCCCACACCCAGGAAACCAGAAAGAGAAATCTCCCAAACAAGTACTAAATCTAGCCTCACCCAACCCGCCAGTCCTTTGTCTTTTCTGAGCACTTTTCTCTTTAGACAAATAGTTGTTTATCCAACTCCAGAATCGAATATGCTGAAAATACGATGAAATTTTCAAATGTCTTTTTAGTCAATTGAATATTCTCCTAATGGTAATAGAAAAGAAGGACCATCTGATGTTTTAATTGAAATTTTAACCAAAAGAGGCATGGCCAGATTTCTAATATGTTCTAACTACAGTACTTCCCTTTCCACAATTACACAGCTAATGTCGGCATTGAATTCCCTAATTTCTCATTATAAAACAATTGGATTTCATCTCGCAGTCTTTAATTGCATTGTTTCTCCTGCTAGAATAACTGCACATTCTTCTTCGTAAGACGTTGAAGTTGTTGAATTACAAATCGATAAAGGTCACGCCATTCAGATTTAATCAATTATTATTCCGTCTCTAAGCAAGATCAGCGCGGCGCTTGAAGTATAGTTGTAAAAACACCCTGCATTGCTATAGACAGCCCCCCAAAGGGTCCCCGCCATCCCACATGCAGGGCCCTAGAGAAAGCAGGACAGCCAGGCTGCGCGCTCTCCCACTCCTCGGAACACTGCGAAAAATGATCCTCAGAAATAGGGTTGTGGGGGAATTCTAGGAGGGTGTGTGGGGCAGGGGGGCAAGCGAAAAACATGGAATTCAAACCCACCGATGGGACTCAGAGGAGACCACGACCACGCGGGCAGGGGCCGAGCGGCAGAGAACGTCCTGCAGGAGCTGCACCAGGTAGAAATGCCCCAGGTGGTTCACCTGGAAGGTGGTCTCCAGGCCATCCTTCGTGAGGCTCCAGGGCAGAGCGAAAGCAGCAGCGTTGCACACGAGCACGTGAAGGGACCTGGAAAACAGCATTCCACAATCTGTAGACGTCAACCCACGGCCACCCACATTTCCCAGGGACAGCCGATTCCTCACTGCCTTCAAGATCCCATCAGAGAGAGACAAGATGCCCTACAGGGTCGCATGGCTCCGAGTGGGCAACCGTCCTGGGACACTGGGGAGGACAGGCCCCTGGGATGCAGGACTTTCAGTGTTAAATCCAGACAGGGCTTGGCAAGTTAGGACAAGCTGGTCATCCTAGTTGGAATCCAGGTTCCACCACCTAATTAACTCTGCCCTTCCAAATTCATCCAGTTTGCACATTCCTCAGCTCCTCGTCTTAAATCAAAATAGTCCTTCAAACAGAGAAAACATCCTATTAAAAAAAAAATGCTGGCACAGGACCCAGCACTTACAAGGAGCTAAAGAAACACATCAAGAGGAAGAAGCTTTGTCCGAGGAAACGGACACACCTGTGTGGACATTAGAGATCAGATTATACCTACATGTTAAAAACCAGCCCAATTTATATTCACATATTAACTTGTTCCACAATACAATTCTTGACAATAAAGTAATAGTTTTATGCAAATCAAAATCCTAAATCCTCATGAACAAATTGTATTCAAGAGAAATCATCCAAACATCCAAACAAGAATTGAGAATTATACAATAAAATATAGTGAACATAGCCAGGGTGTTTGTAATTGCAACATAAAAACAACAAATTGAAAAAAAAAACTAAATATACAATGGAAAAATCATTAAATAAAATAGAATATAGCCATATGATTGAATTATATAGTCATTTGAATTATAACAAACAAATCTATTTTGTTTTATAATCCATCATAAAGTCAAGTCTGTGATGTTGTAGAACCACATACACACCCGCACCCAGAAAGAGGGGATGGTGATGAGGGAGGCGCAGGTGAGGGGAGGCGCAGGTGAGGGGAGGCGCAGGTGAGGGGAGGCGCAGGTGAGGGGAGGCGCAGGTGAGGGGAGGCGCAGGTGAGGGGAGGCGCAGGTGAGGGGAGGCGCAGGTGAGGGGAGGCGCAGGTGAGGGGAGGCGCAGGTGAGGGGAGGCGCAGGTGAGGGGAGGCGCAGGTGAGGGGAGGCACCAGAGGCTGGTGAGCCCACAGAATCGGAAAATACCTTCTCTCTGAGTTTACCTATACTTTATTCTCTCCATAATTAACATGCAGTGTATTTATAGGAAGGAATAAATGCAATCAAATAAGTATTCAGCAAAATAAAAAGAGCATTTCAGGAATTTAGCCAACACATTTAACATGAGAGGGAAAACACCAATAAACACGGTTGGCTTTCACAGGAGCACTGGATTAAGATCTGGGGACCTGTGTTTTTGACTCCTCTGGGACAAGTCTTCCAGGTACTCCGAGCATCTGATTCTTGTAAAATAAGGAGCTGCAAGTCGAGACACTTAGTTTTCCTCACCTATCTCTGATTCCAGGACAATGGCTGTGGGTAAAATTCCTTTTTGATATAGGAAAAAAATCTTTCCTGTATTTTCATTTGAAAAAAAAAGGTGTTCTTTCATAGAAACATTTCATAGGTTTATTACTATTTAAACAATTTGGTTGTGTTTCTATTTTCATGAAATGCAACCATCCACGAGTCATAAGTTTTAAATGTTAAAAAAAATGCTCTTCATATAAGAGAAACAGGGAAACAGAAAATATATGTAAAAGTTAAAATAATACATTATCAAAAAAATAAACAACAAAATGACAAATGACATAATACTAAAAAATCCACATTTTAAATAAAGAGTCCCTAGAAATCAACAAGAAAATACAGTGTAAGAGTCTTACAGATATACTGAGATATTTTTAAAATTTGTAAAAGTAGATTACAAATGACCAATACAAAGCTTAACGTGTTCTACTCTACTACAACCAATATTTTCTACCAAAAAATCAGCAGATTTATTTATGTTATTATGTTTTTATTATATTTGTAAAAATTGGTGGGAAAATGTATTCATGCCTCCTGGATTTTAAGTAGAAAATGCATATCATGAGAATTAAAAGGATTCAAATTATTTCATCTGGTGACCCTGCTTCCAACTGGGGAGGACATAGCGGCAGGATGGAGGAAGCAGTATTTTATCATTAATAATGTTTATAATTGCATGTGATGACAATAAAATGTGAATGACTTTCAGTGAGCTGTGGTGTTTTGAATTCTCTGTCAACACTGCTCCCCATCTTTTATGCCCAAGGGGCAGCCCATTCTCGGAGCTGCCTCTCACACCATGAGCATGGCGCAGGGGGTTCTGCAGTGGGAAGAAAGGCCGATTCCACAAGGTATGTCCACCCCACACCCTGAACATGTTGAAGAATTTTTTGTCTCTATTCAAAAGTGACATGGGTCTAGTTTTCCTTTCCTTGTGATGTCTTTGGTTTAGTCTGACATCAGGTAAATGTTGGTTCCACAGTCAGCTGGGAGGTATTCCCTTCTCTTCTATTTTTCTATTCCTTAAATACTTGGCAGAAAGCATAATTTTTAAACCAGGAATGTGATAACAGTGATTTTATAAATTGCTGTTACTTTTTTAAAGAATTCATGAAATCTCATTTTCATGGGGAATCTGGATAGGGTAAAGAAAATGTTGATTTCATTCTGTGGCTTGATGTATTTTCCAAGCTGTCACCTGCCTAAAGCTTACATGGGGCGAGCTGGGTCTGGATGGTAAAACCTATTTTTCACATAAGTGCCCAGCGCCATTGTTAGCATACCCCCCACACCCGTAATCCGGGTATTCCCTGAAGAGGTGGGCGCACAGGCTCTGGGGCCTCTGGTTGGGGCCTTCCCAACAACACACTCATCAAGACCCTGTTTCAAATCAAAGCAGAGCTTCCTGGTTTGTAGCTGTGGGGAGCCATATTTTGTACTAAGGCAGAACCACCATGGAAAAACTTGGGAAATAGAGTAAACTATATTACATTTGAGCTTCTTTTAGACTGCTTCTCAAATATTTGGCTCCATCCTCCACAGCTATTTATTTTTTACTTTTACTTTTTAAAATATTAACCATGGGTTGGACACTTGTCAACAGCTTTGTGTTACATACATTTAATCTTCACAATAATAGGAGGTGACATGAATTATTGTTGCCATTTTACAGGCTGAAAAACAAGACAGTAGAAGCAACTTTCATGAGTTCAGAAATGAAGCAAGTATCAGAAATAACCAAAATAAGTAAGCAGATAAATGAATAAAACAAAGCAAAAGGAACCAACTGACTTCAAGGCCACCTGATGACCCCTTTTCTCTTAGAAAACCAAACTGAGTGTGGATGTGTAACCGATGTGATTCTGCAATCTGTATTTGGGGTAAAAATGGGAGTTCATAACCCACTTGAATCTAATGTATGAAATATGAGATGTCAAGAGCTTTGTAATGTTTTTGAACAACCAATAAAAAAAAAAAAAGAAAACAAAACTGAACCAGCGAGGACCATGCCAAAGGCCCTGCTTAGTTCTGCTGTTGTTCACACCTGCCTCCTAGCTAGCAGCTGACCTCCCTAATCTGTGAAGGGGACCGCAGAGGACCCCTCCCAAGCTCCTGGAGAGCAGGTTCCTCACCAGATGCCAGGACCTTTCTCTGAATGGCATTCCCTGCTGTCCACAAGGGAGAATGAAATTCTTCAATGCTGATTTCCACAGCACTCACGTGTCCTTACGATGTGCCTGGACATTCAGAATTCTGACAGCACAGCTTTTCAGTGGCCACCTCTCCCCCAGTGGCCGTTATTCTTGCCCTGCACTGTCCCAGGGAAATGGAAACCACAGCTCTCCACCAGGAGGCAGGACCCCTCAGAGGACCTGGGGAACCCTTTCCTCTCTCACCAGGTTTGAACACCCTTCATTAATGTTAATTGCACAACACCAGAGGCAAAACATGTACCCAGTACCTAAAATGTGTCACCTCTATTAATTAAAAATAGGCTGGTGGAATTGGAGACTATAAAGCACTCAACTTTTTTTTTTTTTTAATTATAAAGACACCTAATTGGCTTGTACAAAAGGAAAAGATTCCTTTTGCCTCTCTTTAATGAGGTTTTTATAATTCAAATAGCACATTTTGCTCAGTTTTGACTAAAAGCCACACAATTCAAAAGGGTCTGAGATGATGAATATTTACAGAATATCAAAAGAAAAGTTCAAACTATAAAGACAGAATGGAAACAAAAATAGGACCCCTCCAAGCCCAGCCAGGTTATTAGTCAGCACTTTCAGAGGCGGGGCCTTTTTCTTCCTGGGTGGATTCTGACCTGTGAGGACAACAGGGCCATCCTCCAGGTAGAGAAGTGGGGACTCTGCAGGAGGGAAGCCAGCTGTCCTCTGTGGCTCCTCTTTCCCTGGAGAAGGCCCCATCCTCTGCACAGTGGGCCAGGAGCCTGCTGACTTCCTCAAAGGCAGAAAACCACCCCACGGTGACGGTGAGCGGGGCTCTAATTATATTCAGGGAGCAGTTCTGCTGGTCATCCATGGGCGCCTCTCATTAGGAGGACGACTATCGGGGAGTGGTGAATGGAAGACCCTCTTAACCTGCTCTTGGTGGTGGTGGTGGTGGTGGTTGTTGGTGGTGGTGGTACCAGGGATTGAACTCAGGGGTGCTTATCCCACATCCCCAGCCCTTTTTATATTTTCTCTAGATGCAGGGTCTCGCTGAGTTGCCTAGGGACTCTCTAAATTCCTGAGGCTGGCTTTGAACTCCTGACCCTCCTGCTCAGCCTCCAGAGCCGCTGGGATTACAGGCATGTGCCACCACCCATGGCTTAACCCGCTCCTGCATAGTTTATCCCTAAATTCTCTTCCAGCTTCATCCCTCTACCACCTCAAAGCCCCACCCACTCCCGGCCCCTTTTCCTGGCATCTCCAATCTTTCCCTCTCCACTGATTCTTTTTTTTTTTATTTTTTTTTTTATTTTTAGTTCTCGGCGGACACAACATCCTTGTTGGTATGTGGTGCTGAGGATCGAACCCGGGCCGCACGCATGCCAGGCGAGCGCGCTACCGCTTGAGCCACATCCCCAGCCCCATGATTCATTCTTAATACCCATCAGCCTCATTAGATCTTCCCGACCATTAAACAGGAGAACACCATGAATGAAAGAAAGGAAGAGGAGAGAGGAGGAGGAGGAGGAGGAAGTCATAGGAGCTCGCTGCTGGAGGAAGATAGCACTGGACCCTGGAGCACTTTCAAGCTGCACTGGGACCTCCTCCTTCCCGTTCATGCTCAAAATATTTGTTTTCACTCACTGTCCCTTTCCTTGCCTCAAACACACTTTTCATTCCCAACCAAATTCTGTCCCACCACCACTCAGGAGTTTTGAGAGTTGCCAGGAGAACAATGGCTTCAGCCCTGTTGTGTGGCCCTGGTCTTGGAGTGCCCAGCTGGCCTAGCTGAATTCCTCCCCCTCCTGAACTTGCTCGTCTGAGGACAGGAAGCCTGAAGGCCAGAAGTTTGTCCCCAGTGGGCATCTGGATCTAAGATGGCTGCCAGAATGACCCAGGGAACCTCTAGCTTCATATAATAGAGGGAATGAATAATTCTCCCCTTTATTAATATATATCTCCCCTTACTTCTTTGTTCCCTCACATCTACAACCTCTCAAACTCCAAGGAACAGGAAGCCGATCTGCAAATAATCTATCTCCCTCTTCTCCTATTCGCAAATAAGAATAAGGCTTCTTCCCAGCAGCTCTGGAGGCTGGGGCAGGAGAATCTCAAGGTCAAAGCCAGCCTCAGCAACTAAGCAAAGCACTAAGCAACTCAGTGGGATCCTGTCTCAAAGTACAAAAAAAGGGCTGGGGATGTGGCTTAGTGGTTAAGTGCCCCTGAGTTCAATTCCAGGGACCCAAAACCCTCCTCCTCCTCCTCCTCCTCCTCCTCCTCCTCACTGCTCAGTTGGTACTTACTCTTGTTATTGGTTCCACAATGTAAGGGGGGAAAAAGGACCCAGACTTTGGAATTAAAAATTGGGAACAAATCCATAAATAAAACAAAAAAACCTCCTCAGAGCTCCCGGTCACAATGGCCCCAGCTGGCTGACTCTGTGCCACTTTCCTCTTCCAGCTTCGGTGACACAGTCCACTCTTGGACCTCCGGAGGCCCCCACTGCCGGGCTGTTTCCTCTAGCCCTCCCTCTGTTGCCCATACTACTCTTTGCCACCTTCTTTGATTCATTTCCAAACTTCCCTATGGTGACTGCATCCAGCTCTGTGACTCCAAACAAACTTCTATACAGATGATCTTGACCTACAGGCTAGGCCCCTGCATCCTTCCTGAGTTCTAGAACCACATTCTTACCCACTGGTCTTGCTTCCCTCCTACAAATGCAGGGTCAAAGTGACCAAATCACAGCTCCAATTGTCTGCTGGAACCCTGTCCATTCCTGCTGTCCCTCACACTGTCCCAGTTGCACAGGCCACAAGATGAAGCCTTTCTCACCTCTAGGACTCCTTCCCCTTCCCTTCATCTGGAACATTAGCAACATCCCCCTCTTCGAAAGATCTTAAATGCTTTCCCTAGACCGCTTTCTTACAAGGTCAACACTGGTGTCACTAACATTAAGAGAACAAGAACACACCTTCCTTAAAACTGCTACCAATAGACAGCTGCAGGGGACAGGAGCTACAGCTGTCACACAACTGACCCCTGGCTTTCAAGTCCTCACATGGCACAAACCACCAGTGTCACCAACCTGAGGAGGACCAGCCTCCCATCGGCTGCCTAGGTAGACATCCATTGCCGTTATTGACCCTGCTGCCCAGTTTCTAGGCGTCCAGCTGACTGCTTGTCAGTAACCGGCAACAAGCTAGGCCCATACTTCCTGAGTGTTCATGGTAAACTGACATCAACTCCTGTGGTGCAGCATCTCCAGGAGACTTGGTCTTCGATCCTCTCTGGGATGTTTCTATTCCTACATTACTTCACACTCTCTTCCACGGGCCACACCCTGTGTGTGTGATGCTTCCTCTAGTCGTAGACAGCAGAGGCCAGGTAGAAGAATGTCTGCTTGCTCAGAGTCCAGGCTGCAGGAAGAGTCAGCTCCCGACATACCTGAACAGACACATCTCAATCGAGGCTGTATCCCTATGACACTGGGCCTATCGCCCTTTGCATAGCTATGCTTTGCAATATATTATGACCTACAAAATGACTTAAGGAGGTAGAGAGAAGTAAAATTGTTCTATTTGATCAATAAAGACAGAGTCATTTAAGCTTTCGAGACAAGACGGGTCCATTAAGACTCAAGGGACCCAAGGCTCAGACACAGTTTCCAATCTGCAAAGGAGGTGGGTGTTCCAGAAGAGTCGAAGAGCAGCAGGAACCACTTCCATGGGTTGAGTGACAGTGAAGACTTGTAAATGAAATGGTTAACACATGCCCCCCAAAAATCCCGAGGCAGGAATTTTCAGGTTAAATAAACTCCCTCCAGAATACTAAGACCACTGTGGCTTTTTGGGATTCCATTTCAGACTCAGCTACAGAATGAGCTACACGGAATGCTATATAAAGGGAAATGGTTTCCAAATCCTCCTTGGAACAGAATGTGACACCATCTGGGGCATCTCTCGTTTAAGCTGCAAGAATCCATACTATTTGGAAACATCCTGAAATCCAATGGGAAAGACCCAAACTCCAAGAAGACAACCATTCTGCAGTCACACTTGGTATTCAGCAGTCTTTCCTCCTAGAAAAGGAAGGGGGGGAATCCTGTAGAACCTAAAAGGGGTGCTGCTTAAGTAACTAGGGCTGGTTTTGTTAGCATCCAAGGGCATAGCACCCACAGATCATAGAGATTCCTTCTGCAGTTGCCTGCACCCACTGAAGGTCCTCCACACCTCGGCAATCCACCCTGGTCACAGCTGCCCCAACTGCAGCATGCATGCCACTGGCACAATTCAGTTGCAGGTCACATAAAACACATCAAACAACACTTATGTAGTATGATGTATTGGGGAAATGTATGCCTAGCTTCTCAAAGTCACAATCCCTTTTTTTTTTTTTTTTCATTTTTGTTGTTGTTCTTTTTCTTGCTGTGCAAGGGATTGAACCCAGGGACACTAAACCACTGTGGATGAGCCACATCCCCAGCCCTTTTTATTTTATATTTTGAGACACAGTTTCATTAAATTGCTAAGACTGGCCTTGAACTTCCGAACATCCTGTCTTAGCCTCCCAAATTGCTGGGATTGCAGGCTTGCGCCACCATACCCAGCTCAAGGTTAAGATTACATGGATACTCTTGTGGAGGATGATTTTTTAAAATTGATAGTATTAAGAATTAAATAATAGCACATGTACTGAGCCACTGCTTTTGCACAAATCAGGACTTAAGCTGGGGAAGTCCACATTACAATATAATCAATCAGCACTAAGAATATCTTTTATTTACTTTCTAAGTGCACCTTTTAGAAACAAAAACTCAAACCTCTGTGATCCCCTTTTACATGAGACACCCGCAATGTTAGTAATTTTATTGAAAGAATAAAAATGAAGCATGATATCCAGTTAAAAGATTATTATTATCACCTATTATTTTTGCATCATAGTATTTTCCTAAGATAATTCTTTTGCTTAGTGCAATTCCAGCAGGTAACGGAGGTAAAACTCATCTGTAGCCTGGGTCTGCCTGGCATCGGCTGTGTGGACCTCAGGAAACTTAATAAACCTCTGGGCCACAGCTGTGTCCCTGTAAAAGGGAATGATAATACCTACCTTGTTGGATAGTTGTGAGAATTAGAAACAAGATGTAAAGGGCTAGCCTTGGCCTTGACAGATAATCAAGTCTTCCCTTCCCCCCACCCACAAGCTGCCTATTTCCTAACTCTCGGAATCTACCTGGGGAATACGGTGCCCACCAATAAAACAGATACATAATTGTTCTCCACATTTAGAAAATACCTATATATTCTTTCCCATGTCCCTACTCTGAATCTCTGGGAGAGCACCTCCTGAACAAACACATGGGAAGGACAGCGCAGAAAAGAAGAGAAATATCAACACAGAAAACCAACATCAGCTTGGGTGGCCAGGGACCATCAGCTATGCTTCTGAGAGTTCAAGGCCCTGCAGATGTCAAGAACTTGATGGACACCATCGAGAATTAAAATAATAATTAAAAGCAGCAGATTCTGCTGTCAAGATAACCTAGCCACACTTAATTTTTTTTTTTTAATTTCAGCGGGAATAGAGAAAATAATCCAAAACCATCGCCAGGAGTGGGAGCAGAGCGCTGGCTGCATCCCCTGGAGACCACCAGGAATTTTTCATTTCATGCACCATTGACAACTTCTTATGGTGGATTCTGAAGCATCGGTACATATGCTTAACAGAGAATGGAAACACTAGCTTTTGCTATTTCCTTAAATTTTTGCCGCCTGTCCATTATCTTGATTATGTTTTTCCCATCCCATCATCTACAATACTAGCAGAAAATTCTCCACCTGATTCTCAATGTGGGGAAACGTAGAACCAGGACAGGTTCACATCCTGTCCACTACCGCTTTCTAAGAAAACACTTGGACTAGACAAATGACACACCTGGTCCACCTGGCGCCATATCTGAAGTGCAGATCTGGCCATGGTGCTGCTGCTGCACCTGCTTCTTGTGTTCTCCTTTGCATTTAAGTACCCCATTGTCATGTGTTCTCACTCTCCAGGAGTATTTAATAAAACGGAAAAATCAAGGCCTAGCATCATAAGGATGGGAATTGAGGGCAGAGTCAGGGAAAGTAACCAGTGGTACCCATCATCTCAAAACCTCACTGAACAAAGCTCCCACAGGTTAACACAGGGCAAGCTACCCAAGGCTCTCTTGGCAAATTCCCGTTCACTCATCTGCCAACAGGGTTGAGAGGCTAAAATGGAGTTGAGCAACTGCACAAGTCAACTTGAACAGTGTGAACACAGTTCATACAAACAGATGAAGGGGGTTAGGCTGATATTACAGTGGAGAGAGCTGATTCTTTATCTAGGACTTTCTGTTTCCCACACCCACAATGGAGTAGGTCTCAAGGACCAACCAGAAAGCCCTAAAGGACAGGCAGCATACCTGAAGTCATTGCATGCACCCACACCTAGGACCATGCATGACGTACAACACACATTTGGTGACTTGCTACATACCTGAAAATTAAATAAGGTACCACTTGAGAGATCTCTACATCTTTGTACACACCCGCTGAATCTCCTAGGTGTTTTTAAAGTGTTGTATACAGTCAGCACTCGCTGTCGTCTTCTCTTTCAATCCACAGAATCTCCCTTGATGGCAAGCACCACCCACAATGCCCTCACCAGGTATCATTTCCTGGTGGAAGCTTCCCCCCACAATATGTATTTACTTTTTCAAATGCACATGAACTGACTCATCAGTATTTCTCAGCCTCATCCTTTGGAAAAACATCTGCTAAGTGGGGCTGCTCTTCTGGGTTTTTGAGCTTTAAAAAAAAAAAATGAGCACATGTGAAGATAAACAGAACATATGCCCAGGTACCTCTTGGGTATGAAGAGTGCCAGGTGAACCTCGGGAAATGGTGCTACAAGCTCATCCACTGGCACCTGCAGGGGAGCATTTAAAGGAGAAGTCCACGAGGTGTCACATAGCATGTCATTGCTATGACAGAGGTACCCAGAAGTCTGAGTGAAGGCTGGAGCCACAGTTAGTCACTGGGCTACACCACCCATGATGAGCATGGATTTTCTTAGAACTTCAAACTTCGCTTTCTCTCTTTGGCTGTAATTTCCTTGTCAGAGGGTCTGGGTATCCTCCACGGGGGACACATCTGGCACAGGGCAGGGCACATAATTGATTACCAGTATTTGTAAACAGTGCTGCTACTAAAATAATACCTGGGTCTTCTCAAGTAAACTGCCTTTCTTTAAGCATGTTATCCCATCAGTAAGTGGGCAAAATAAAGACAATGAACAAATAATTAGCTCTGGTGGAAACACAGGAATATTCCTTCAAATTAAAATTACATTTTGTGAGCATTAAAGCAATAGCAAGCATTACAAGACATTATTTATGGATTTTTGCAATACTCTGGATGCATAAATTCCGCTGAAAATTCATGGAAATAGAACATTCATTTTTTTATATATATTTATAGAATAGTTCCAAGTACCAGACGATGATTCCATTACCATTATGCAAAGAGATCTTATTTAAAACGTACTTTCTGCAGCACTAATGCAAGGACCGAGTTTTACTGTGGGGTGACAAAGCTCAGTTTACGTGGACAGTAAGAAAAAAAAATTGTTTGGGGAATGTGCTCAGGCACATGGTCAAGTCAAACAATAAAACATCCCATGCATGATGTACATCTCCCTTGCCAAGGACGACTCTTGCCTCTGTTTTGCCTAGAGATATATGGAGCTGTAATAGAGCTCAGAAAGCCCCTGACAGCTGTGTGCTGCCATTCAGACCTGAAAGATTCCATGTTATGATAAAAATTAATGTACTCTGACATCCTCTGGGACTCCCTGGGCCCTGGGAATAGCTAATGAAGAAATACAACCTTGCCAGAGAACAGCGTGAGGCCTGGAGTTGAGGATTAATTCGCATGTGGTAGTGGTGTGGCCCCCCTGTCACCAGCCTGCAAAGTGACTGGACCCCAGTGCCAAAGGGAGTCCATGCTGATTGGTTAGAATTATTTTCTGGGTCAGAAGAGGTCAAGAGAAAAGGAACACTTTACAAAATAATTGAGACAACGGTCACTTCTTAAAATAAAAAGGGTTTCCTCTTGGCTATGTCATGCACTTGGAAACTTCTCTAAGGGAGACGAGCTGTCTCAGGGACTGGACAACCACTGGGCACATCCCAGCAGACACTCCTTCAAGAGGGCTGCCTCAGTGGACCCAACCACCCGACCTGCCCATTCCTGTAGCCCCGGGTTTCGGGAAGCCTTCCAAGAGGTCAGAAGAAAAATGAGGTTTCTAGTAGCATTATTTTTAGTAGCCCAAAGTGGAAACAATCCGTATGTTTCAGTTGGTCCTCATCTGACAAATGGATACCCAAAGTGTGGTCGATCCATATAATGGAATAATCTTCTAGCCACAAGGAAGGAAGCAAGCCCTGGCAAGTGCTATGACATTGACAACTACCATCCAGTATGCTCAGTGAGAGGAGGAGAACACAAAAGACCACTCATGGTGTCATTTCACCCATAGGAAATGTGCTGCGCAGGCAGATCGGGAGAGACAGAGCACAGGTTAGTGCTGGCCCAGACCTAGAGGACGGGGACGTGGCAAAGACCACTAACCTTATGGTGCTTCCTTTTGGAGTTCAGAAAATGTTCTGGAATTCAATAGTGGTGATGATTGTGCAGCTCTGTGTATGTAGGAAAACACACTGACTTGTACACAGTGAAACAGAGCATGGAATAGTATGTAAATTATGTTTGTATTTAAAAACAAAACAAAAACAACAACAAAAAAATGCCCTGGGCTCTGAGAAGCACATTCTGACTCAAGATGAGCTGAGGAGCTTCCAGCTGGGCTCCCTCCCCTCTCCCTAGAGCAGCTTTGGCTAACACCTCCCCAGCTCCCACCTACCTCCACCTGGTACAAATACCACCATTCTCACAGGACACCAAGGCACAGCTAGACACTAATCAAGAAAAGAAAAGTTTTGAAATTGTTGAGGTTTTTCGCACTGGGGGTGGGGTGGGGAACAGCGATTGAAAGCAACATGAATTTAGCTCATGACATTATTTCAACTTAGAATCTTACCATATCATGCTCTATGCCTGCAGTTAAGTCACTTTAAAAAATAGACTTTTTGTTTAAGCTTTGGTATATTTTTTATTTAACATTTTATTTGCAATATTTCTCACGAGTGGAAGGTATCATTTTGCCAATTTACTAACTTCACTAAATGATGATGGAAAACCTGGGGGCAGGGTAGGTGCTATTAGAAGCATCTATTTTTAAAAAAATGTGAACTACATATTTATGGACACACACTCATTTAACGACTTTCCTATAGCATCTCTTTCATTCTATGGGAAGAAAAACTAACGAGGTGATGTTCTGAAATATGAACATGGTGTTAATTGAGAGGTAATAGTGTATTCATGGATGAAAATTTATGATGTCTTGGATTTGCTCTAAAATAATCTAGCAAGAAGGGCCTCAAGATGGAATAAAATGGCCATATGTTGACAATTACAGAAACTGGGTGAAGGGTGTTTAAAGGTCCTTTGTATGTTTCTACGCTTGTGTTTGAAAACCTCCACAGTAAAAACATAAAGACAAATTAGTCGGGGGAAGGTCATGAGTGAGTTTCCTTTCTGTGTTGACGCTTTTCCATGCATTTTCACGTGTTCTACAATGGGCCTGTGTCATTTCTGGGATCGTAAAACTTAAGTAGCCTTTTGTATATAATACCAAAACCAAGAGGTCAAAATTCTACCTGGAAAAAATCCTGAAGATAGGAAAGCCTTTTAAAACACAGTGAAAGCAGGCTGATGGGATCCAAGCCAGCATCCCAGCAGGAGGGAACACAGGGCAGGAGAGGCAGCGTGGGCACCATGACAGCTCCCAGCCTGCACAGGTGTCGGTACTAGACCCGTCCTTCCACGCTCGGTGGAAGAGGAGAAGTGGATAAAATGGACGTGATGGGAAGGGGCGCCTGGCTGGTTAGACCTTCCCACAGGATGGAAGATGGGGAGGAAGAATCAGAAGGATCAGCCTGATCAAGACCCCTGGGTCCAGCTGGGCTGAGCAGCCTGGGGTTGACACCCATTTTGGAACGAGAGTCCTGAAGGGTCAGATCTAGTTCTCGTCTAAGATGAACTGGAAACATGTCCGCTGTTGGATGCATTTCTTCAAGTCTGGACCAGAGAAAATAAAGGGCCCTGCTTTGTGTGGCAGAGCAGCACTCAGTCAGAGAAAGTCTCCTAAACATTTGGAGAGTCACCTGCTGGAGCTGTGCTTCTAAAGAAAAGGTCCCAGGAAGAGACACAGGCATTGCCACCTGAGACAAAGAATGAGCTAGGAACGAGGAGGGAGTGGACAGCCAACAGTCTGCCCTGGCCCAGCCAGTGCTCTTCCACCAGCTCACTCTCCCTTGTCCACAAGAGGAAAAGACCTTAAGTCCTGCTTCTCTCCATGGTTATAACCGGCTCAGAGCACAAGAGCAAGCAGCCGAAAACAGAACTTCAGAGACCTATAAACAGGAACCCTGCATTTTATAATAACCATTTGACTATAATAAAATCAATATGAATTTTACAAATAAAATTTCAGGTCTTATAGCAAAGAGTTAAAAATAACACCAAATTGTCTAGTATTTGATGAAGGAGTGACCAGCCAACAGTTGCTCATTACTTTTCTGGAAGGTCATCTGGTTTCCTAGAGCAGCTGTACTGAAAGGTGTTCGTATGCTTAGACCCAGAATTTCCAGAAATGCAGGCTAATAGGAAAGGACACCATCATGGTGTGAGCCATGGCAAGAATGAGAAAAAAAAAAAATTAAAATGCAATAAAATGTAACCTAGCTTTCAATAATTCAAGACGGGTTAAAAAATTTTTACCTGCATGGTACAGATGCTGTTAAATTTTTAAAATTAAAATAAAAGAAATATTTAGTAGCAATAAAACTGCCCATGACACACCAAATATGAAGACAAGCAGATTTCACAACAGGATGTGCAGAACATGGCCGCGCCGCGCTACAAGAGTCTATCGGCACACAGATGGAGAAGGCAGGATGTGATGGTGACCCCTGTGGTGGCCTGGTGGTTAACCTGCCCCTTATTATAAGTTTTTGCATACAATTTAACTTTTTCCATTGGTTACGTAATGCTGTAAGATTCAGAGAAAAATAAACAGCTCTAAGTTTAAAAGAGAAAAGTCACCACTATAAACTCCATGTGGCATGGCCTTCCCAGGGTGAGCCACGCAGCTGCAGCCAAGGAACCTGAGGTGGGTCACCCAGGGTTCTGGTCTCAGTGCTGCGTCTGCTGAGTGGTTATGTAAAACACAGCAAGTACAATACAGCACCCAAGAAGGTCAGATCATGGGAGGGGCTGAGGGCAGGGATCACTAATTTACAACCATAAATCCTTGCATTGGTGTTGAATCCTACTTTGCAGGCTACCCTGGGCAGACATTGCTCAGTCTTCCACATTCTCTCCCTGCAGGCCAAGGGGCCTGGGGCAGACCCACCCCCACCCCTACCCTACCCCCCAAACTCACTGAATTTGCTGTGAGAAAGGGATGAGTACAGAGAGAGCCCCTCTTACCAGGGACCCCTTCTGCTCTGAGCATGGCACACCTTTGGCATTCCGTGAATGACCCCCGCTGTGCAATGCTGACCCATCATCAGATCCCCCTCCCAGGCCAGGACACTGAACCTCAGAGAAATGAAGTAACTTGTCCAGAGCTATTAAATTCTCAGGTAGGACTTTAAGCTGGTCTGAGGACCTAGCTCAGGTGTTTGGGGGTAGCTATATTAAAGGTCTTGGAGACCTTTTTCTGTGCTATGAGTTGCTAGGGGAGAGGGTCAGAGGAGAACCAAGAACCCACCTTCCCTCCTAAAGTCCAGACGGCAAAGAACAATAAGGGTATGGGACCTGGGTGCTTTCTGGCCTTCGATCATTTTCCCAGATCTGCCAGATATATATGGGAGGTACCTGGGGAGTAAAGTCCAAGTGCCAGGGCACTCCCCAAAACAATCCCTTCCTTCCATCCATCTGTGCATCCCAGTCCCAAAACCAGTAAGCCAGAACGGCTAAGGGAGCTGCCAGACATCAGTGTTTTAAAAGACTCCCAGCGGACATAGTGCACAGTCAGGTGGGGAAAGCACTGTGACCGCGTCCTGGGAGCTTACAGGTCTGATATGGGACATCGAGGCATCACGGTCCTCTCTGGCTGCAGACAGTCGCTCAGATTCATTCCCAGAGCCTACAATTTGCCCACGTACCCATGGTGCACTTTTGAGATGACCAGACAACCTTTTCCTTTTTGTTTTTGATTACCAACGATTATGTAATGACAGCTCAAATCTTTTTCCTTATCAGGTGGTGACAACGCTGTAAGAGCAGCCCAAGCTCAGATGGTGAAATGAAGGACATGGCCGCTAATGGACAGGACACACGGATGCTTTTCTGAATGGTGAGGTACTCAATAGATTCTTCCAAAATGAAGAAAAGAAAGCACCTAGAGAACCGAAAACAGCAGTGACAAGTGCTTCAACTAAAAATATGATCTTCCCCAGGGACTTTCACCAGGCTGCACAGTGCAGCGGGGCTGATTCACTGCAAATGTTGACTCAAGTTTTCAGGCTGACAAGAATTAGCTTCTCAATAATTTACTTGGGGGGTAGATGGTTCCCACGTTATTAAAACATGATTTTGGTGTGGTTTAAGTGTAGCTTCTCAACATGTCGATTACGCAGACTTAGAATTACAATGTGGTAGTGGAGGTGGTTAGCACGGGACACACGTAAAACAAGCTCAGCTCGTGGGCCAAGTTGGAAGTATAATTCTAAGCCACAGAATTGTCAGTGCTTTTTCCAAGTCTTACATAAATCAGGCATTCTCTGAGAGTAACCAAACGTTAATACTGCCACGGATTTGCGGCATGGATGGTCCTGTGGGTGGTCTTAGCATGGCTCAAAGAACAGACTGGATGGCTTGGGCTCAGAGGTGTCAGTCCCTGTCCACTCTAAGCAATACTAGGCTGGCAGACACACATTTTTTATAGATTATAGAAGGAAAACTTACACGTATTTGCCTAAAATGACTATTGTGTATACGATTCTTCCCAAGATCTGGAAACACAACTTTCATACAACTCAATTCAAGAACTTGGGATGACTGAGGATTGGCACCTTAAAAGTAAAGCTCAGTTCACCAGACGGAAGAAGGTCTTTCCATTATTTCCTTCCCTCCTCCCTTCCTTCTTCTTATCTAACCATCTGTCCATGCATACACCCTGCCCAAGCTTACTGAAAGGCAGTGGATGTGACCCCTGCAAAGGATGACGGTAATGATAACGACAACAATGATGACACAAGCTAAAATTTAGAAAGTGGTCAATGGGTGTCAAGGTACCAAGCTTTACAAGCCTTATTTAGTCCTCTTGATAGCCCCCAAGTGGTATTACCCTCATCGTCCATTTTTACTGATGAAAAAACTGAAGTTCATGAAGATTCTTTAAGAAATCTGCCAAGGTCACCATCTTGGTAGGTTGTAGTGCAAACATTCAGAGCTAAGACCAAGATGAATTAGCTAAGGTTTCTGCTCCTCCGGGGCTGAGACTAACATAGAAAAATCAATACAGAAAAAAGCTCCCAGAAGTATTGCATGTGGTGATCCGCTAGGCTGCTGATGCTCCAAGAAGTGCGCGCCACTCTTCCACTGTGGTGCCGAGATGACAGGAAGGAAGATGGAAGCTCTAGACAGGATGGGACATGACGCCTCCCATGAGCAGGTGATGGACAGGTACGAGGGGCCAGTACACAAAGGCCCAGAGTCAGGATCCACAAGCTGAAAGTATTTCTGTGAGGGAGAGGGTGTGAAGACTTGGGGTCAGGAGGACATGGTCATGACTGACATGGGGAAAAAGAGGCTGCTCTCTGGGGCCAGGGTGGCTCACACCAGCAAGTGCCACCATGCAGTTCAGGTGGCAGGACATGACCCAGCAGGTCAGTGTCAGGGCTGGCTTTGCATTTGAGAGCAATCATTTGGTGGCACAGAGGGGTAAATAGAAAAATGACCTTTGGCCTTCTTCTGTATACCTGATAGGCATCATTTTGAAGACACGTAGGAAGTAAGGGAAAAGGAACACTGACATTTGGAATAAATGTATCAAGATGACTGCAAAGGAGAGTAAATAGCTGCTATTTCTGCCTAAAGGGACTCCACAGAGAGAGCCTTCTAGACATTTGGTGGAACAGCCTGAGAACCTTAATTGAGGGGATACGCCTGTCTTCTACTAGGTTTGTTTAACCTACATTACACATTTTTTAACAAACAAATTTTCTCTGGTGATAGAAAATTGGCTGTAAGCAGCTTCTCCTCCAACCTTGAAGTGACCTTAATAATTGTCCCAGTAGGCAATAGTTGTCATCCATCGTATTAATGGGACAAATCTCCTTCAGAGGCAATGTGTTCTACATGCTGCATTTCCCAAATGAGACTGATCTCTCTGATGCTCCAAAGCACTGTCCATGTGAGCTCAGTGTCAGATTTGCGCTCAAGCAGTAGCCCTAATGCCTATGGCCAGCTGACCTTAGTCATCACTCTATCTCTTAAAGCCTCAATATTTTTGATCTATATAATGTGATTATTCACTATACTGGGCTGAACCACAGGACTCTCCCATTCTTCTGCCATTTCTGACCTATCCTCCAAGTCCCTGCAAGGATAAGAGGGGATGGCACTTAAGTGCTCAGCTGTGTGTGACACGATAAACAGCTGATAAATACCGGCAGCAGCATCATTGTCATCTATGTGGTTTCAAGCTCCAGTTAGGGCTTCCCTGTCTCATTTAAACAGCCTCCGTCATCCTAGTTGACCTGCATTCCCATATGGTGACATTTCCAGAATGTAGCACAGCAGACTGCTACTCAAATTCTTCATGTCTTCTCAGCTGTTAAGGATCTCAGGGTACTTTCTGCAGAGACTGGAAATTAACACTGTAGACATTAGCTACGTGTACTTAAGTATCTCGACTGAGCCTCACATAATCCCTTTACCAAGGAAAATGGCAAGTACTTCTCAAGATGAGATAGGATGTTACTAAAATGAGCTGCATTTCAAGGGACAATGTGGGCTGCAGTCCAGTGGGTGGTAGACTGCAGCACCAGGATATAGCCCAAGTCCAATCCACTTCCTGTTGTTATGAATCAAGTTCCAATCCACTTCCTGTTTTTGTAAATAAAGTTTTATTGGAACACAGCCATACCTAGTCTGTACACATTGTCTGCGGCCACTCTGGCACTACCATGATCACACTCCACAAAGCACTCTACAGGGTCCAGAAGTTGAGAAACCAACCACCGGGCTCATAAAAACAAAACTTCTACTGTCTGATTCTTTACAGAAAAACTTTGCTGAGCCATGTCTGCCTGGTGCTTTAAGTGATCATTACCTGACCCCGCAATGAAATTTATAGTATTAGCTAGATGTAAAGACAGAACCTCAGCTTATCCAAGTACTGGTGGATGATCAGGTGTGGGGAAAAAGCAGCCTCAGAGAAACTGCATCCACTCTCCAGAGCTTGCTTTCCACTCTGCCCAGTTGGAGCTCTTTTTTGTGTGTCTCTTTAATTAACATGCACCCATTTGGTTTCATAAGATCTGACAGGAATAGCCGAACCCAAAATTTTGTTGAGAAATAAAAAGTGCTTCATTTACAAATGTCACAGTAGTTAGTTGACACATATTTTCATTTATTCCTCAACAGTCATGAATTTTCAGCAGCATCAAAAAGGTGAATCAAAAGTTTATGGTTTTTTTTTCTGGCAAATTTAATTACAAAGAAACTTCTAGTTAATTGAATAATTATCTTTCTCCAACTAAGATATGTTTTTTGAAAACATATAAGGCTGTCAAAAGTTCTTAAGCAGGCCTGGTGTGGTAGTGACTTGAGAGGCTGAGGCAGGAGGATCTCAAATTCAAAGCCAGACTCAGTAACTCAGCGAGTCCCCAAGCAACTAGTGAGACCCTGACTCAACATAAAAAATGAAAAGAGCTGGAGATGTTGCTCAGTGGTTAAGCACCACTAAATTCAGTGTCTAGTACATAAATAAATAAATAAATAAATAAATAAATAAATAAATAAATGAATAAGTTCTTTAGCAGTGTGACTCTTGTTGAGAGAAAACAGTAAGGCACCAGAGAAGTGAGAGGGCCAATAATTGGTTTGATTCCATGCTCAGCCCAGTCCCTGGTGCTAAGTCATGAAGTGAGGAAAATAATTTTTAAAAGGCAGAGGAAGGCGGTGCAGGGAGCACTGGGGTGTGCCAGGACATGTCCCTCTGCATCTCACTTATCCAAAGCAGGCTCTTCAAGAAACTCAGGTCCTCTGAAAACATGCCTGAAGCCAAGGGACACAGAGCCATGCCAGAGAACATGGAATCAAGCCATCTGCCCTGCAACAGAATCGTGAAGCGTCCCCGGGCTCACGGCTCTGCATGTATAACGAAGAGAAGAAGGAAATAAGAAACAATGCAAACCTACAGTCTAGTGCAGCGTACACTGAGGCATACCTCATTGTCGGGTACATTGCACTCATCTCCCCAGCAACACGTTAAAGCACAGGTGAGCATCCACTTTCTGTAGACTTGGAAAGGCCCGCCCACGGATGCTAGGTAGTTTACCCAGGGCCACAGAGCTAGTTAAGTGGTAGAGCTAGAACATAAAACTGATTCTCAGACCTGTGTCATTTCCACAATACCAGGGGTTGTGGATTGCTGGGCTGGGGTTAACATACTACTGCCCTTGAATCTGGCCCCCTAACTGTAAATAAAGTTTTATCAGAACGCAGCCATGTTCATCCATTGACAGACACATCGTTTGTGGATGCCTTCATGGTACACTGGCCAGCAGCACCAGAGATCTCATGGCCTGAAACTTCTAAAATACTTACTCTCTGGCTCTTTACAGAAGTTTACTGAGCCCCCAGCTCCACACTGCACTGCTTCAAGTTAGTATTTTGTTTAATTAAGGATGAGAATGTATGATTTAATTTAGAAATATTTTCTAAAGAATTACATATAAGATTTAGTACCTAAAGAATTAAATATCAAAAAGGCAAAACATTTGCTTATGAGAAAGTATTCCCCCTGATGTCTCCTGATACCCTAAAGATCTCACAATGTGATTTACTTTTCAGTGCCTTAACATGGAAAATGTATCGGATGGAGGAAAAATTAGCTTTCAGACTTCAACATTTCTTTAAAAAAAATCATAATGAAGATCTAGATTTCGAGCATTCATTACAGTTAAAATCTGACTTTGTTTTCTTTTCATTCTGTTTCATACTGTGTAGAACAGCAAAGAAACATGATCCCCTGTTAGGCAAACCAAAACAGATCTCTCATATTGAGCGAAGAATGATGCAGATATGTTGGCTAAAACATTATTCTTAAAATTGAGCAAGGGAGAAAAAGAAAGATTAATGTGTAATTCACACATTGGTCTTCAGAGTAATTTATCCCTCAAAATTTGGAATTGATTTATAGTTCACCCACTTCTATAAATGGATCGGAGACAGAAAATTTGAGAATATGCATCCAAGAATACTGTATCTGGGATTATTATGTTCAAGTTGTGAAAGTAATTTAGTAGAAAGTGAAAATAAACAACTTTGTTAAAGATTTTTCTCCTCAAACGCTTAAAGAGTCAGCAGAGAAAAACCTTAACCTTTTTTAAAAACAGAATTCTATATGATCTCCTAACTGAAAGGAAACCCGATTTCTTTGAATGATACTAGAGACAGAAAGTTAAGAAGAGAAATAAACCGAGAATCAAAAATGAAGTTCAAGAAACCTTCAGAGAAGCACACTTATTTTAACACCCAGCTCCTCTCAATGCCAATTAATTTAAATCAAAACCCGTGATCAATAATAAAAGTGCTGGCTGACAATAGGGACTCAAGAATGAACACCCCATAGTATTTGCCATCCCCAATTGTTAAAAGTACAAGAATTGGATCCAGGTGTCCACTTGGGGGCAGATCTGTGGAACTCAAAGTATAACACATTTTTAAAGAAGAACTATTTATGGAACACCAATTCTCAAAGCTGTTGAACTCCTCAAGGGCTTATTCAAAATGTGAACTTTCCAGTAAATGAAGGAGCTACAACTAAAGAGGAACCACACAAAAGCATCCTGAGAAGCCTGCTACTGTTTCCCAGCCTGCGGCAGAACATCCTGATAATCGGTCTGAGAGACTAGAAAGGGTCCCAGCTCTTCATGCTCTGAGGGATGCCTCTGCCAGCCAGGCAGGGTAGAGTCTGGCTCCTCTCCAGAATCACTGTTTAAACAAAAACATCCTTCAAAACTCAGTTTTGTGGGGACTTACCACAAGCTGTGGGGTGGAACTTTCCAGTAATGCCCAAAATAATTGGACCTGAGACACACTGGCTGACCACCACCACCACTGACTCTGGGGAGAACTGTCTAGAAGGAGGCTGAGGCTCCTGGGCTGACCACCCAGAAGGAGTGGAGAAGAACAAAATAACTGCATGAGAAGAAGTGGGCAGAGCAAGCAGGGCGACGGAGGAAGAGGAGAAAAGTCATGCTGGGACTCGAGCAAACACATGTCCTCCAGGCGCGACACAGCCCAGCCCATGAAGCGGCCCCACCAAAATGTAAACATGAAGCCCATCAGCTCCTAGTGTGCTAGCTACCTTCCACAGGAAACCAAGGAGAGGAGCGGACATGTTACGTGACACCACAGGGTGTAGTTAGAACTGCATTTAAACATTATTATTGAAAAAAAAATGGTTGAGTACCTAGAGATTAAAATGCCCTGACTTCATTTGAATCCTCATGTGAACAAACCAGGAGAGATGGAGGGAAGAATGGAGGGAGCGCGAGAGGGGCAAATATTTCATAGTGATTTTAAGACATAAAACTTGGGGTGATTTGTTACTCAGCAATACATAACCAACACAGAAATCCACACTGAAAATACATAGCAAGGTCTCCGGGAAGGCAGCGGGAGGATGGCTGCAGGGTAGGCTGCGTTTCCCACCATGTCTGCACATGCATCTCTTCCTCTTTCAGCCTGAGACGCAGAAGACACTGCCTGTCCACGCTTGGGCTGGAGCAGGCATGGAGGCGTCTGCATCGGGGCCCAACCCAGGGAAGCCTCGGCTTGTTCACACAGCTCTGAAATGGGATATCGAGTGGGGGCGTCCGTGTGGAATTTTGGTTTAAGGGTTTTTCCTCTCTTCAGTCCAACAGCACAAAAGAGATTGGGTTCTGAGCTGGCAGGCTTGCTTTCATTTGTCATTATGTTTTACACACAAGGAAATTTTAATGTCTAAAGATGGGAGGTGATGATAAGAATAGAGTTACACATGTTTTTCTGGCAGCCCAGTCACCAGCACTTAAATTCACTTCTGACAGTTCTCAGAATCTAAAGACCTACGAGTACAAAACTGTCATCTGCCTATCCAGGAGAGATTTCACGTTGGCAGGATTTCAGAAGGCAAATCGCTCGCTTTTGTATGCATATTTTCACCACCACAATATTTCTCTAAGCCTTGTACAATCCTGTACTCTCGAGAGACAGAGTGCTACAGCGTGTTCCAAAGGAAAAACTGCCCTTGTGCCTGAACCTACAAATGGAGAAAGTCAAAGTCATTTGATAAAATCTAGGATTACAGAAAAATGGTTGATAGCTCCCTCCAAGAAGAGTTTGGGCTTCATGATTACAAAAGGCACTTAATTCGCTGATTTCCAAACTACTTAATGGTTAAAAACTAATGGTCCCGTTAAGATGTGGAAGAAGATCCTATTATGTAACAGTTGGCTGTTTTCTAAAAGCTGCTCAGTGCCAGCGCAGGCTGACGCACGACCTGGAGGGAGCTGATCAGAGGCAGTGAATGTGAGCCCTGGCTGGAGCAGCAGGGTGTGGGAGAGCAGGGATCCCCAAGGGGCTGAAATCCTGCATCTGCGCCCAGCTGCCAAGTCCCCCTGGGAGAATCACTCATTTTCTTTGAGTCTCAGTTTCCATCCTATTTAAAATAAAAAAAAAATAGTGCCACGTGGTGGTCAAGAGGGTGCAAATGACCACATGGGCTCTTAGCCCCTCTACCAACCGCAGGCCTTTGAACGGCTTGTTCCTTCTAGCTTCCCTTTCCTCATGTGTACAATGGAGACAGTCACACCTTGCCCCCAAAGGATGGCTTCGAAAAGCAAATGAGAAAATGCATGCAAAACCTTCTTAGTGTGGGGCCCATAATAAGCCCCCAGTAAATGAGCTGGTACTTCTGCTGCAGCGCTTGTTAGAATTATTCCCTCCAAAATGACCACAGACGTGTGTGATTGCGGAGTCAGCCCTTAGCAATAAAACACTGCTTGCTGACAACGGAGATTATGACTTGTTTGCGGCTAACTTGGCTTCCAGTGGCCACCGCTCTCTTCCCAGAGCCCAGGAGAATGCCTGGGGCTTTGGAGGTGCTTACAAGTAGATAAATGAACGAGGAAGACTAAATGACCACTTGTCTTGAACTCCACTGCTATTCCCCATACCTGGCCTTCTCCAATCGCTCTGGCAAGGGGTAGCAGCTACCAGTTGCCATGCGCTACACAGGAGGCTCCCTGCTCAGATCCACTGACCAGCTGCGGGCTGTCACCTGCCTGTGCCTGTGAAGGCAGGACCAGCACTTGGAGAATGCTCTCAAAAATCCCCAACTCCGCATGGTACCAGAGCCCAAGGCTCAGGCCACTTGCTCACACTGAAAAGAGATGTGAAGAGCAAATTTTGTTACAGTCTAAAAGATGGAGCAAGACCCAGAAAGAGATGGACAGCCATGCAGGGTCAGTCCTTCTGAATACCATTTGTGGACCTGGTCTCTGACCCCTTCCTTCACACCTTTCATCTGCTTGGAGAAGAACGATAAAACGAATGTCCCCATCAGAGCCCAACCTATGGCCAGGTTGTCATGTATGGCAGCTCTCTGTGTCTAGCCCTGAGGGTGCGACCGTTGGCCCCATTTGTAGTATGATTCACTTAATCCTCGTATTTCCATCACCTCACTATAAATAAACCAAGTTATTTATTAATGCAATCTGAACCACTAATAAAAGAGAAATCTGTATTGTTGGCACTACACATAAGTCAACCATAAAAATAAACATTTGGAATCAAAATATTTTCATTAAAATGTACCTAGCCACTATTGCTTCTCTTAGCCTGGGGTCTGAGTCTTGGTCTCTCTCCTCTCCCCCTCCCTCACACCTTCCTTACCTCCCTCCTCTCTCACCTCTCCCTCTCTCTGTAGGAAATGGAAGTCAGCCTGTAAAGGCATCACAAATATGCGAGCCCATAACTAGGGCTTTCTCCTTCGGGCATTTTGAAAGACAGAAAAAGAATGAAAATTAAAAACAGGAGTAAGTTTCACCTTATTTTAGTCTATGTGTTTGGAGCCGTATGCACGCATCACATCAAATCATTGACGGCTTGCAAAATACATATCCCTCCTCTGCTCAATTTCCAGCCCCTGCAGTTCTGGGTAACTGAGTTTACTTGCTCCTGAATGCAATTCC
This sequence comes from Spermophilus citellus, assembly GCF_964194105.1. NCBI lineage: Eukaryota > Metazoa > Chordata > Mammalia > Rodentia > Sciuridae > Spermophilus > Spermophilus citellus. The sequence goes on along the minus strand of NC_138200.1, from coordinate 61,060,998 downwards.
AACATTTTTTTCCCTTGATTCTGAGATGCTATCCACTGAAAAGATGTCTATGACCAGGGTACATCTTACAACGGTACAGCTTTTACTAGCCACTTAACTAGTACTTTAATAGTGTCTTTTCCTTTTGTATCTGGGAAGCTGTCATTAGATTGATGACACGTCTCATAATGAGGGTGACTCAGAGTCAAGAAAATATGGGACACCTCAACAGGGCCAATATAAATGAGCCTCCTGTTTGGACATCAAGACAACACCAGGGTGTTCTCCCAATTGTGTTCATCTGATAAAGACATTACAATAGCCAGGAATTATGATCTATAACCCTCGGCTGGAACACTCACACGTTCTTGGCCTTGAACGCTTCAGCAAAATGCTGCACGCTGCGGAGCAGAGCGAGGTCCAGGGTCATTGCTTCTACCTTGGCTTTGTGCTGGAATGAGAGAAAATAAAAAGAAATGATAAATAACAGCAAGTTTAGTTCATGGTATCAAGTTACAGTAAATGTGCTATGGAACATGTCAGAATTCCCCTGTTTAATATTAGACGCCCAGAGAGAATATAAATCACTGGAATGAATGGAAGAACAAGGCTTTTACTGCCAAGTTCAGAGAACATGGGAGGCTGGAGTTGCACTGGGCCTCCCTCTGCACATTCAGGCAGGCTGGGAGCAGGATCTTTGCTCACTCCAACTCTTCCCAATCTACATTACAAAAGGCAATACCTTGAGGGGGACACCACCACCAAGCCTAGCTCAGGCAGAGATGCCATGGATGCCGTTTTAACCTTGAAAGTCACCTTCTAGGTACGGAAATGTTTCCAATAAGGCTGTACCAAAAATTCAAGATAACTCATGTATAGATAGAACAGAAAGAGGCAAGACTCCTATATTCCCATGGACTCTGACTGACCTAGGTCCCCAAGAGAAGCCCTGCTGAGTGACACAGAACACTCTACAGGCTGTGGGGCATTTTTTTAAATAGTAACGATGCTGACGATGGCTATCGTTTACTCAGGGCCTGCCATAGGCTGGGTGCTTGCACACATCTCATTTAGTCCTCAAAATGACTGAATTAGAGGCAACAGGTCCCCCATTTTATAGGGTAGCATCTTACAAGAGATCACAGAACTCAGAAGTCCGGCCCGAAAACCCAAGTTCCCTTGCAGCAAGAAGCCAGGACTGGAGACTCGGGCGCTGACACAGTCACCTTCCACTGGATACAGTCTTCCTGGCCATAACTCTGGAAGTTCCACCTCAGGGCTGCCCATCTGACCTGTCTTGTTAGTTTATGGGGAGTTTCTGACTATTAGGTCAGGATGACCTTTAGAGTGTGGCATTAAGTACCATTAATTCTTAGATCCAGCTCCTCCAAAGATGTGAAGTCAGGAATGTCAGGGTCATCTGCCTGTCCAGGTAAGAGCCCCATGAAACCAACAGTTAACTTGGGAATTTCAGTCTAGACTGTGATGCTCGACTACCTCTAATGCTACGGAACACGATGCGAACAGCACAGCTGAGGACATCCCCACCCTGACTGTCCTACTCGGGAGGGTGAAAGCTACGCTGGGTTTAGTGTATCTGCAGCCAGTTTATCTTGGCTGCGTAAGTCCTGGGCTCTAACCCAAGTCCTCAGCTTTCAACAGTCAACATCAGGCAGGGGCAGCTGGAGAGCCCACCAACTGTGGGCCATTTAACATTGCCAAGCCTCAGTTTCCTCACTGGTAAAAGACAAATAGGAATTTTCTGTTCAGAGATGTGAGGGTAAGGGCTAAGCAGCTCAGATCTTGTCTGGAAAACAGAAGATCGTTAATAAATTTAACTAGGAGGAGCAAAGACATCTGCTATGCCAAATCCTTGTCCTGATGCCACTTGGCAGTCAGCGGAGGTTTGGTGGGCTGCGGGTCAGAGGAGGAAATGATGTTATGACGTCCAAAGATCCTCCCCGTAGACCACACTGGACCGGACCACCAACTGTCTGTTAGATCCTGGAGGATCCAGGTCACTTTTACTAACTGAGTCCAGTTGTAGGGAGAGGTGATAAAAAGTGACTGAATGATTTCCCCAAATTCCAGAAGCATCTTGGTGCCGAAGGCAAGAGCGACCCACATGGATGCTAATTCCTGGTCTTGGTGCAAAGGTGGCAGATGCTCAGCTGTGCAGACTTCAGAAGGAAGCAAAGAAGCATCAGTGTGATGGAGGAAAGAGGAAATGCCAACACATGGGGGCATCAGAGTTTCCTAAGGTCAGAGTAAGAGAGCTGAGGGCTGAAGGGTCCTGCAGGGTGAGGCCACAACCCCACCTGATAGGGAAGGAAGAGGTCATCAGGACTCTTGGTGGCACCAAGTTAGGTCACACTCCTGTAGAGAGCTTGGGTCTCCAGATGAAGAGCAAAACCCAATCTTCTTTCTGAGTAACCAACATTTATCTAACCGATGACTAAAAATTAAATAAGCATAAGAGATTTTACATTCAATGGCTAAGTCCCCCCCCCCCAGAGATTACTGTGCCTCACAAACACTTAAATACTTGATGTGACATTCAAACTTAGCAAATAAAGTGGCCTTTTCCCCTTACCCAACCTCCTTGGGTCCCAGCTCACTTCCCTGGGAGCAGGAGAGCCAGAATCTTACAGAAACGTCAATGTATCACACATTCATGATGCTGTGGTGCAGGTGACAGAGACTGTCCCTCTTTGCCAATGCAGGCCACTTATTATAAAAACACATGTACATACTGCCCCCATAGTACAGGAAGAATGTCCCCAGGTGGTGACCCCAAAGCAACATTCCAAAGACGTGAAGCCAAGACCCAGGGGCCATACGTTCCTCTCACACATAACTTCCTGTGGCTAGGTTGTCTTTTGGCCTTCCCCCGGCTTCAAAATAAAGCACAGAGCTGCCACTACCCATACGAACAAAATCAGAACTTACACATCCAGGGGGAGCAAGGGGTCACAAGCTGCCAAGTAGTTCAACAGACTAATCCACCCACCGTGGGTTACGAGGCTCCTGGGGACAGTGGTTCAGGCGCACACACTATTATTCAGGTAATTCTTCTGCCCTGGGCATCAGGTTTCTTGTTTTTGCTGCTGGCCCCGAGAAACGCAGAGGAACTGAGCGGTACAGCATATCTGGGGGGACACGTGTAGCTTTCAGGATTAGGGTGTGTGTATGTGCTTGTGTGGGTGTGGTGTGGGGCTGCTCTTCTGACAGCCCAACAGTCAGCAGCTTTCTAGAAACATCTGCCAGGATACATGCTCTGAATGGGAATGCAGGGGCTCAGTTACCACAAACAGAACCATTTTTCAGTGGCAAACTGCTGGCTGTTAGGCGACGACAGGAGACCCAATTTGCCACTGTGAGATTTCCTGCCAACACCACTAGTGACAGGCCACAATTTGCTGTCTTGGTTTAACTCATGGACTTCTTGTTGGAACTAATGATAGACTCATAAGAAAAGGCCAAGTTGGCACAGCAAGTGTCCATGAACCCATTATCCAGCTTCCTTAACAGTGACATCTCACCTATTCCTGTATTCCTTTATGTTTCTCAGGGTCAGTGGCAAGTACATAATTAAAACTTGAAAATCGACACTGGCACAATTTATTAGACCTCTCTTATTACTAGGTTTTCACCAGGGTGGGCATGTATTCTTTTTTCTTCCCTTGTTTGGACTATCTTTGTGCATAATTCTGAGATATTTTGTCATGTGTATAGTTTAGCATAGCTATGAACACATTCCATGTACAGAACTGCTCTACCACCAAAAAATCCATGTCTTTCATTAACAAGAGTTACAATGAGCATGTGCAATCTGCAGCATGAAAAGTTCATGTCTTTTTTGGCCAGATCCTGTTCTCTGGATGGGCAAAACAAACACATAAAAACCCTCTTCGTAGCTTGGAATGGTCAACAAGATGTGGTCCATACTCAGCATGGTGAGGAAGGTCTTCTGTATCGATCAGGATGTGCTTCAATAAGGAGCAGGCCCAAAATTTCCATGCCTTGAAATAACCCAGGACTGTTGTCCTTCACATTCAACCCGAGTCAGAGGGCCATGCTTCTCATGTTAGCCAGAGATTCACTGGATAGAGCCTCCATCCTCTGTAACATCACCAGGCTCCACAGCAATGGGAAGAGAGCACAATGAACTGCACATGAAACCTCAAAGGCTTTCACCAGACAGTGACATCTGTCACTTCTAATCACATTTCACTGCAGAGAGTCACGCAGATGGGCCTATCCCCAAGAAGGTGCAACCCTCCACACACCCAGAAGGAAAAGGAAAAGCGCACAGTGGGCAACAGTGATGACTAACCCCTCCCATGACTCGACTTACCCCTTTCTCCCCAGGCTTATTTCAGGCCACTTCCTGCTTCAGACTCAGATTAATTTTAGGGGAAAAAAAAAACCTTAGAAAAGACAGATGAACTTGGACATACAAAAAGTACCTAAAATCCCACCACCCTAAAATAAACTGCTAGCTTTCTCTATACCCTCCCTTCCCTTGCCCTCCACTCACCTGTCCATCTACCTACCTTTGTTTATCACAGAGAACTTTCCTACCTACCTGTACATCTACCTACCTTTGTTTATCACAGAGAACTTCAGGCTGAGAGTTCTAAACCTTGAAACGCTATAAAATGCCTCCCTCACCTTTCTTCAAACCTCACCAGCTCACAAACTTAACATCTCAGGCAAATTAGAAATGTCAAATTATTGGAACTTAGGAATTCAGATACTACTGCCCATCATTTTAGAACCAACCGCAGAGGTGGCCTCCCATGCATTAAGTGTCAGGGTCCCTGCAGTTCAGAAGCCTGCCTGTCCCTAACACCCAGGGCTCTCCAGAAAGATACCAACGAGTGACCACATACTTCTCCTACTTCCCTGGGACATAGGGGCACTTGATGGTGGCACAGTTGGTTGACACCTTCAATACTCCAAGTCTTCCTCATCTGGTCTTTATTAAATTTTAAAACTCCCCTCAGTGATTCCAGGATCTATAAAAGCAGATTTGAAGGGGTTGCTTCTTGTTGTCACACAGCAGGGAAACTTAACGTCATTTTATGACTGAAAATTAGCCACACGCAACTCAGATGTGATTCTGCCTAAAACCAAAGGAGCCACATGGGGAGTATGCAGTATTTCACCAAGAAGTAGGGAGATGTAGTTTTACCAGAGCTGCTAGAGCCAGGCTGACCTGGAGACACAGCACATGGTCCACGGCTCTGACAACATCTCGTCAAGGAAGCTCTGGGCCTTAGCTGCCTACTGTAAGAACAGGTGTAACGCTATTAGCCTCGCACAGTCAAAGGTAGGGTGCAGACAAGAGGACTCAGTGAATGCTTAATATTTTGAAGACCACTGCTAAAATATAATGCCCATTGTTTTTCACTGATACAGCATATTAGGAATTGCAGATCTCTCCTGCTAATTTTATAAAATTAACATAACTAGCTCAGAGAAAGATTCAATAGTGCCTCTGTGAAGGATGATACATGATCCCAAAGCAGGCTGAAGAAAGCTTACTGAATCCCCTTGTTCCAAATTCAAGTTTTGAACCCCAGAAGTGTCAATTAAGGTCATGGGCTCAGGCCAGACTGCCAGGGTCTGGAGACGTTCCAGCACTTGCAGCTGGGCAAGTCACTTCTCCTTCCACATTCAGTTTTCTCCTCTGTAAAATGGGGACCATCACAGTAGTTGCCTTACCTGGAAATGAAGTAATGTGTGACCACTGGGAGCAGCACCTGGCACCTGAGAGCTCTGTGCCACTGTCATCTAAGCTCGGCATCGCCATCTGTATGCACAAAGAACAGCTTCACTCTTCCCAGGCTGACTGGGCCACACCTGGCCAGTGGGGAGCCATCTCAGAGCACCACCCAGGAGTCCACCCCCGGAGCAACGGCCTAGCCCTAAGACAACCCGAGGACGGCAGTCACGCTCACCCACCCTTTCACAGACGGAAAAGCTCAAGTTCATAAAGCTCTTTATCAAATAACCACCGGCAGAGCCACGGTTCCAATACTCATGACTTTAATTGCTGCTCTGCGTTCCACAATGCTCTTCTTTCAGACCAGCCCTCCTTGCCCCTCAGAGACCCTCAGGGCAGCTAAGGCCAATTCCAGAGGAAATGGCCCAATCTGCTCAGGCTCATGCAGAGGGCAGCGTGCTCTCTGCTCTTGCTCATCTATAAGGGGCACGACACTCCCAAGAGCAAGCTCATCCATCTGTGCATTTACTAGCTCTGCCCCCAAAGGGAAGTGCACTTCCCATGGGTTCCAGTTCCTTTACCTCTATTTCCCCAGGACCGCCACACAGCAGAGCAAACACCTCACGCACTTCGTCAACTTACCAACGATAGGAGGTCAAGGGGTACTACTCCATACAAAGAGGCCTTCCGGAAAATGATAGAAATAAGTCCAGAGATCAAATCTATTTTTTCTAAAAGCAATCATTACTTTAAGTCATCATTGATTATAATTTGCCTGTGAATTAGTTGTGTGTGGGGATGTGCTGTCTCCACTATACCATCTCCCCTCATTCTGAGCCAGGTACCTAGTCTGGGAATGGAGCCACTGGGTGCAAGGGACAAGGCTGGGTGAACTCAGTGCATGCTTCAGCCCACTCTCCCCTGCCTCCTGGGCTTTGCAGGCTCTAGGAGGCTCGACCAAGGGTCCCTCCGCATACCTGACACATCGAGAGGCATGCAGCAGCAGCTCTTGGTCACCATGTGTGGAAGGTGTCATCACTGAGAGGCTCAAAAAGAAGGGGCACATCTGTACATACATATGTTGGAGGCAGGAGTATGGAGAAACCCAGAGGCACTGTATGGGCGCACACAACCCAGCCTCCAAAAGACACAGGAAAGTCTTACAGCCTTTGGGGTCTTGATATCTGCACTGCAGTGAAGGACTTACCGTCCCTGGGACGTGGGAGTTCTGTAGTGCTGTCTCAAGGTGCCCATCTATAGGGGTTGACGGCTGTGCTTCCCACTCTTACACTTATCAAAAAGCTCATCTCCAGATCCCCCTAACAGAAACCCTTGTTCACATGTACTCAGTGATAATAAAAGCAGCAAAAACTAACGAGCACCCAATAACAGGCTTGTTACTATTTTTCCTTTCGCAATAATCTGAAAAATCTTTTGAACCATATACAACTTTCCCCCATTTTACAGATGAGAAAACGGAGGCTGAGAGAATTTAAAGTGACAGGTGGTGGGAAGACACAGTTGTGCAACTGAGATGTTACCAGCTCTCAAGTTCCTGCCATCACGGGAATGCCAAATTGAACTGTACCCTGTCCTCGTATCCAACACATAGCCAAGAAGCTGCAAAGAAATTAATACCATCTGTATATTCTTATTTGTGTCTATTTTATATCATATTTATTTTATACACTTAGAATTTACAAGAGAAGCGTTAGTGCTAAAAGAAAAAAATGGAACTATGGCAATAATCTACATCCAGAGCTGATTGCTAATGGCATCCTGCAAATTCTAATCCAATGGACCCTAATTGCATTATGCTGATGTGTCTCCTCCACTTTCCACACTCCGAGTCCTGATTTTACATTCTGAAACCTTAAATAGGAGTTGTCACATTTACAACAGCAAGAGACACTGGTGCTGAGCACATTATTGACGTGACGTTATTCACTGAGCTATAATAGAGATCTAACTAAACTGGCTTAATAATTCATCAATATCCTATGTGGGACTTCATAACACTAATTTCTCCAGTACTACTAAAGTAATGTTAATGTTAGCAAAAGATGGCGCATCTTTACTGGGAAACGCTGAGGAGAGAGGTGCTTGTGTTGATTGTGAATCTTGTGTCTCTCAGTAGGAAGAACCCAAGACAGCATCAGATGGAGCCACATGGGGAGTTTTCCCAAGCCTGGCTGAGCCTATTGATCAAATCTGTGCACTAATAAATGGTTTTTCTGATAGGATACCTAGGGAAAGGAATGGCTTGATAGTCTCTTTCCTGGCTCTACACATTTCACTAGTCTGCACATCATTTTGCCTTTAATAAGAAAATACTCTTAGAGAAGACTACACATTTTGAAGTTGGGAACCACACCAAAATGATCTTTGGCACAGTCCTGGACTTTTCTTGAAGTCTTGAAGGCCAGAGGCTGAGTCTGTCATTCCCAACCTTGAAATCTACCATTTAAGTATGGACTCTCACTCCTGGACTCCCCCCCATACCACACCTCCCCCTGCCAAAATACGCAAACAGCCTGGTAAGAGAATACTGACAACTCTTTATTACCAGCCAAAAATTTTGCCTTGTGTTGCTGCAACTCAATTTATAAAATAACTGTATCAATATCTATAGGTAATTGTGAGGCTATTGAAGGAGAAATTACACCAGATAACAGCTTATTTAATTTGGTATGTGAGTTACGAGCCATGTAAAGCAAAACTATTAAAAATGCTTAGACAGTAATTGGCCATATTTTGCACTCTGGATAAAAAATGCTTATCTTGCCAGAAACTAACAGGAGAGTGAAAATATTCCAAAACCTTCCAATTTTCCTCCATGCAATGTATTCACATTGCAGCTTAAAAACAGTTTAAAGGACAGTGAATGGCGCGGGAGTTTGGCAGTCAACACAATTGTGCGTTTATGCCTTGCCGTTGAAGGGAGAGTCTTTCTTCGTGGTGAATTTTTCATTCTAATGTAAGTGATGATTTACGTTAACTATAGGTAAAGCATGGTTACATTTTCCTGAAGGATTGCAGGCAAGTAAAGAGCAGTACAATAAGTTGAAGCGTAAAAGCTTTCTCTGTCATAATATTTATTATAATGGCATATAAAATAGCTGAAATAAATAATAGATGACGAAAGGTAAATTCATATGATAAAGAATCCTTCAGCATGCACCATTACTCTTGACTGTTCTAGTTTTATACACAGTTGAGGACTCTTAATAAACATGCCCTATATCTTAGGTAAGTACTGGAAACATCAAAGATGTGCTTAAAAGGCGACATAGTGGACAACAGCTAATTTACTGTATAATTACAGTGTCGACTGGAACAGTCTATATATTTTGCATATTTAATAGCTGCAATCTTGATGAAACTTGTTAAGCATCGGAACCCCCTACATTTGGGGAAGTTGCTGAGAAAAGGAAAAAAAAAACATCAATCAGTGCCACACCCCACCCCTCAGAATCAGAAAGAGAAGCACAGCTCCAAACAGAGAGATCTGGGGCTGGTGATGATCTCATGGCCCTTCAACAGGAAATTGGTAGATCTGTAGCAATGCCTCAAGGTGCCCATCTATGGGGGTTGATGGCTGTGCTTCCCACTTTGACACTTATCAAAGAGCCCATTTCCAGATCCAGAAAAAGAAGACATGTCTGCTCTGCTCTAGAAGACTTTGTTCTCCATTTGATGAACCCAGGACATTGGAAAGATCCTCAAGGGCAGGGATTCATTGCAACCCTTGGAAAGGAGAGAACCACACACTGACTGCCCCATGTGAGCCACATCAACCTGCAGGGTTCACAGCCAGGGCCACTGTACACCCAATGGATACCTGACAATGTCTGGGGTATTCTGGGTGGTTGCAATTTGGCAGAGGCAGGCACTGGCATTGAGCGCTTCAGGGCCCCAGTGTCCACAGCGCTGAGGGTACCGTGTAAGTTTGGCGAGAGGAATCTGCATTGGCCCTATGTGATCTTTGGCTATTTAAACTTACCTTGGGTGGAACTGATTAAACTGGTGCATTGAAGAAAGGACAAATAATGCAGAAGTAGATAATGAATAAAGTGCAAACATCTCCCAAGTCCCACTTCCCCCAGGATTAGCAGGGCAACATGGGTCAATTCCACAATACCTGTACAGGAACGCACTGGGCAACTCTTCCTGCACCGCTGTCGCTCATGTGGGGCACAAGCTGGCTTTTCTCAATTCATGTGTGATAGGCTACATTTAAACAGAGCCCTCTTCCTGTTCTTTTGAACAATTGTGTCCAGCCCTTTGTCAGAGTGTCCAATCATTATTTAAAAAAAAAAAAAAAAAAAGAACTGCCCCACATCCTTCAATGGCCTTGGGAGTTTTTAGTTGAATTCTTGAAGTCTTAACCTCCTCATCTATCAAACTACAGACTGCAGAACCCCCTCCCATCTGGCGTTACTGTGAAGCCCCAAAGATAACAGCACCTTTGGGAAGCTACAGGAAGAACTGTGGGACCTGAAAGTGTCAGCTACTGTTTGTGTCATGATTGTGTTCCCTTTTGTTGTGTTTGTGTTGTGATTGTGTTCCTTTGTGTTGTGTGCAGGATTTCTGCCAGTAAAAGCAGTGCTGCAGCACACATACTTTGCAGTAGGTGAGTTTTTCTTAAAGGATGAATCCCTGAAAGTAGACTTGCCAGGTCAAGGAGCAGCCACATTTTAAATTTTGATAGATTTTTGCTGGAGACCTTCCAAAAAGGCGATGCCAACTTCCATTCCTAAGAACACTGCAAGAGGGACTCCGAAAGGAACCCAAACCACCAATAATTCACGTGGACATTGACAGTAAATTAAAATGCATAGTTTTAAAACATCTCTGTGGGAATACCCGATACAAGATGTGTGGCACAGAGGTGGTTTCCAAGACAGATTTGCTCTAGAAAGGGGATGGAGGGTCATTCAACATACCACCAGACATGGGACAAAGGCATGAGAAGAAATAAAAGTGGGCTGGTAACATTAGTAGCAGCAATTTCCCACAAGCCACTTGGAAGTCCAGGCATTTCCCCAGAGCACCTGCTTCCTGTTAGTTGGCCACACTGTATGCTGACAGACATGAACTCAGCATGCAGAGCATGCAGTAAGCATGTAATAGCACACATCATGCTGGAAGAGTGACTCTGACAGCCATGGTCGAGTTATGGATGTATCCAAAGACAGAAACTTTCCTAAGGATCTGCAGAAGAAGGGCAGAAAACCCAGCAGATAAACTAGAAAAGATCTGACGCACGCTTCAGAAAGAAACAGGGCTTCCTGCTTAAAACTGCATCTGCCTGGCAGCCTCTCAAGAGCTCGCAGAGAAACACTGACAAAAGACAGAAGATGGGAACGCAAGACACACGCAGAGGAGGGGCCACAGCCAGGTGACCTCCAAACCTTCGGAATCTTTCAGACTAGCCACAGGGCCAGATAAATGACACTTACAAAGGAACCAGAGAAGGATGGGAATGGCAGGAACAAGGGGGATTTGTTTTATGGGAGGGAGGATTCCACTGAGTCATTAAATCACATATGGTCTTGTTCTGTTGATTAGAATGACAGACACACTGAAGAACTGTGTAAGAGGTTTACATATAGATGTTCAACCTCCATGAGTAACTGAAAATAGGAGGGAGGGAAGGAGGGAAGAAGGGAGGGAGGGATGGATCCATTCTAGAAGCACAGGATAAATATAAAAGTATGTGTGGAGTGCCTGAGATACAAAGAAACTCAATCCATCTAAAAATACGTCAAAATTTTTAAGAAGAAAAAAGTTGATAAAAAAATAAAATACAGAAATGAGCATAAATGGATCGGTCATCACAAGAAATGGAAATGAATTTAAAGTCACACATTAAAAGGTAGAAAGCAACAGGCTGTAATTTTAAAATGGTTCTATGCTTATGAAACACCACAGATACAGCAGCTATCGGAGCCATCACGGCCACACAGTGTGGAGCTGTTAAGAAGAGGTGACTGCTCAGAAGCCAGCGTCTCTGTCATGGGACATCTGCCTTTTCCACTAAAAGTCTTGAGCAGCAGAGTGTGTAACTCCTGGGCTAGTCCTCTCGTGAGCTGGGTTTCCCATACTCCTCCTCCCCCTCCTCCCATAAAAGAACACAGGTTATGATGAGCTCCTAGGGGTTTGGAGCCCCTCTAAGACTGGAACCTGGATACCTTACTCACCAAATGGACTAAAGAAACCCACCGATCAGAGACTTGTGTGGATCCCTATCAAATGAGGAAAGGCCCTGGTGAAACCCTTCCCTCTCTTAACCTGAAGGACAGATCTGATGCCTACAGGCCAGAAGCTCTGGGGAGTTAGAGTGTCAGGGGGTGTTGGCCGCTCCTTGCCTCTGACAAGATAATAAAAGACAGAGATGTGCTCAGGGAAGAATCGTCCAGGTGGCGAGCAGAAATGAAAGCTAGAACATTGTTTAGCTGAAGAAGTGAATAGATTCCAGAGCCCAAGCAGCGTAACAGAAGCCTAGAACACTTTTTGAGAGACAATCACCATGATCACCCACAATGACCCCAGAGTTGATTCAGATAATCCAACCCAGTAGCATGCGTCAGATGAATGGTGCTGCTTTCCAACCCAAGGCCATTATTCCAGAAAGTCCCATGGTAATTGTTATTGAGAGAGACAACAAATTAGAAAACTAAAGCCACTCAACCCTACCTAGGAATAAGCAAGGTTTGACACATGGGCTAACAGCACAGACACGGCCCCTAGCAGCCCCTACTATAAGTGAGAAACTATATTGAAAAAAATATATGAGTTGTACTTTGAAAGCCTATAATTGTATAAAAACCTCTGCGCTGCAACCTTGAATCAGCAGGAAGTGGCTAAGGGTTTCCACACCCTGATAGGATGCACCCTGGACCTTGATGGACAGGAAGCTTCCCTCCATGGAGCAGATGTAGTTGCTCCCTGGGCAGCTGCCTCACCTAGAGCTTCCCCTCATTCCCTTCCCAGCAGGGTCTGCGGCCCTGCTCCGCCTCTTCGCCACCTGTGCTGTACACCACAGCAGTGGGGGCCCAGCTGCAGACAGACTGCCTTTCTGATTGTCAGAAGATCATAAGGAACCCCCCATGAGCATGGAGAAGGCCCTGGTTGCAGAGAACTCGGTAACCCTGCCACTGGGTGAAGAGTTATTCTGTTCTGTATGTGGGAAGGAGGAAGCCAAAGTGTACTGAGTCTCCACATGTGAGGACAGTACCAGAGACTACCAGCTATTCACCAAAACCCTGGGCCTTATTCTCTGCCAGATTCATCATGGAGTCTCCCTCACAATTAGCCACAGCCATAGAACTTTGAGCTGGCCAATGGAATGTCTAGGAAGCGTCCACCCCTCCAAGGCCTGGCCCACAAAACCCCACATGCTCACTCCCCACAGCCCACTCCTAGTTCCAGGCAACCAGGAGCCCAACAACACTTCATCTAATCTAGGAATTAACTAGCCCTGTGTCAAGTACTGAAATATTCGGAAACACTAACCAGTAGCTCACATTGCCTAACTAACATTAACATGCACAACCAAAACAAACACTGAAAGTTTGAAGACAACAGGGACAAGAAAAATACTAGGAACTTCTTAAAGCAGAAGAGCTAATGGAGCAGTGTTAAATAAAATTTTAGGTAAAAACAAAAATATTATAACATGGAAAGGGATACTACATGATGGGAGAAACCATTTGGCAAAAAGATAAAACAATCATGAACTTGCAAGTATCAAACAAGCCTGGAGCCCAGATGAGCTTGGGGATCTTCCATGAGCTTAGGCATCCATGATAGAAACAAGATGAGCCACAAAAGAAGAATAAATACTCAGATCAGTGGTTAACACTGCCTACATGACAGAACCCAACACTTTTCAGTTAGAGCCTTGAAATTAATCAAGAGAGGATCACAAAGGCAATGTTGACATAATTCAAATACTCATCACTACAGAGATCACATTTCCTTACTAAGATCCAGCTAAATTGGAAACTGAAAATGTAAGATTTTTGCACAGATAACACAATATGGGAATTTTAGCCACACAGTGGCACATGTCTGTGATCCCAGAGGCTGGGGAGTCTGAGGCAGGAGGATCATGAATTCAAAACCAGACTCAGCAACTCAGCAAAGCCTTAAGCAACTCAGCAAGACCCCGTCTCTAAATAAAATATTAAAAAGGACTGGGGAGGTTGCTGAGTGATTAATTGTCCCTGAGTTTAATCCCTGGGACTAACAATAACAACAACAATAACAACAAAAAGTGGAAACATTACACCTGTTTTTTGTGAGTCAAGAGCTAGGAGCAGAAGCAGAAGAAAGTCTCTGAGTATCAAAGTTTCACATTTGGCTAAAACCTGCCAGGTGGAGGCACAGATGCTGCACAGCTGATCAGCAATCCACACTCTTATCCTTAGGAGAGACCATGAGATGGAGAAACTGTGAGGTCTCATGCTCTAATAATGACAACTGGATTTAACTTACATTATGAAGGGCAGGCAAAAGAAAAAAAAAAAACTGAAGAGGTCCCAAGTTCAATCCCCAATGACAAAAACAACAACAATAACAAAATCAAACAAGAGAGAAAGAGTAAACCAAGAGAGAAAGGAAGTAAAGACGAGAGGAATATAGAAAGACCTACGAATCTCAAGAGAATGAACTGCCCTCTGACATGATCTGCCTCCAGAAACAAATTAATTTCAGATAAAACTGACCATCTCCAGCAGGATGTGTGTTTAAAAGAAAAAGCAGCAGGGGGAAAAGGTAGGTAGGCTGAGAAGGAATAGAAAGGGGCTAGTTTAAAAGGATTGCCAATAGCACAGACACACAATCAGAAGGACCCCCGAGGAATTAAAACCCACACTGAGGAGGGTGGAGAGGAGAATTCACCCCAAAGAAAACAGGCAGTTATGAGAGAACTGAAGGTTTCTCCCAGAAAACATAGAAGACAAAAGATACAAAAATTAGACAACAACACAACTGTCTCCTGAGAATTGTAGATACACAGAAACATCAAAAAAGATGTAAAAATTAAAGAAGAAACATGGTAGACCCAGCTGAAATACCCAGAGTATGACTTCAGACCTTTCCTCTATTTTTGCTTATCCCAAAGTAAACATCATTTTGAAGTTGATGTTCATCCAAGTTGATAATGTGAACGATGATGGCCGATTGTCCAACAGTCCTAACTACCCATCAGCTCTGTTCCAAACATGTTTACCTAAGGATTCACTTAGGCCCCAGGACCACTGGGTAACAGTATCATCCTGCCTTGCCCAGGAGGGAGCTGAGGCATGGGGAGTTAGAACCCTGCTGGGATTGTAGAGATCCCAGACTTTGGACCACTGCACTGGCTAATTCTATCAGCCCCATATCAAAGCCTTTACCATATACATGTACAAAGGTAAATAACATCTTGCTTTGCTTTTTACACCTTGTGTTTCACTGGATTTCTGAATCTGCTTGTTAATGCTCCCCAGCAATCCATGCTCGGACAGACATTTGCCTCTTTGAGCTTTGTCCAGCCCAGCAGGGGCACCTATGCAGACGGCTCAAGCCAGGTGGGCTGCCATCTTCCTCAGCATGTGCCAAACTGGCTGAAATCCAACAGCTGGTTTTCACCACTTCATTATTCAATTCATGGTTTTGATTCCTATCTGTGTCACCTGGAGAACGTCTTCCACTAATGTGTCACAGGCTTAGTGGAAGGCATGTCTTGAGCCCTTGCAAGTTTTACCTGTGGCTTCACACATGAAATTCACATCTCAATGTGAAACTTCCAGAGTCTCAGTGTTTTCGTTGTAATTTTTTCACCATCTTCTGGTTCTGCCCGTGACAGAGGAGAAATGCACCATCTTCATGTGAATTGCTGGGAATCTCATCCAGTACAGTGAGTCTGGCAAACGGGAGCTGTTACTCTGCTAATGTGCTATGTCACTGTGAACGAATCCCAAGTTTGATGGGAAAATAAACTCTTTAGAAAATAAAGAAATGATAGACAAAGGAAGAAAGGAAGGGAGGAAGGGGTGAGGAGGGAAGGCAAGACTGAGGAGGAGGAGGGCAGGAAGGTGGGCAGGGTGGGACAGGAGGACCAGGGAGGTCTCCTGGGCTGTCTAATTGCTGAACAAGGACAGCTTCAGGAAATGACTTCAAAACAGGAGCAGAGGGAAGGGGAGTCTGTGAGGAGCAGCACAGAGAGGCCAACACTGGCGTGTGGTTTCAGAACAGTGAGGGACATGCCATCGCCCAGGGTGGGGAGGGAGCTGGCTTGAGCGTCTGCACATGGCCTCCTGCATCTCTGGCTTGCTCTGAAGTCTCCCCGCTGTGGCCAAGTGGGATGAATGGCTCATGTCACGCAATTCTGTTAAAAGCCAGCTGAGTTACACACTCACATTTCCTGAAGAGCAGCCTGGACAGCACCAGGGCAGAGAGGGGAAGTGCGAGGCACCACCTATGAACGTCCACCGAGAGCCACTTGGGCATGGCATTTCAAAGAGTTGGTCTGGCCACGCTCTTCTGGCCTCTTGGATATTTGTGAGAACCATCTTTCCCTCCCCTGCGCTCCACGATGTGGATGCTCTCCCTGCAGAGTGCTTTCGCCTTGTGCAGTTTGACAGGGTGGCCCAGAGTGTCCCCACCATAAGGATAGGCCTGGAGCACTTGAAACCTTAGGAAAACTGAAGGGAGGCGTGAATTGGGTGAAGTCGTGTCCAGTATGGAATACCAGGTCGGCCATGGTCTTTTGTGAGGGTCCCATTATCCAGTTAATTCAAGTGTCACAAATAGGAACATCCGAACTTGTTCCCGGGTGTAAGTTTAGATACTCTCTATTCCATATTACCATAAAAGTGTCAATTAAACACTTTTGAAGGCAAACTGGCAGATACTATTGGGACAGAGATGACAGCCTTTGACATACTTCACACTGCTGCTCTAACAGAGTGATCTAATTGTCTCTGTTTTATAAACAAAACAAAGGTGGGAGAAAACTGCTCTAAAACCGTCGTATAAGCAGCTGGTAGAACTGGGCTGGCAGCTCTCCATCCACTCTGATCAGCTGGTTCTCCTACAGGACAGGGTTGCTGTCTCTGTGCCAGAACTTCTTTCCAGTCCTGGAATTATCCCCAAATCCGGGAGATTATGGTAGGGCCACAACCCAAGTACTGCACTCCTAAGAATGTGGTCCTTTCCATGAACCCAAAGCCTTATAATTTATTTATTTTATTTTGTTATTGTTGTTGTATTTATACTATTAAAATTCAAACTTTGGAATGGGAAAAAAAAAAGGAAAACAGCTAACTTCAACCACTCTCCTATTTTGTCCCCCAGATTTAGGATTAACCAGGTTTGATAATCAAGTTCTGTGTAAAAGAACATGTTTCCATATGTGCAGAAAGTTCTATCTGAACCGCCTGTTCCTTTTGATTTCATGGACCACACTTTTCTTCCAAATGACCGTGCACCCTCTAGAACAAAGATCACCACATCATTTTTTTCTAGAGGACCAGCTAGTAAGTGGCTGAAGTCTTTCAAGCTGCAGTCTCTCCCTCCTACTTAACTTGGCAGTACAAAAGCAAAAGCAGCCATAGTGATATGCAAGTGAGTGGGCACAGATTCCCATAAAACTTTATTTGCAAATGCAGATGTTGGGCCAGGATTTTTGCCCACAGAACACAGTCTGCTGATTCCTGTCGTAGAGAAAGAGTCAAGAAAGTTTTTGTATGCTCCCCCGAACTCTGACAGTCTTATAACTCACATCATACGCAGATTTCAATGAATAATAGAGAATGTCATACCACCCCTCCAAGTCTGTGCTGTTTCACAACACAGGCAGAGAGAGAGAGAGAGAGAGAGAGAGAGAGAGATGAATGAGAGCATGCAATAAAAAGCAGCATAATTACTCCAAAGTGTACAGAACGAAGACATGCCACAGGACTTAACAGCAATCTGTGAACATTTCCCCTTTCAAATGTGTCTTCTTTTATACAAGTGAAATTTTTAGGAGCATGAAGCCCAGCATTAAGAGGCTCTCACCATGTCATAGGTCTGATTGCACATGAACCCTTCTGAAATCCATTGTAGTATCTGTAGAAATTTATAAAAACCCATCAGAAGATTAAAATAGGGGTCTCTAGAGATTTTCCTAGTATGCCAATTCCTGAGCATTTAGGTACTTGAGAACAGACATTCTTCAACAGGCCTAAAGATAAATACCCAGATCTGCTAATGATTCTCTCCCCAGCTATCAAATCACCTGCCCCATCGTGGTACCTGGTGTGGGGCCTAATATTCCTATCCAATTTGTCTGCATTTATAGTTCAGAAAAACCAAATCAATACAACCACAATGCTTCTAATGAAAAGAGAACTCCACACTTTCTTCTTATTCGGAGAGAGGAAAGTTGTATGAAGACTCAGAAGTTGGGTGCAAGGAACCACTGAGGAGGGTCAGACAGGAGCACACACATGAGATGCAGCGAATGTGTGAGACTTCCTCGTGAGCTATCTCACATATCTCAAGGAACCTCTGTCTAATCAAAATGGCAGCAACAGAACAAGGGTAGTTTCTAGCCCGGAGCCACTCCATAAAGTAATAAGAAGTCGGGGCCACAATGTCCTTCAGGGAATCCCCAGCTGCTGCTGGGGGATCAGGCATGGACTTTCTAGCTGGAATATGCAAGATTTCCCTTATGAGCAAGTGTTTAAAACCCTTCAATCCTGCCCACATTCGGTGCCCACCCATGGTGAAAACCACAGTTTGTCACTGCCAGGATGCTTTCTGGATTGAGAACTCAACAAGTACCTGATTCACAGGGTAAGGAATATCTCTAAACAAATACAAAACGCACGAACCACCAAGAAAAGATGAAAAGCAAAGATGAAACATGACCACCCGCTGGCCTGTGGTGTTGGGCTCTTCTGACTCCTTCAAGTTGCATCGAGATCACCCAAGGTGCTAAGCTGGGGACCTCCCAGTCACAGATACCTCCCTTTCTCCCCAGAAACTTTATGAAATAGGTACTAGGTTCTTTACTGTGTGAGCCAGGAAATGGAAATTAAAGTAGCTCGAGGTCTTAAATCAGGTGGAGGAAGAGTCTGAACCCTAGCCTAACTGACCCCCAAATGCCACCTACCTCTCACCCAAGGAAGCATAAACCACAATTATTATGAAAGGGAGGAGGAAGATTGAGGCCCATAAGAATCCTTGCAAAGGATGAAATTCCAGGGACCCAGGCAGAATGTGTAAGGATGAGGAAAAATCAGGATGCGGCCCAAGTGGCTGCCATGTGCAGGGAAAAAGCACAGAAAATACCCCGAGCTCCCCATTCTCCAAGCTCCATGATCATATGCTACATGGTTCCCTGGAAGTGCAGGTGTGCACAGGGGAGCACATTAATCCTTCAAACACTAACAGATGCTGGCAGGGATTTAGACTGGAATGTATTTACAAAGTGACAAATTATGTTCTGTATTATAGAGAGAGAGAAAGAGCACCCACGAACGTGCTGATAAATGTCAGCTGCAGTCACGACAAACGGTTTATTTTTATTATACTGTAACCACAAATGTTTTTTTTTTCTTTCTTTTTTTTTTTCCTTTCAGGAGTCCCAAAGATTTATTTGTTGCAGGGAAAAAACAAGATTATATATGACACAAAGTAATAACCGTACGATCAGATATTCTGGGCACCCTGCCCTCCTGGAAAGCTTCAGCCTGCTTGCTGCGGGTGCTACTAAAAAACGCTACCTTCTCCAAAGCACAGTAAATGGTTAATAAATCAGAACTGATACAATGCTTTGTAATTAGATACAGCCTTAGTTCACAGACTAGCCAATTGATAGACAATATCCAATTCCCCCTGTAGTGGCTATCAGGAGGGTAGAGTAACTATTAAAATAAATTTAATGGCTGTGACAGGTAAGAAAATATACCAGAAGCTAAAATGTAATCAGTATATCCAAACTGAAATAAAATTATAGTCTTTGCTGCAAACAGGGTCCCTGGAAAGCAGGGTTATAGATGGAGAGCGACATCCACAGGCCAAGAGGAGCAGGGTCACTGTGTAAATGGAAGGTTCAACCTTGAAAACAAGATCCATGGGGTGTCTGGCCTGGGTGGGATCCAGAGAAAAGGCTCCTGTTGGCTATTAGACTCTTCTGGATAATCCCTCGCGCCCTCTTGCTCTGCTGGGTGTTGGGGCAGTGCAATATTCTGGCCTAAGGCTGTCAGCAAGATGGGAGAAGGGTGGCTTGGAGCCACAGCTCTGGCTTCCCATCCAGGCTCTGCCCCAGCTCCACAGGTGACCCTGGCCAACTTCCTGCCCTCCCACCTACTGCCTGTCAGGGTGCACATGTGAGCAGGGCTGTCATGGAGAGCAGGTAGACATCTCTCCTGCCCCAGGAATGCAGGGCGGAGCCATCCAGCACTGAAAAGGAGGGTGAGGGGTTGAAGGGACCACCTTCCCGGGGACAGACTAATAAGATGGGACTCCAACTTGGGAGTTTCCTTATGCCCATGGGCCTCTCAGAACCTGGAACCTCACTCTTCCCCTCTTTGAAGCCATCGTATTAAGATCTTCCTCACAATAACACTGTGGGACATAAGATGAGCCAATGCTGGTAGCGTGTTTGGTCCAGCACCTGCTTGCTAGGCAGGTGGTGAGTGCACTAAAGACTAGGACTATTGTTTTTAAGCCCAACCCTGCTTTCTGGACAACCCCAGGCCTTTCCGATCCTACAGGAAATAAAGGAATATTTATTTGACAGCACCGGGACAGTTTCCCTGTATCATGCGTCACCTCCCCCCACCACCCTGCTGTCTCCTCTCAGGTTGGTTCCATAGGTGAGAGGGAGGAGGCTCTAATCTGGCTCTAGCGTGTTCTCAGGAATTCACCACCAGCCCCAGGCCAGGCTTTCCTCTTGTCGGGGCCCTGTTCCTCCTAGCCTATGGCGATGACAACAAAGGTGGGGGGTGAGGACTGCAGTGAGAGGGGACGTACAGTTGGAACAGCTGGCTGTCCTTCACAGAAGCCAACAGAGAGGCTTGGAGAGCCCAGGCTGAGACAAGGCAGCCAAAGAATAAATGGTGATGGAGCTTGATCACAGGCCACAGAAGAAAATAAGCACCTGTGAATCCATACTAATGTAAATACGATAATTGGATCATAAATAAATGGGGCCAGCAGGACAGTTCTTCAGAAGAATTCCAGGGAATAAATGGAGTGAGCATAAGGGAAACGTAAAGTCCCCTCCAAGCAAACAGATGCCAGTGGAAGGTGTGACCTGGAAGGAGCCACGCTGGCAAGGTGGCTGTGGAGGGCAGTGTAAGGAGAGGCAGGGTGTGGGCAGAATCCCAGACCATCTCCCCCCAAGGGGTCATGGATTACAAAAGAGAATTTAGCAGCATCATGTTGGAGAAACGTAGCTGACATCTCCTGAACCACGTGGTCAGGGTTAACATCACCAGAGACCAGACGTGTCGTCCCTGATGTGATGCTGCTCTAAGGACACAACATCAGTCACTTCTATGATATTCTTGACCAAAAAAAAAAAAACTTCAAGCAAACAATCATGAGAAAAATATCAGACAAACCCCAGTTTCAAGGTCAGTAAAGGCAGGGGAGGAACAAGGAGTTGAGGAGGAGTTGTCCAGGGTCTAAAGTGACTAAGGAGACAGAGCAGCTGAATACCACCAGGGACCCTGGATCGTCTCTTGGCAAGGAGCACAACACTGGGGCTTAGCACGGTGGTGTGATGGCTTCCTGGCTTGATCACTGGCCCGTGGTCAGGTGAGCTGGTAAAGCCAGGGAGTGGGTAAACTCTCTCAGATTCCTACAACTTAAGAAGGATTTAAAATGTGTTCAAAATAGAAAAATAAAATAACTGTCTTTCATAGTGGGTGAAGGTCCCTACAATGCTGGTGTTAAAACACCCTTGCTTTTATGAAGTGCCATGGATGGCTCGTGGGACATGCTATTATGTTTTCGATTTCTTTGTGGCCTAAGTGTGCTTTCTTAGGAAAGGAAAAAAACAAAACAAAAGCAAAAACACCTGCTGGCAAGTTCAAGTTGCTGTCCTCACTTTCGTTTTCCTTTGAAAAAGTTTACTGGATCTTGAGAATCATTACCCGAGTTCATTTAAAACAGGCATGTTTGCAACAGGGGTACCCTTCCCTCCACAGAACGTCAACAGAACCTCACCCACAAAATGAAGAACCTGTTGCTGCCATGTCAAAGCAAAAGTAAGGCCTCAGTCACATCTTCTAGGAAGCCTTCCGATTGTCCCAGGAGGGGTCTGGTCCCATGCTGGAGCCTCCCACTGCTCCGCAGTGTTCCCTTGCTCAGGAGTCGTTCACACCAGATCATGAGCTTCTTCAATTCGGGTTCTCTCCTGAGCATCTCATCTCCCAAGAGTTTGTTTTCCCAGTGGTGCCTGCTGTTTGATTTGGTTTGGTTTTCTGCACAAAAATTTATGTTATCTGTAGAAATCTTACATGCATCTCTGTAGCTTTTAGGAAATTTGATGCAAGTTAAACACATTTTTAAAGATCTATTCTAAGCCTGGTGCCATGGAGCACACCCATAAATTCTAGCTACTTGGGAAGCTGAGGCAGGAGGATGACTAGTTTGCAGCCAGCCTCAGCAACTTAGCAATACCCTCAGCAAATTAGAAAGACTGTCTCAAAATTTTTTAAAAAAATAAAAAGGGGGGGCTGGGGATGTGGCTCAGGGGTAGAGTGCTCACCTAGCATGTGCAAGGCCCTGGGTTCAATCCTCAGCACCACATAAAAACAAAATAAAGATATTGTGTCCAACTACAACTAAAAAAATATATTAAAAAAATGAAAAATAAATAAAAATAAAAAAGACTGGGATGTAACTCAGTGGTAAAGCATGCTGGGGTCCAAACCCCAGTACCAAAAGTAAATAAATAAATCCTGTATGAATACATAAGCTTTGCAATGCTGAGAAATCCACATTCCGACCTATTTTAAGGCTTTTTTTTTTTTTATTTATCTTTCAACTCCAAGGTGGATTTAAGGAAAAAAAAGGAAAGTGGTTTCATTTATTTCCTAAGTACCCACTATCGATCCCTGTGCTTTCCTAGTATTCACCTTATAGCAACTTCAGAGCTCTAATGATTAGTGTTTTAATAAGGATTAAGCACAGCAAAAAACTTAATTTGCACACTGTACACTACAAATTAGCTGAAGCACTTGAAAGGTTTTATGTGAACTGTTAAAACTTTTGTTCAACACACCTTTAAAGTTGACAGGAATATTGGACAAAAAGTGGTGAGGCAGACTCAGCCCATCCTCTCTATTATCAGTGAAAGACTGATACACATTCATCCAGAAAGTAATACAGATTATTCTAAGACAATTTTTATGTAGCATAGTGGAGGCATGGGAAAATAAACCTTCACACACTAGTGGAGAAAGAATAAAATTAGAACACACTTTCTGAAGAAAAACTACCAATTTACATTATAAATCCTCAGCTAGTCCACATAAACCAGAAACTTCATGCACGATGGTGGAAATCTACAAGTGGCTTCTGTACCCCACAGTAAGGGATTCATTTACTGAGCTATAAAGGTACAATGAAGAAAGCCCCTAAGATTATTCTGTCAAGGGATATTTTGCTTTACGGGAAAGGATGGAAAACACAGTTTGGTTTAAAAAAAAAAGACTAGAATTTTATTTCAATTTAAAGAAATATAATTATATTTGAATTTTAAAACAGAAGAAGATATACAAAAAAAGATACATACGAAAGGATTGTTTCTGATACCCAAGGGTACTTTTCCCTTATTGGTATATATGTTAGTGTAATTCATAAATTCAAAACAATAACCACATTATTTTGTAACCAGGAAAATGAGTTAATTAGCAGAATTCTAACTTGATTAAACAGATGCTATTATATGTGAATATATAATATACATGAATGAATTTACTGCTAGTGTCAGCAATTTCAATCTTTTGAGTAAGGACATGTAAGAGGTTATCTTTTGGTACAGGATTGGTGTCTAATGGATGTTAGAAAGACTTCTCATTTTCATTTTTCTGCATTACTTAGAATTTTACCATGCACATCATATATTTTAAATAAAGAACTAGAGCCAAACACATCCAGAAAAAGGAGAGCAGGAAGTTGATGTGGATGAGGTACATTTTCATATATTCTACCTCTGTGCACAGGAAAACCAATCCTTTTAGGTGACAGAAAAGATTCTTCTCCTAAGCAGTGCCTCTACCCACTGGACAAGAAACCCCAGGCACAGGAATCAGGCCTAACCAAATTCAAGTCCCAGCTACTGGTTGGCCCGTGGATATCGTGCACTCCAGTGAAATGGGGTGACTGTATAGACCCAGCAAGTGTTGTGAGCATTAAATAAGGAATGTGAAGCACCCATTACTGTGCCTGCATGTGGAGCTATCAATGATCAAAGCCAATACAATGTCACAACATGGAAAAGTTTGATAACTCCAACCCCATGAATCTTTCTTGAATATTAAGGAAAATACATATGGAAATGTTTAACAGAAGCAGAATCCCACTAATCTGTCCCAGGCTACGCGTTCACTCCGATTATGCACAATCCTACCTCCAATATCAAAGTTATGCTAATATTACAAAGAAAATGTTTCCTGTGGACCTCAGATTGAAGGGGAAAAGCCATCTGATTTAATGAACCAAAATACAAATGCTACTTGCACGAGAGGTGGCCAAGGAGCATAGTGGCTCTGTGCAGGTCCCCTTGTCTTCTAGAGGTAGGTGTGTGTGTGTGAGAGAGAGAGAGAGAGAGAGAGAGAGTGTGTGTGTGTGTGTGTGTATACTAAAAAAAACAAGTACCTGTGGTCTTCTCAAAGTAAGCAAAATCAGCATGCTTTTTACTAGTGGCTTCCATATTGGTATCACATGCCATCTAGAGAACCTGACTAGCAATCTGTCATGGTTTAGAGAAGTGTCCCCCAAAGGGCCATGTGCGAAAGACTGGTCCCTGGCTGAAGATGCAGTTACATGGTGGAACCCTGAAGAGGTGGGTCCTGGCAGAAGGAAGTTGGATTCCTGGCATACCACTTAAAAGTTAGAGGCCTGGCCCCTTCCTCTTTCTTTCAGTTGCCTCTGGGCCACCAGGAGGTGAGCAACATCCTCTGCCATATGCTCCCCACTTGATGTACTATGCTATCACAGACCCCAAAGCAACAGGCCAAGCAACCATGTACTCAAAACAAAAGTCAAAATAAACTTAAAAGTCGATTTTCTCATGCATTCTGTCACAGTGACAGAAAGCTAACCAACACACCACCAGTGCTCCCTTTCACCAACGATACTGTCAAACAGCAGGGACTTTGGTGCCATGATTTGGACCATCAAGACTCTGAGAAGGCAAAGTACCATGGCTGGAGATCCTGAGCAGCACCCTGATTTGGCCTTCTGGAAACCCCCTCCCTCTAGCTCTACAATTGGGCTTCAGCAAATGCAAATGAAACAAAGTCATCGAGGCCACATGCAGGCAGGCTTCACTTAGAAATCATCAGCTAGTTGGACTGGGCAAAGTATCCAACACACACCACATCTATACATGGAAATTTCTCTTTACATATGATGGTTTCAAGGAGCCCCTCTGGGACTCCCTGCCTTGCCTCTGTCTCTGCTGGCTTAGGGTCGCAGATTTACAATGAACTAGTGAGGCACATGTGTCCCACCTTCCTGCTAGGACGAAGACTCACAGGTCCACAATCACAGGAAAATCCAGCATTTGACAACAGGATGCTGAATCTTTTCTACTTAGGTTGTGCTCCTATGTTTTTAAAGAATTATTTAAAAACATATAAAAGATAAACCAAAGTATATGTACAATAGGAAAAGAATTATACGTATATAAATATATATCCATATGTACATGTGTACACACACATCCACTCACATACAGGAAGCATGACTAGATGGAGAAAATTATTTCATTAGTTGACACATGGGGACTGACAGATGGAGACTCCAAATACTATACTTACTTTTAAGACAAGCCATATAGTAAAATACAAAAACATGAAAAATACAAAACAAAATCATTTAGCTAGGTGCACTGGTGTGTGCTTGTAATCTTAGCTACTTCAGAGACTAAGGCAGGAGGATTGCAAAATGTGAGACCAGTCTAGAAACTTCCTGAAACCCTATCTCAAAATGAAAAATAGATGTAGCACAATGGTAGGGCTCTTGCCTAGCATGTGTCAGGCCCTGGATTCAACCCCATACTGCAATCAGTCAAACAGTCAATCAATCAATCAATTGTGCCATGGAGCCCAGTTATAGAGGAACCCTTGTTTCAACCCCTGGAACCCCCCATGCACAAAAAATTAGAAATAGCTAACATAGTTCAAGAACATTCTTTCACTGATTCAAGAAATAAAATTCAAATATTTATTGGTAAGGATATAACAATAAACAATTCAGCAAGATTAAGGATAAAATGCAATCAAAGGGGGAAAAAATAATGGTGTCTTCAAAAATGGAAATGTTTTCCGGTTGTAATTGTCAGTTTGTACAGTTTTTCAATACATCATCAAAAACCAACATCAAAATTAAATTGCGGTAATAAGCGGATTAACAGGCTTCACAGCCATTAATGAAATGGAGTGCCTGGGTCCCTCTGGAAGTCGTTTGGGTTTCAGTTAAATAGCCACATACCTATGCACCTGATCCCCCCCAAACCAGCTGACACTCTCCTCTTCTCCCTAGCAAGCAAAAAGAAACGAATCCCTTTATTTCTGGTGGGGTGGGGGGGGGGGTGCCAGGGCGGGCACCAGCAAGCATTTTCAAACAGATGTTTACAAACAGAAGGTAACTGATAAAAACCGAAACACAATGCCGCATTGTCTTCCCCGATTCACAGATGAACCCATTGGAACCGCTGCAAAGAGCCTTTCTGGAAAACATCCAGGAATTAAAAGGTGCAAACAAGCTGCCTAATACCCTTGCGTAGACTGAATTCTTATGAAGAAAATAAAGTTTATTGTCTGGAAAGCGAGAAAGCACGAGGAAAGCACCGAGGAGGCGGAGGTGAACATTAGACAGATGTTCGCTGGAGGAGACGCCAGCAACAGAAGAAGCCGGCGCAGGGAGTTTTACGAGAAGCCTGACGGCTCTGCACTGTCAAGGGCAAGGGAAGAGGGAAGGCAACCAGGCCCGGGCTGCACCACTGCGCAGGCTGCTGACCTTGCAGAGCTGCCTGCAGGGCCTCACACGGTTCTTCAGTTCTCAAGGGCAAGCCCCAGACTCATTCTGGACATCGGAGGGCTGCACTTCTCATCCCTCATGATGCTTCCCCAAATAACGACCAAAACATGAAATAAAACATCCCCAAGGCTTTGCACATTGCCAAGTTGTCTATTTAGACCTGCTACGCATAACGCACAGGACCTTCTGAAAGCCACTGGCTTAGTGATCCTGCCTCAGCTGGCAGGACGAAGGGCAGAAAGGTGGCCGTCTTGCTGAGCCACTGCTGCCAGATCTATTAATTGATAGACCCATAAAATAATCTGACCGTCTCTCTCTTGGCTTGCCCCCCTGGAGGCTCATATAGATGCTACAGCTGGGCTGAAGAGCTATTCACCAACTCAAAGCCCAGATACTTGGATGGAGCTTTTATTCCTCAATCTACCTTGTCCCCCTTCATCCTAATATCCTCATCTTTAACCCTTTGCTGTTGCTGTGTTATGACAGATGTGTCTACATAAAAACAAAAAAAAATCTCAAATTTTTTGTGCAAATTGGCAATGGAGGGTTGCAAAGATAGAAGACCCAATGAAAAGAAGGGGAAAGGAATGGCTAGCTGGCTGTTGGGCTGATGGTAGGTGGACCACAGATATAAAGAAACATGGAAAGGTGGACCACAGATATAAAGAAAGATGGAAAGCTGGAACTGCTTTTTATCTCTTTGCAAAAATCTTAGATAGTTCACTATTTCACACACACACAATGAAATAAATAATGACCCATTCTATTTAATTTCTAAGAGCACTCTTTAATTAACTGATAGAAGTACTACATTGTTAAAACCCTGTGAAGAATAAATACACTGGGAGCAAGTGCTATGATGGGTCTCTTCCCTACACACCTACCCAATTCCTTTGTGGAGTGGACACTCAGTCATTAACCCATCCAATAGGACCTGTGTACTCTGCTATGTACTAAAGGACACAGAGAATGAAAGACTCATGCATTCTTTAATTATGGATGTTCTGCTAGAGAAATAACGTCCCCTGACCTCAAGATGCCCACGTCCTGATCCCAGGGAACCAGGATTTATGTTACCTGGCAAATGGAAACTAAGGCTGCAGATCAATATTCAGCCATCTTTAAAATAGGGAGATTATCCTGAATTATCAGGGTGGCCCTATTGTAATAACAAGGTTCCTTAAAAAGCAAGGAAGCAAGCCAGGCACAGTTCAGGAGGCTGAGACAGGAGAATGGTGAGTTCAAAGTCAGCCTCAGCAAAAGCAAGGTGCTAAGCAACTTAGTGAGACCTTGGCTCTAAATAAAATACAAAATAGGCCGGGGGATATGGCTCAGTGGTCGAGTGCCCCTGAGTGTAATCCCTGATACTCCCCCCCACAGAAAAAAAAAAAATAAGGAAGTAGGAAAGAGCACACCAGAGAGATGATAGTTGGATACAAGCAGCCATTTCTGGCACTGAAGATAGAGGAAGGGGCCATGAGACAAGGGATCAGTGCAGCCTTTAGGAGCTGAAAGGGCAGGGCGTGGAACTTCCCCTCCAGCCTACAGGAAAGTTTGGGCTGCTGCTCCACTGATTTAAGCCCTCTGAGATCCATTTTGGGCATCTGACCTCTAAAGCTTAAACCTAAAAACTTTTGAGTTGCTTTCAGCCACTAAATTTGTGAAAATTTGGTACCGCAGAAATAAGAAGTACAGTTCTATAACATTCTTAATTTGTGACATTGCATGTTGCAAGTCCAAATTCCCAGTCCCTCGAGAAACATGAAGAGAGGGGAGCAAAGCCCAGTCTGCATGCTCACTTGTACTCAGGTGGGCTGTGGTGCAGCCACCCATCAAGAGGGGGCCAGGGCTCTCCCATGTGCCCCCACACATCCCCAATGTCAGTGCCTGGCTGATAATGAACTGATGCTTCAGGCATCTGAGTTTTGATGCTGGTGTAGGTGATTAGGATTAAATACAAACAAACAAGACATATGCAGGTAAACAGGACTGACAGTCCTCAGGTTTGTACAGTCAGGAGCCAGGTGCCCAGTCATAAATGGCTGCTAAAACCACGGTGCCCCTTGAAACTCCCCTGCCTGTGCAGCGCATACCCACCCCATCTCATGAGGTGTGCAACTGTCAATCCGGACACTTGCACAGCTTTAGAGCCATGGTTTTGAGGAAATTGCCTCAGTCAGGAACATGGGTGACCTCTCACACACACAACCCGCAATGAGAAGCCCTCTTGTCTGCAGAATTATCCTCATTCTTACCAAACACTGATAACACAAAAAAGGAAAGAGACTTAAAGGAAAAGTTTATGTGGGCTGTAATTCAGCCTCCCTGTGTGGTAATCTGGGAGCAATACTGGCTGGAGATGTGACTCATGGCTCCTTACCCCTGTTTCATGGTACAGAGACCCTCTCTGGCAACCACGCGGTGATAAAAAGCTTGTCGTTAATACTTAGCTGGGGCACACAAGGCTCCAGAGTATTTAAAACATGCAATGAACACTTGCAAGTGGGGACCCATCAGCTCAACCACTGCCTCAGCCTCCAGGGCTTTGTTGGGAAAAATGTCTTAATTTCCCCTCATGGAACCAAGTAAATTTAGTAGATATCTCTCCAAATGCCCTAATAGTCTTAAGAATTGGGAAAAGAAGAAGGAAAAAACAACAACAACAAAAAAAAAAAAACAACTAAGAACCATCATTGGCTTCAGCTTGCACCTGAGTCTATGAAACAAACTGGGGTCCGACTCCTACCTTGCAACCCAAAGCACAAGGAAAAGGTCCAGGATGAGGGGTCAGAGGCTAATGGAATTAAACACAGAACCTGAGCGTATGGTCGTGTCACATCTTCCAACCCAGCGATCTCTAATCCACAGACCACCAAACAACCGTGGGAACCAAGTCCCCCCACACCCAACCTCAGACGGAGCTCTGAAGGGCAGAACTACACGCCCCACCTACAGAGGCACGCATCAGCACGTCTGAAGGCCCGGGAGGAATTTCTTGTACAGTAACTACTTTAACTTTGCTCCATGTACTTTTGCTCCAACATAACTAACTGGTCTCAGAATCCTCTTTTCAAAAAGCATCATGCTGTAAAATTAAAAACCCCACTCCCCTATGTTAACACATAAGCCGCCGTTGGAGTGTGTGAACAAATCCCCAATCCCACTCTTTCATGGGTTTCTCTCTGCACATTTCTAACTTTCCCCTGCAGAGCAAGACACGAAATCGTGCTGAGCATTCTGCTATCACAACTATGAGACTACAACTATTATTAATGCTACTAACAATCAATATAGTGTCCATTAGGAATTTAGTATCACCAGGAACTTGTTCTAAGCACTTATTTAATTCTTCCAGTGCCCAAGTGAAAATGGTGTGATCATTTCCCCCATTTTAAGATGAAAAAACTAAGACACAAGAACACTAAACAGGGACTGCCCCACCAGTCAGGGATCCAGCCGGGAAAACGGCAGGGTCAGCGTCTCTGTTGAGTTGAACCTTGAACCAAAATTGGGGGTGTCCATTAAGCTGGTTGAAGCTACCCAGATTTGGGGGGCTCACCCCATCCTGCATCATGACACCTCAACAAAACCATGCTTCACAGCAGATTCCACACTCCAACCACAATGGTCCCAACTCAAATGCAGGGACGAGGGACGGTAATCTTTATTTGCTGAATGTCGTAAGCAGTCGTTTGGAGGCAGCAGGATCTCTGTAAGCTACAAGTGCTTCCCTAAGAACCCACCATACTGTATGGAAATGAGATGGGGACCTCTAGGGGGGTACCCTTGTAACATGCATACGGATCATATGGGAATTACATAATACACAGAAGAGGAAATGCTTACTTCCATAAAGATCAGAATGTTAGCAGGTATTATTTGTTGGCAGTAAAACTACGAGCCAAAAGCTGAACCCTGAAATTAAAAAAATATAGCTCAAATCTGGGCTTTGTTGCTTTCCAGTTAAGGGCTTACTGCTGTGATTTCTAAACTGCATTCACCACCCCAGGGTGCTACTGTTTCAACCAGGACACCTGCACTCCTAGCATATCTCCAACCACTAGAAACAACTGCAGATTCGGGTCAGCTGACAGAAAATCTGCCCGGGATAGGGAGACGCTGAAGGTGCGTACCATGGGGGCTTGTCCAGTGCCTGGATAAACGGGAGACACGGCAAAACTGGCACCAACAACACCTGGTGTGTATGGGACAATGCGTGCAGTGGGACCTCGGCATCAGGTGACTGTGCCCTCTGAAAACCACAAAACCCCATGCAAGTGTTAGGCAGTGGCATCTGCTTCAGTCCAAGGGCTGAACTGTGTCCTTGTCCACGTTCATACTCAGAAGCACTAACCCCCAGGACTTCAGGATGGGCCTGTATTTGGAAGGAGCACCTTTAAAGAGGCAGCCAAGTTAAAAAAGAGGAGGTTAGGGTGGGCCCTACTGCCACCTCTCTAGTGTTCTTCAGAGAAGACAAGAGGAGGAAATCCAGACATGCCCAGAGATGCCAGGGCTGTGTGCAGACACAGGAAGACCACGGAAGACACAGAAGGCAGCCAGCCACCTGCAAGCCATGGAGGGAAGCCTCGGGAGAAACCCAACATGCTGACACTTTGATCCTCAACATCCAAACTCCAGAATTAGAGGGAAATGCATTTCTGTTGTCGAAGTCTTCCAGCGGGTTTTCTGTTAGAACGGCCTGAGCAGACTCACATGAACCTCGACCTGTAACCACACCCAGTGACAGACTTCCTATTTTCTCTGTGCTGGAAAATTTACTGCCCATAGTTTCCCTGATCTCTGACTCTGTTACCCCCATTAATGCACCACACCACCCCCCGACACATACATGCACCTACACCAGACACAAACCTCCCTGTCACTCCTGTCTGTTGACCAGAACTACCTGACCTTTCTCTGTTTCCCAGTGCCAGCTGCCCCCCTGCCCCATGCAGAGCTGGGATGATTCAGTTCTATGCTCCTTGATCCACTTGGTCCCACTGCCTTCCTGCCTTTCCCAGTGGAAGGGCTCTGCTCCAGCTCCCCAGGTCTCCGTCACGTCTCCAGCAGCTTGCATTACAGAAGCCCTTCAGACTCCTCCACCCACGGTCCTCCACTAGTCACAGGCCACGAGGTCTCTTCGGGGCACGTGGCTTGATAAGAACCACAGCACAGAAGCCAAGGCATTTCCCTGCAGTCTCCAGACCATGCAGGTCTGTTCCCAATGCAGACAGCAATAATTAAAGAACTATTTCCAACTCTTCAATTAAACCAGATTGGAGCTTTGTGGGTTAGGAGATGAAAGCAGAAAGGTATATTTTCAAAGAGAAAGTTTTATACATTCCTTTAAAACTTAAGACTTGATTTTAAGTGTCTTATTTTTGTCCTCTTGGGCTAACTTTCTCCCTGTTAAGGAGAACAAGAATATAATCCATATTGTTTTATGGGGAATCCACTTTTAAGATATGTACAACATTTAAGGAACATTAAGGAAAGCAGAAATTGAATTCCTTCCAGAAAAGCTTTAACTAGAGATAAGAAGAAAGGCCATAGGTCAGAAGTACTTCCAAAATTATACTCAGAAATTGCCAGGGCAACTGAATAGTAGCCTCATGAATTGCGGTGTGAATTATTTTTCTTGACCTTTAATAAGACAGTAATGCAACTAATTTCTGAAGAAACCAAAAGGGAAGCTTATTCTTGAGCAATCTGGAGAATTCAATTTCATTTACTCATTAGCTGAACATTTACGAAGTGCCTGCTTGGGATCGGTACTGGGAAGAACACAAAGATGCTTCCCCCGTCATGGCCTGTGAGGACATGGGGCAGAGGCAGCAACGAGATGTGTGCTATGGGGAGGATTTAGGGTCTGAGGTGATGGTCTGTCTTTATGATCTGTTGAACATGTCACACAAAGGTGTGTGCGGGGACTAGGAGATCAGAAACAGATGCTCAGACCTGGGCACACGGCTCGGAAGTCAGGCCATCATGGATCTGATGGTTGACATCTTGGGAAAGGGAATGACCTCCAGGGGAAAGACTATCAGGACTATCAGCAAAGGGGAAAGGGCCAAAAACAAGATTATAGAGGAACACCACAGTTAAACGGTGGAAGGAGAAAAGGAAGTGAGGTGCAGGGGAGAGTAGGATAATTAAAAATAGAAGAAGATACGTGTAAAAGAAGCGATGGCACCCAGTGGCTCGGGAGGTTGAGGCAGGAGGATCAGGAGTTCAAAGCCAGCCTCAGCAACTTAGCAAGGCCCTAACCAACTCAGCGAGACCCTATCTCAAAATAAAATTTAAAAAGGGCTGGGGATGTGGCTCAGTGGTTAAGCGCTCCCGAGTTCAATCCCCAGCACCAAAGGGGGAAAATGTGGCTTGACTATGGTGGTGACTGCACGACACTAAGAACATTCTGAAAACCAGGGCACAGCACGGGGCACGTGAATTACAGCTTGACAAAGCCATCAATTACCCTCCTCCAAAACAAAAGACAAAGTAAAAACATATGGCCAATACACATTTTTGATCATAGATATTGTTATCATTAGTCATTCCTTTTACAAAATAAAATAAAACCATGAGAGCGCACCACTTACACACCAAATAGAAAATTAAAAAGACCAATAATAACAAGTACTGAAGATGTGGAGGAACTGGACTTGCGCACCTTAAGGCCAAGAAGGTAAAATGGCACAGCTACAGTGGAGAAGGGCTCAGAGTCTCCTAAGTAGCCACACAGATCCTTGCCATTGACACCATCCCAAGACAGCCACAGACAGACGTCCCCGTGAAAACGGCTGCATGAACATTCACAGCACCCACCGTGACTCACAACATGCATTCACAATAGCTAAAAACTGAAAACACCCCAACGTGTGTCGTCAGGTAACTAGATAACATGGGATTTATCTGCACAATGGAATACCATGCAGTAATGACAAAGGATGAGCCACTAAGAGATCCAGGAGCACAAGCAAATGGCACAGTCAACATGCTGAGCAAAAGAAGCAGGTGCAGCGTACATACCACATGATCTTATTTACATAAAACTGTAGAAAACACAAATCAATCAATAATGACAGACAACAGACTGGATCGGGAATGTCTGGATTGCCAAGTAGGGCTATAAAAAGGGCACCGGAAATGCTTTGCGGTGATAGAAATGTTATATTTCCTGATGCTAATGGGTTTTATAGGTACGTACATCTGCTGGAACTCATCAAATTATATGTTTAAATGGGAGCCTTTTATTGTACATAAATTATATACTTCAACAAAGTTGATCAAACCAAACCAACTCAAGCAAGCAAGCCTGACAATTTTCCTTTAAAAAATAACAAAGTGGAAATCAAAATAGTTCATTTTGCTTTCAGCATTCCTGAGAACAGTATTAATGGCCACCCCATAAAAACAGTAAGTGTTTGCCTGTGCAACAAAGCAGGGGTGGGGGAGACTGTTACTTGAAGTTCAGAGCAGTGCAGCCAGGGCCTCACACATGCTGGGCCAGTGCTCTGCCACTGAGCTATGCGCCCAGCCACAACAGACCATGTTTAATCCATGTCTCATGCATTGTCTTATTTAATTCTAACAAGTCTATGAAAAAGTTCCCCTTTCACAGTTGAGGAGAAAGGCTTGCTAGATATTTACCCAGAAATTCTGTCCCTCTGAAGTCAACCCTCACACACCACTCACTGTGCCACAATTAGGTGACTGATGCGATAGTCATATTCACAATGGTGGTAACCATGATAAACTCCACGGGGTTAAACATAGGCCAGACCACCTCCTCAGTCCTTCAGATACATTAAAATATATACTTCCACCACCATCTGATGGGGTAGGGACTATTTAACTTCCTGTTCTACAGGAGGAAACTGCAGTTCAGAGGGGTTAAGTGACTATCCAGAATACGCACAGCTAGGCAGTGATGGGGTCAGGTCTGGAACACAGGCTATCTGAGCAAGGAGCCCATCACATCAACTTCTCCAGATGCCTTAAGACACAGAAGCTGTGTCTTGGGGACCTGACAGATAAACAAGTGCGGGATGTGCTGTTCTCCATTTTAAATAAGGAGAAAGTAAAGGAGAGAAAAGTTTTATGAGGGATGAAGACTAAGACACACTGTGGGAGCTGGGCAGCTGGGGCAGGGCTCTCTTAAGTGGCTCTGCAGAGGAAGACCAGGTGAGACCTGCTGGAATCCAACTTCCTTCTCTGCAGCCTGCGTCTATGGAAGGAGGAGGAACAGCCTAATCTCTGCCAACTCATGGCACAGGTGCGGGCGTCCTCTGCGTGGACAGTACCAGGACCCAGCTGTCCAAGCAGAGACAGCCGGGGTCATCCTGGTGATCACATCTTCCTGCCTGAAAATTGTTTGAAAGTGATCGCTAGGAGCTGGATTCATGTGGCATGTTTCAAGAAGTGAGAAAGGAGGAAGGCGGCCAAATTAATATATGCAGATTGTAGAGAAAACACGCACTGGGTCCCATCACGGACCAGACTCCAAAGAAAATGCTCTTTACCCAAAATCCTCCGAGCCCGGGCTGTTTATTCATCATCCTGTCAAAACGCTGCCATTCATTCATAAATACCAGCCACTCTCCCTGGCACCCGGCCGGGGCTCCTGTTCGGTCTGATGAAACGTACTAATTACACACCTTCACCTTTGCCCTCGGGAGCGACACACCTGACCGTGACGAGGAAGATGGATGATGGGCTTCTGGAGGATTTTTTGAAAGTAGGAAGAAAGAAACAGAAAGGTGGGGTGACGTGGGAGGAGACAGGCAGGAGGCCGAAAATAGAGAGTTAGAAAGGAAAAGGGGAAAAATATGACGGAAGCAGACGTGGGCTGCTCTGTTCACACCAGCGCCTGTCATCACTGTCACCATAACTGCCATCGCTGTCATCACTCCTGGCAAGAGGGAAACTTTTCAAAGCCAAAGTTAGTATGGGGGCACCAATATCCAAGCAGCATGGTGACGAAAGTTACCACTCTCCATCCCCTCTCTTTCCACTAGAGCCCAAGGTCACAAGTGGAACAAAGGGTCATTCAACAGGCCCATGCCAGGTGCACAGCCTCACCCAGGAAAACTGAAGTCCTGTCCCTGGGGCCATATGTCCAGATCCTTCCTCTTCAAAAGATGCACCTCCTCTCCGTACCCGCATGTGCCATCTGCAGCTCCGGGGGCCGCGCCCAGGAGAAGTGCATTATGCAAGGCAATTCGAGGAACCTGAGAACAAGGGGAATACATCTTCAGGTCCCACCAACAACGGTGCCTGTTGACAGCTGGCCATTAGTGATTGATTGAGAATTAATATGGAAATGGAAGGGTGAGAAAAATGAGGACCTGTGCACCAGCCATTTAATGGGCCTAGAAGCAAGGGGCCAGGAAAGGCTTCGGATTATGAATTAGCTTCCTCATCAGTGCAGCATCCCGCTGACAGGCAACCTGAGGAAAGGGAGGGACACACACAGACTCGGAGAAGGTCCCCACAGGGGCGTGCTCCTGGGAGCACAGGGCCTCCAGAGGGCACCCCAGCGTCTAGCACCCTTCTGCAACCCTCACGTCCCTCTGTTGTCCCTTGAGGCTCAGGATGGAAGGGGCAGTAGCAGTGTGAAGCGGCCTACTGAACGCCACTGATTTATGTCAAAGGAAACAAGAACACCGAGTGAGCTGACAAGTTTCTAATGTGTGCCAGAACACTCTTCTTGTCACCTTCAAGGCCTGGCCCTAAGGGGAATGACAGCTCCGAAGAGATGCTTTAGTCTCATGAAGTGAGATTCTGGAGCCGAGGGCTCACCCTGGTCTCCCGCTGGCAGACACAGGGGACTCCACGGTTACTCTGACACCTTTGAGTGCCTGCGGATCCAGGGCAAGATGGGAACTTTTTATATATCTATATTTCAAAACCACAAGTAAAGAAAATAATGGCACTGTTCCTGGAGTGCAAACACCCTCGGGGCAGGAGATCGAGGCCTGAAGACCAGATGTGGGTGCCAGGATTTCCGTCATTAACTCTTTCCCACGCTTCCATGTCTTACCTTCAGAGCAGCACAGGGAGAGGTCAGGCCTTCTGTGGCAGAGGCCTTGAGGGCTCGCATGCACCCCTCTCGGCCTCCCTAAATATTAAGTTAGGCCCCAAGGCCTAGCTCTGGCTGGTGAGATGCTGATGGAAGCAATGAATGTCACTTCCCAAGGTGCCCATAAGAAACATCTACTCCATCTTCATTGTGTCTCCAACTTACAGAGCCCTTGACTTTGGAGGCCATTTGTTCTAGGAAGTACAGCTACAAGATGGTGCAGCCTCCTGCAGTCTGGCTTTCTGAGTAACTGTGCAGAGGAAAGGTTCCTGTCAACTAATACTGGACATGTAATGAGAGTGGCAAGTAAGTCTTTATTGTATGAAGGTATTGAGATACTGCAATCTGTTTGTTGTAGCAGCTGGCAGTTACTCACACTGACTAATGGGCCCCTACAGCTCCCCTGCAGATCCCAGCTTTCTGGTAGAGTAAACATTCAGCCTTTCTTTTATTTTCAATAGTTTATGTTTCTTTCTTGACTCTCTGTAAACATTCCTGGTGAATATGAATAGCTGAAATCCAACAGAGACACATCTGGCCTCAGACCAGCCCATGTTATCAAGAACACAATAGCCACAGAGGGCTGCTCTCCAGCACCACTTCTCACCTGTGCACCCTTACTCACCTGCCAGGCCTCTCCTGCATACTGCCCACCTGTGCCTTCCAGACCAATCTCAGGCATTCACTCCCTGTCCAATCCCTAAATGAGAAGACCTAACCCAGAGGTCCAGGCACATGGCCAGTGAGAAACCTTATCATTTCCTACTGAGATTTTCCCAAATTGTTCTTCAAGCAAAATATAACTCATATCTACAAAACAAAAAGAATGAAAAAAATGAATGAAAAGAATTAAAAACATAAAAAAAAACAGAGAAAGAAGAAGGGTACAAAGAAGGTAAAAGACTCATTTTCTTTTATTTTTAACCCAAATCCTATTTGGGAGTAATTTGTCATAAAACAACAAAAACAGTACCAATAAGAAATTGTTTCATAGTAAAATAAATTCAAACAAAAATTTTGGACACTGGGAAACAAGCAAGTGGACAAGAGGAAGTGACATAGATTCAAGGCAGCAGAGTCTGCAGTTAGCATCTGGAATAGCAGAAAGTACTCAGTTCACATCACAGAGCCACTGCGACTGGCCACAGAAACTGGCGGAATCTGGTGCTTCTGAAATGGAGGTGAGGAGTTTGTTTGCAAACTACGCATCATCTCAGAATCTCTCTCCACTCAGCCCAGCCCGGGCACAGTCATTATCCAATCCCAGGGAGAAGATGAAAGGTTATTCTCTGGAGAGCATAAACAGTGGCATCAAGTAAAACATGGAGATTAAGCGGCTGTCCGCCTGCTAATTACAGACACGCAGCCACCTTCTCTCCCTGGGCTCCAGGCACTCTAGCAGTCAGAGGACTGGAAGACACTTCTTTGGGATATTTCACCCGCCAACAGGAAGAACCCAGAGATTCAAACGCAGTAGTTCCCGTAAGAAACAATCCTTCCAGATCATCCTTCAGTGGTATCCACAGTTAATTAATCCTGCCCATGTGCCAAGAGATAGTGGCAGCTGTTTTGAGTACTAGTCTTTGTGTGTGTGGTGCTGGAATCAAACCTAGTGCTTCTCACATACGAGGCAAGCACTCTACCACTGAGCCACACCCCGGCCCTTTATATTTTTAAGACAGGATCTCCCTAAATTGCCCAGTCTGGCCTTGATTTTGAATCCTACCACCTCAGCCTGCCCAGTAGCTGGGGTTACAGGTGTGGACCACTGCATCCAGTTTGAATCCCATTCTTCAGTACAAACTGACATCTATAGCTGAGAACATGAAGGAAAAATTCATGAGACGACTTGGAGAAATCTCCAAAAATGAGAAATAGGAGAGAAAAATAATTATAAAATAGTTGGGAGTCCAGGATCTAAACAGTAAAAGTTTTTTCAAAGGTGAACAGACTCCCATATGAAGAGTGGCAAGAGGCCAATGATACGATTCTTGAGAAATAAAAAAAGACCAGGAATCAGATGGCTTTGTACTCCCCAAGGAGCAACACCAAATGCCACAATACACAAGAAAAATGTCTTAAAACTTTGAGCAAATTTTGATTTTAAATTTTTAATTCTATGCCTAACTAATTAATAAAATGAGGGTAAGGGGAAAAAACATTGGAAACATGCAAGACAGATAAATAGATATACACACACCGCCACCACTCTTTTTTGGAAAGCTACTAAAGGATATGCTTCCACAGAACCATAAGCAAATCATTTCAGTAGAAGACATGGAACATGAGCTGGAACTCCAGTTACAGGTTTTCCAGGATCAGGGAATGTGATGGCAGCTCTAAGCAGAACATAAGCCGAGTATTTAGTCCTGTGCACCAAGCACAGAGGATGAACTGCTCAAACTGTGGTAGGAGAGGTTTGGGTTTTTTGTTTTGTTTTTTTTTAAAAAAAAAAAAAAACATGAAACTAAGAGAATACCTATATATCCTGAACAATTTGAAAAGACCCTTCAACAATCAGACAAGAGTTTGAGGTTGAATTAGTAAAAGATACATTAAAAATTAATCAAATAGGACCAAAGACAGGTATTCACTCCAGGGAAAAACCAAAGGTGGAGAATGAAAAGGAAAAGCAACCTAGTGGGCTTAGCTTTACATGTGTTTATATATTTACACCAAATCAAGTACCCTACATACGGCAAGGACGCCGACACTAAAGGCACACGTGGTGGCGGAAAGGTGGGAGGAAGCTGCGCTTCTGTCTTAGTGGAAAACCCACAGGTAACACCAAAGCCAAGAAGAAAGGACAAGCTAAGTGCAACTGCTTAAAGTCACATCCACAAGGACCAAACGAATCCACTAAAAGAGCTGAGGATAAAGGGCAGGCGCTGAGGATATCTTTCGTCTGTCACACAAATGCTTACAGAATGCCTGACTGTGATTCCAAACCATGTGCATGCATTATTATTTTTTTAAAAAGAACAAGAAAAGAAATAATAAAGAGGACAGAAAGAAAAAATGGCATAGAAAATTAAAAAAAAAAAAAAGAAAGAGGAGGAATGAAAGAAAAAAGGCAAGACCTTTAAACCACACAGGCTCACGTTAGGTCTGAACTGTGACCAAGCTCAGGCTCCACTCCTTGCCGTTTCCACTTTCTGAAATGAATTCATAGTACAGTAGGTCACTACTGCCCTATCCCTAACTCAAACAAAATATCTGATGGGCAAAACAGGCATTTTAAAAAATAATTCTCTTCAATGAAGATTCTCTGGTTATTTGTGGAAACTGCAGAATACCTTTCTCAATGAATATTACATGTGTCCTTAACTCCTTTAAGGTAGCAATAATAAAACAATTTAACATAAAGACATGTTATATCCCAAAAGGCAAAAGACATAGAAGAGAATTTTGTAGTGATAAAATTACTCATTTTTTGGACTGCAGAAAACAACAGCTTTGTCTCTGTGGATTAAACAAAGTATTGAAACTCTTAGAGCTGAAAACTCAATAGGTCCTACTGTCGACATTTCCATCTGTTCCTCAGGACGTTGGGCAAGTAATAAAGAACTTGGTTTTGGGGCTGGGATTGTGACTCAGAGGTAGAGCACTCGCCTAGCACAGGCGGGACCCGGGTTCAATTCTTAGCACCACATAAAAATAAAGGCATTGTGTTGTGTCCATCTACCAAAAAAAAAAAAAAAAAAAAAAATTCATTCTCTCTCTCTCTAAAAATAAAATGGTTTCCCTGTAATATAGTAAATTTCCACATTTTTTTCACAAAATTAAATTAACATTTTATTTACAGAGGTGAACTTAGTAATGAGTAAACCATGTAATTACACATCACAGGACTTAAAATATTAGCCATCTCTCTAGAAAATTTTGATAATTTTTTATAAGATTAATTTCATATATTGTTAAAGCGAACAAAGAAAGAAACAGCCTCAAACTTTCCTCAACGTGGTGGATGGGTGACCTGAGGGCATCATCAGAAGTCTCCTATGAATGAAGATCCAATGAGACACAGGAGGCCAGGAGTGAGGACCCTACAGGGATGGGGGGACACTTCTACATCAGCTCCATTCTCAGGGAGCATCAGCAGGTTCATCTCCAAAACCAAGGAGGGGGAACCCCAGGGCTCAGAGGCACCTTAGGGGTCCATTGCAATTGCTAGAGGCAGCTGGGCACAGGGGGCTGTCTCATTCTGAGAACTGAGACCCTCCAGTCCAGAGAGCCTTAATTCACAGGACTTGGGTAGGAGAGATAGTGACATAAACACATGGTACTTTTAAAAACACTTCCTCGGGGAACTTCACAGGGATGAAAACATGCCGGGTCAAACTGCAGTGTCAGTCGCCTGTCACCACCATTTACCGTAACCCAGAGAAAACAAATGTAAAGAGCGGACTGCAGTT
Source organism: Spermophilus citellus (assembly GCF_964194105.1). NCBI lineage: Eukaryota > Metazoa > Chordata > Mammalia > Rodentia > Sciuridae > Spermophilus > Spermophilus citellus. The sequence goes on along the minus strand of NC_138200.1, from coordinate 61,019,531 downwards.
AAAACCAAGGTATCGTATTGGTTTGCTGTAACCAATGTGCAACTCTAACACAAGGTGTTCATAATAACCCCTCTGCCGGGGGTAAGGATGGGTGTCGAGTAGGCTTATAGGCTCCATGCATCTGATCAGTTATTTTACAAATCTAAAACTGTACTTCAACAAAACCTCCAACATATCCCAAGATTTTTACCTGCTCAGTTATCAATCTATTCACTAGTTTTCTTAAAGACACCAAAGTCCTTCCATAGGCTATAAACTGGCTAACGACCACAAGTGTGCTTTCTGTGACCTGCACTCTCCAAAAACATGAATGAGTTGCCAATAATTTAAAATCATCAAATACCACTTAAGAGAGCCAGAATTTTTAGCCTCTGATTTAAAAAACAATTGAGAAATGCTGGTAGCATCAGGTCTGCAATTCCCCATGGTGGCAAGCAGCTGGAGCCCAGAGCCCAGCACCTTCCCAGGTACAGAGGGGGACTGGTCCTCCAGTTTGACACAGGCCCTCAGCACCTCCTTGAGGTCTTCCACAAGGCTCCTGGGCACCCTCTGTTGTCACCTGGCAACTGCAGGCCTTCTGTTTCATTGGTCAGGAGAAATGGTACCTGCTTCACCCAGGGCACCTTTTAGAGAAGGCCAGTGCTTGGTCCCCATCTCAGGCCTAGGAATCAGAGGGAACAGGTATCGGAGGTCAGCAGAGGGCTTGTGACAACCTGGACTTCGGGGACTAACCCCCACTCCATCCCCACCCCTGACCTTCTGATTCAGCAGCTCTAGGATGAGGAGAGCATCTCTACTTCAAAAGCGCTCTGGGTGGTGCTGCTGCTGGTCCCGGCAGCACCCGGAGAACCTCTGGTCTCCATCCTGGGTAACTTGTTTAAAAAAAAAAAAAAAATGCCCACCACAACTTTGCTTCCTGGGGGGGAAAAAAACGTCGGCCTCTTTCCAATCAATTCTTGATTTTGTTCAGATATGACTTGGTAACTCTTGTTTTCGTTTTGGTGGAATTTACCCATTGTCCCAGTGGGTAGCTTTAGTTCTTTGGAAATTTCTCCCACATGGGTTAGCATTTTTGTTTAGTTAGCAATTTAAAAACAATGTGGCTTTTTCTCTGTAGAAACTGGGTCATTTAAATTAATTCTTGGATTTATAATACATATAATTAGTTCCAAACAATATACAACTCTATGTTCTGTTTGGGAATATCTTGATTACACAAATGTGAAAATAATTGAGCAGAATGACGGCTGGAGAAAGAGCGTTAAAAGTCCCCCATTTCTGATCTCTTTCACCATTAGGCTAAGAAATGTACAACACCTTACGGAAAGTACGTGCTGTATCTTTAATGGTTCACCCAGCGCTCCGAGCAGTCTGAACTATTTGTTGTTGGCTCTTGTTATATTCTGTTCCAAGGTTCATAATTTGAAAATCGACTTTGGGGACTTTTTGCTCGGTCTATTAAAATGATTCATGTTGCATTCAACATAAATTGTGCATTCACAGAGGAGGGTGAGAGCCCGTATTCACAGCATAATAACTAAAGTGAATTTTGTGCGAGCCGCAGTCTGTGGCAGCGATGTGGTATCATTTGTCTTAATTTTTCTTTGGCATTACATTAGGCGAATGCATTTACATTTCCAGGTATGGCTAACCACTTTAAAAACTTTGTTTTTACAGCGTGAGTAAAGGGGAATCAAATCTGCATGTTTATGTGATGTAACATCAAATAATGCTGTTTTACTGTCTGGAGTACGTGGGGATTTACATTCCATTTACCTGACTCCACAAAGGGAACTGATATGCAAAGTACATGAAATATTTACCACGGATGGATCATACCAGGCTTCTAAAAGGGAAAGACGAAGAGGGGGAGGAGAGAGTGTCCCTGTGGCTGCGTTCCATGCTTCTCTTTGAAACACAACTTATTTCTTAAGTGAATTAATCATTTAAATTCAAATCCACAGTAAAGAAAACTAAACTCCAATTAACTTATGGCAAACTTGAGGCCATACATGCAGAGCAAACATTTGCAACCGTGATGTGTGGGCAGGTACTTGATGCCTGTGCACATGCATGCACATGTAATCAATATGTGAGCCTCTTGCTCATGAATATGTATTCTGGAGAATCGAATGAAGTGCTCCTACATTTCAATTAACATAACTGAAGATGCATGTGTGTTTGTGTATGATTCTTACCAGAAGAAACCTATAAATATGATATGCTGAATTAATTATTTCAGATTGATTAGAAAGTAAAAAGAATGTTAAAAAAGTTATTGGTAGAATTTAAGACAAACTTGTCAGATCTGAATAGACTATAGTCACTAAATTCACAATGATAATGCTTAATAATGTAATTATTTATATGTGAACATGGAAATGATTTTAAAAGTACAGCACCCATCCTAAAAAATGTAAAGTGTTCTTCCATGCTGCTCAAAACATCCAAGTGAACAATCTCAGTTGCAAAGGTCTATTGCACAAAGGTTCTGGGCCAATCAGAAGGGTTTACGTTGATGTGGTTCAGAACATAAGCACAGAAGACAGACCTCCCTGATAGGCGCTCTGACTCTGCATCTAACTGTGTGACTCAGGACAGCGTTCGCTTTCTGAGCCTCAGTCTCTTCATCTGTAAAATGGGGATAGTGTTTCCTGTGGAAGTCATGAGAATAACATCTGCAAGTGTCTGAATGCACACTGAGAGCTCAGTACATGTCCCCAGACATCAGGCGTGCCATTATTATTAAAACCACAGTGAAGGGAATGATTTAGGCAATGGTGGGATTATTGTATCCAATCATAATGACATAAAGGAAAAGCAACAGTTCATTAACCACCAAAAATATTAGTCTATCAGCCTATTTAATTGACCAGCGTAAATACTTAGAATAGATGAATGGGTGCGTCTGCACTTGAGCAAACGGAATATGCCCTTGGGCTCAGCATGAAACCAAGCTTCCAGGAGCTCTCCACTTTTCCCCGATGTCCACCTTGTAGCATGTTGGCTAACACATCACGGGTTCCTCCCCTAACGGAAAGTACTAGATTTGGGGACCTCAGAGAGGAAATACCTGTCCTCGGCTCTAAGGCACTTGTGATCAACTGGTCTATTAATGGAAAATAAGAATTACTTGGGGAGGATTTCAAAAAGCAGAAGTGGAGGTTGTAGGCCAGTAGGTCCATGTGGGCCTGGAAATCTTCCTCTTTAGCCAAGGGCAAGAGAGGTGGGGGACAAACAGGGCCAGGGACACAGGAGTTCGCACTGGAAGCTGTCCAAGGAGGCTCAGGGAAGGCTGCTGAGAGGAGCAAGTCTGAACCAGGCCTGGACAGTCAGCGGGTAGACTGGGTAGGAGCTGCTGAATGTGCTCCGCAGCCCACCTTCCCCTGTTCCCAGAGCGCTGAAGAGGAGCTCTGGAGTCACTGCCCAGTTCAAACCCCAGCTCCACCTCCTCCCTGCTGGCAGGTTACATAACCTCCCCAAGTCTCAGCTGCTGCCTCTGTGAAAATGGAATCACTGCAGCAGGCGTCTCACAGGCTGTTGAACGATCAGGTAAAACAATGTTTGCAAAAATATCCACAAGGCTGGCACACGACAGGCACTTAGAAAGCATGCTCATAAGGACCAAGTCCTCAAAACGAGGCCATCGAGGATGACGGCGTCCGAGTAACAAGACTCCAGACCTGCTACTGCATCTCCTGTGCATTCACAGTCACTGTCACCTATGCCCCTTGAACTGGGGGGATAACCACAGATATGCCAAATTACTCTGTGCTGTGCTTGGTGACCCCAAAGGCTCTTGTGTTTCCATCTCAATTCCACAGTGCAGGGCCCTGGGAGGTAGGGCCTGGAGGGAAGTGTTTGGGTACTGGGGCTGGAGTCCTCACGTATGAACAAATGTCCTTCTCACAGGAGCAGGTTAGCTGTCTTGGGAGCCGAGCCCCCTTTCTCTTTTCTGCATGAATCTGCTTGTCCTTCCACTCCCTACCTCTTGAGCGGCACAAGGTCCCCACTGGAAGCTGAGCAGATGCCCAAGCCATGCTCTTGGACTTCCTCACTTCCAAAATCAAGAGTCAAGATGAACCTCTTTGCTCTATAGTTTTCCAGTGTCAACTATTCTGTTATAGCAACAGAATACATAGTAAGACAATGATTTTACACAAAAGTTGTTTCAGGGCCATGTGTGCACATGTCGGCCACTCTCTTCCATCTTTGCAGACAGAAGTTAAGGCAAAAGAATGAGCAATAACTACCTATATCATGATGGTGGTCTTCATGATATAATTATGATATAGGAATTCTATCCACATATAAATTTAAGAGACTGTCATGAGACTTTATTCATCACTATGTAATTAGTTTATTAATTAGTTTATTGTTTTATTTGGAGGCATGGGGCTATACATTGCAAAAAATATACAAATAATAAAACAAATATGCTAATATTACCATCCCCACTTACCTCTCATTTTAGGAACTTACATGACTTCTAATTAAAAATTTCATTTGTTAAAATAAGAAAGAAAGGAAGAAACTCAAGCATAAATACCCTCAGTGATAATTTCTGTAACTGGAAAATATCTCAGTTGCAATAAAAAGCCCTTTCAAATTATGGACCCAAATTTGAATCTAACATATTCAGGGACAGTAGGTGCTAAAAATAATACAGACCATGAAAAAAAAATCTATACTTTAATCTTTTCGGGGGCAGAAACAAATTATCTTATTTACTACATGAATGATTTCCTCAATTTAACGCCAATCTTTAGCGTCAACTTCTGCCTGTCTGAATAAACAGGCTGCACCAGAAAAGACTAGATTATGTATATGATGAGGTAGTGTTTAAAAATAAAGTGGAGAGATGACTTTACCTGTATTGAAAATAAGAACAACATGCATATCATCTCAGCTTACAGAAACCTAATTTTATTTTCTTCTGTTTCCAGGAGGAAGTTTAAGGGGCACCACATGAAGGAGTAAATTAAATTCCTCTTCCAAGGTGAGTGAAAGGAGGTAGAAGAATGTTTAAATTTTACTGACGTGTTCAGAAAAGCGCCCCCGTGCAGGGCACCCAGGGAGGTGCCCACAGCGCTGCTCCCACACCTGGGAGCTAAGGGGCCTGCTGGGCAGGGGGAGACCGTCTTCCAGAGCATCGATTCAGGACCCTCCATACAGTGCGGGGCTTGAGGTCAGTGAGGTTTTTTTTTTTTTTTTAATTTTAGTAAAATATATGCAACATGAAATCGATGACTTTGACCACTGTAAGTGCACGGTTCGGTGGCATGGGTGGTGGTTGGTTTTTACCAAGTTAAACCTGCAATCCCCAAAATAAAGGTGTGTTTCGGAGTGACGGCTTCCATCGTAAGGAAGGTTTTCAGTGCCATGTGGGCAGCAGTGGAACTCAAGGGGGATTATGCTTGGCATAGACCAGAAGGACACATCTCCACGTGTGTGGGTGCGACCCAAGGACTTGCCCAGAGCCTTCTCCTCTTCCCACCAATGTCCACAGGAAACTAATTGTTACTTAGTCTATGTTTGGGGGCGTTGTCACCAGGAACCCTGCCATCTGACCTCAGTGCCACAGACACCAAGATGGCTCATGCTTGACACAAAGCTTCAAGAGCCGATTCTCGCTACTGTTCCAGCCTGTGGGTGACGAGGTTCACGGACAGGGGAAATGCCACTCTTTCTAGGACCTTCCAGGTGAGAGACCCATTCTGAGGAACAGAGCATGTAGTTCGGTGTGTTTGCCCTTTCTTATTTCCTCCGGAGCGCCATTCCCCAAATGCCCACAGAGGAGAACAGGCTGGGCTCAGGCAGCCAGGGGAGGAAATTCCACCGACTCGAGGAAACCAGAACCACACGTGCCCCCAGGTTGCAATTCCACTGCAAGCGCTTCTTATGATAATTAAAAATATCATACAGAGGCCAGCTGCCTGGAGACTGGAGCAGGAGGCACCGGGTGCTGTGTGGGCAGGGGGATGGCTCTGCAGGGCCTCCCCAGGGCTTTTCAGCATCCGCACCATGCTGGCTGTCCCCACAGCAGCCACATCTCTGTGATCCACAGCACACTTCTGTCCTCACTAGAACGTCGGGTAACACACACCCACCTGATTTCCTCAAGAACTGATTTCTGCATCTTGTTCTTGAACCTCTGCCACCCAGCATGACAAGTCACCAGAGTGTACTGGTTCTGTGAGTGACATGCTGCTGTCGTCACCATGATCTTCTCATTCACCACCAGGTTATAGAAGATGGAAAATAAAACACCCTGCCCCAGGCCACACCAAGGCCTGGGATTCTTCCTCTAAACCCAGGTCTGCGTGGAGGGTTCTTTGTGTTGTTTCCTCTAAAGAAGGCCCTGAGCGTTCACTCACAGAAACTGCCACACCCCTGTGGGGTCTGGACACACACACACACACACACACAAATATCTGTAGCAAAGTAGATGAGAAGGCACCTACGATGGGTAACCAGGGACACTCAGGTCACAAACAAGACTACACCACGTGCCAGTCCACATTACTGCCACCGGAGCTTCCCGCCAGCCGAGGAAATGCTTCAGGACTCTGTTTTATAGAATGGGGTTTGCATTGCAAATAAGGAAGCTTGCATGGGCCTTAAGGATCCAGGACTCGCTTGGGTTTGCTGACTCCTGCCGACTGGCTCCTTGCAACTCAGCCCTGGGGCCTGCAAGAGCGTGGTGGCCCCGCAGGCCAGGAACCACTGGAGAGGAGGATGCTTAACCACGGACTGGGGTCCAGGAGAGAAACTAGCGACCTGTGCGCTGTTCAGAAGAGGCCACCCTGCCGGAAAGACCCCGGAGTGGTCTTCAAGTTAAAAAAAAAAAAAGGGGGGGGGAAGGTTCTAGAAGTTTCCTTCCTGTCGCATCAGACACACCTCCCAGCAGGAACCAGAATGGGTCATGATACCACCTGGCGATGGAAGGAGAGGGGTCACGGTCTACACTGGCTCCGGGCTCTGCACAGCCACGCAGTGACGCCCTCTCCTTCCACACTGGGGCTGCGAGATGCCCCGATGCCAAACTGGGGAGGCACAGAAGGAAATGGGTGGTCAGCAGGCCTGGAAGCCCACATGCGTCACACCCCCGTCCCGACTTTTAGGGACACCAGCTCAAACATATCAAGCCAGCCTGTCACAGGATGACAGAGTGACTTCCTTCCCAGGGTGACATATTCATTTATCATCCTTCATAAGACAGACCTGGCCTATAATGTAGTCCCATCGCTGCTGCTTAAATGAACTCCGGGTTTGGATGAGCTTTGCCGGATTCTTCAACACAGGCTCACGGAGAGACGCCGATGTCACAAGGTCAGGACTTGAGACTGCAGGGGGGTTCCTGAGGACCATGCTTCATGCTGTGCTAGGGATCCAAGAAGCTCAGGGTGACCATGAATTGATGGTGCTGATGGAAATGACTCTCCAGGAGATGCATAACAAAGCAAGACAAATTCAGTTGGAAAAGGAGGATTTTTAGATGTGTTTGTCATCTCCAAACTGGGAAAGTTCAACATCCAATAACCAATTAAATACAACCTAAAAAGAAACCGAGCAGTTTTGGAGGCAGACACTTCTTAAATAAATAATATGCGTTGACAATAAAAGCTGTATCTGTATTTAAATTTATTGTGCATTTGAATGTCTAATTGAGAGAATTAAGTCCATGTCCATGGCAAGCAAGACTACAGAAATCTGCTGTCCATGTTAAAACAAAAATATAAATCACAAATTAAATAGGTGCTACATACAACTGGGCGCCTTGGCCCATGCCTACAATTCCAGCGACTCGGGAGGTTAAGACAGGAGGAGCACAAGTTCAAAGCTAGCCTCAGCAACTTAGTGAGATCCTCTCTCAAAAAAAAAAAAAAAAAAAAAAAAGGTTTGGGGATATATCTCAGTGGTTAGTGCCTCTGGGTTTAATCCCCAAACACACACACACCAAAAAAAAAAAAAAAAAAAAAAAAAGTGCTAAATGCTGGAAAATATGCTTTCTGTCATTTTTCAGTAATATGACGACTATGCAAGAGATCAAGGTAAGACAAATGAGGTCAGAGGGGTTGAGTACTTATCCAATGACACACAGTCAGTGGCACAGGGGTGAGGATCTTAATCTGTATCCTTCACGAAGGTTGGCTTCCTCCGTATGACAAGAACCTCAACTGCCTATTTCTCCAAGCGAATGATCACAACATGGGTTTTCATAGAAAAGTAATGATGGGGGTGGCAGTGTATAAAAAGAAGATGGAATATGCCAAGTTGGCATCCCGCATGCCACCTTGCAGCTTCAGTTCTGCGAGTGGGCTGAAATTGTGCACTTAACATAAAGCACCGATGACAGCACCAGTTGTGTTTTGCCCTTTTGTGAGGATCCACGGAGTTCGGGTCCCCGTTGTTGTAGCTGTGTGATCTCAATTTCCTCGCTCCTCAGCACAACACAAGGGGATGCAACGTTCCAACACAGAGTTTGCACGCGTCGCAGATTTCCAGAGAGCTGCTCAAAAGTTTAGAGGCAGAGAGGGATTCGAACCCCACTCCCTGCTCCTAGACTGTGCAATGCTGGGAGTCTCTGGAAGCCTGCAAAAGAGACTCTTCTCATCTGCAAAAGAGGGGTCTCACGATACCCAGGTGCTGCAAGAACAAAATGAGCCATCCGAACACCAAAGTGCCCATGGGAGGCATCAGCACAGGGCATTTTATTTGATGATTTATTTTTCATAACCATCACCATCATCACAAGTTACCAATGAGTGTTCAAGTCAGGGCACAAAAGCAAACGACCCCCTGACTCCTAACCCTTCTGTTCCAGGGCAGCGGACCTGCTTCCTTGCCTGGAAGGCTAATACATCAGCAGTCACTCAGGTTACAGTCCCATGAAAACACAGGGTGACAAAAGCCCCTTGCAGCAATCTCCGAGAAGGAAAAATAAATTAATCAAGCTGCCACCCGGAGAAGGCCGGGTTGACCTCCTTCTGATCTCATTACTTCTCGATCACCCTTTTGAAAAACATCCTCTTACAGAGATCACTAATTGAAGACTATGTGGAGGGAAATCGCACCTCTCCATCACAGCGGTAACTTTCCCTCATTCGTCATTCTAATAATTCACTTCTTTTCTTTTCTGAAGAGACAGAGACACTAATGGACTATCATCACTTAAAAAGGCAATTTTTCCATTTAATTGCACTCATTAAATACTGCAATAGAACAATTGGAAAAGCAATATTCTCAATATTTAATCATAGTATAGGAATAATGAAACATTGCTTCAAAATAAATCTCGGAATATTTATAAAGTCATGAAAGAGCTGTTTTAACAACACCTGTGATCAGAGGTGACATATTTAAAATTAGACATGTGATTTTTCATTTCTTCTGATTAGAGCTGGTAAACATTGGTATTGTGAAGGAAGGAGTCACATGGCCCAGTTCCAGCTTTAATGGCTGCTGCGGCCTTGGGATTGGAGAACCACTCCGAGTGGCCTATGGAGACTCAGAGGCCGCACTCGGAAATCTGAGAAACGGGCATCCATGCCCAGGTGCAGGCTATGGGTGCCCTGCGTGGTTTTTCTAAGAGCAAAGACATTGCCGCGTTCACCTGCCATGTAATTCACCCAATTAAAATGTACCATTTGATGATTTCTGGTTGCAACTATCAACTGAATAAACCTTTTTAATCACCTTTAGATATCACCTTCCTATCCTGCCACTAATTCCCTCACTTCCAATCAGCTTCTCTCCTTGGACATTTCACATGAATGGAGAGACAGGACACACGGTCTCCTGTGACTACCCTCTTTCACTCAGCGAGTTTACAAAGTTCATCCATTTCGTAGCATATATCAGCACTTCACTCTTTTTCATAATAGAGGAATACTCCATCATATGGATATGCTACCTTTTATTATTTATTCATTTATCCATTGATGAACACTTGGGTTGTCTCCACCTTTCAGCTGTTATGAATAACAGTCATAAACATTCATGGACAAGTTTTCATGTGTTTTCATTTCTGTTCACACGTACCTGGGAGTGGAGTTACCGGGCACATGGTAACTGTGGGTTTGATTGCGAGACCTGCCAGGTATGTTCCACGGTGCCTGCACATTTTGTTTCTACCAGCAATGGCTGAGAGGTGCACCCTTTCCCCATCCTCAGCAATACTTGCTGTCTTCTGACTTTCAATGTGAGATGAGCAATTCCTGGAATCATGGAAACTCAGAAGCAGCCCACTCACTCTACAAACAGGAAAAACAGGTGCCTTGACTTAGGCAGGTGGCGTGGCCTTCGTGGGAAAGGCTAGGCTTTTGAAATAGAGCAGAGAGAGGTTCAAATCCCAACCCTGCCACTCCGGGCTTAGTCTCCTTGAGCAAGTCACCTGCACCAGCTGAACTCTGAGCACTCCCTGTCTGTACTGCAGAGGAAATACCCTTAGAGGTCAAAGGTAAGTGTCGAAGGAAGAAAATGTATCGAAACATGCCAAGGAGAGGACCCAGCACCCCTGCTGTGCCGCCAAGGGCTGTCAGCTGTCAAGGCCTCACACTGGTTCCCATCCAGCCGTGGGCCCAATGAGCTCTGGAATCAGTCATTCATCATTTCCCTTTTTCGTCATTCTAACAATTCACTTCTCATCTGCAAAAGAGGGGTCTCACAATACACAGGTGTTGGGAAGAAGAAAAGGAAAATATAAGTTGAAGTAACCAAGAACATGCTAGCTTATTTAATCAGGCAAGACCTGAAGCACAACCATGTTTTTCTGATTCAAAAGAGGAAGAGGAGATGGAGAATCCACGTGCCCCTGTTCTTTCCAGGGTCACCACCATCCTTGCAGCAAAAAGTACACAGGCTCAGAGCCAGATGCAGGTGTGTCCCACCCCAAGATGGGATACCCTTTCTTAGTGAAAAGAAGAGGAGAGGACCCCACTATCTGGTGTGTTGTAACACAGTAACCCATTAAAGCAAGCTCACAGAGGAAGGCAGAAGTGATGGGCAGGTGCTGGGTCTGCTGGCTCCCCCTCATTATCTGAGCCTCTGTTTATCCCCACTATGGATGAAACCCAGGGCTCTGAAGCTCTGGCAGGTGGAAGGTCACAACTGTCGGTTTCATCTAATGGACAAAGACCACACAGCACCATGCCCGGCACACTGTAGGTCCTCAACAAGTCCGTGGAAATGAGTGAATGGACGGTCTGTCCCATGGCGTGGAACTACTAGCACGCCCTCCCCAGCCACTGCCATTATCTCCATCAGTGAACACAAAGCAATTTCAAAAATAAACATCTTCAAGAAAAGACAGACCCTGCCCCAAGCTTCCTACAAATCCTTCACCCCCAGCTGAGCCTGGCCACCAGATGGACACTCCCAAGGCACACTCAAGGCTCTCCCAACAGACGTGCCGAAGCAGGCCCCAAGGTCTCCACCCAGCTTGCTGATGCCCGTTCCCACTGCTTCTCTGTAACAGACAGCAGCTCCCTGTAGCCAGCTCCCTCAAATCCAATACACGGCCACTGACTGTGAGGCCTGAGAGCTAAGCATGGTGTTCTCATTTTCAAATGGTTGGGGGAATAGCAAACACCCCAAAGAAGAATGATATTTAGTGAGATGTAGAAGTTCCATGAAACTTAAATTTCAGTTCCCAAGAATCAGGTTTGTTGTTGAAATGCTGCCGGGGCCGCTCACGGACCTCCTGTGCAGGGCTGCTTCTGTGCCACAGCGGCAGACAGGAACAGCTGCAGAAGGGCCCCTCCACAGAGCTGAAGTCACTACTGCCCCATCCCAGGAACGCTGGCCAGCCCTGCCCCACAGGCTCATCTTGTTTACCACCAAGTAAAGTGCCTGTTATCCCAATGACGCGGGCAGATGGAACCCCAGCCTCAGCAACTGAGGGAGGCCCTAAGCAACTTGGTGAGACTCTGTCTCAAAATAAAAAATAAATAGGGCTGGGGATGTGGTTCAGAGGTAGAGCACCCCTGGGTTCAATTCCCAGTACCAAAATAAAAACACAAAGTAAATGAACCATCAGAGGCAGGAGCATCCAGTGAAGAAGGGTTAATTCAGACCTACCTGGGGCACCTGGGGCATGACTCATTGGCTGTGGAATGCTACAGGCCAGTCACTTAACCTCTCTGAATCCCCACTTTCCCTACTGTAAAATGGGGTTCTGATATCTATGTCACTCAGTCGTTGTGAAGTTTAAAAAGGGGAAAATATGAAAGCATTTGGCATAGATCCTTGCTACAGAAACCACTCAATAAAAGCTACTGTGTACTACTCCTTTAAGAAAGAAATCTTCGTTATGCGTAACAATGCATTACCACATCCAAACACCATTTCCCCTAATGCTGGCTAACACGCAGAAGGTCAACATTAATAGCAACAGGACGGCTCTATCATCAGTACGTAAGAGCATCCAGAAGGGTCTGGCGCTTGCTCTTCCTGGTACCTGAGCTCCTCTTCCCCCACCAGTCCATCTCGCCCGTCGGAGTCCACGAGTAGCATGCATGTGATCATCCCAGGTCTCTGCCAAGACACCAACACCATTTGGCTTTCTGTAAAACATGCGGAGTATTCAGGCCAGACATCCCAGTGGGTCCCCTGAACCTGATGCACTGATCTGAGTTTGTGTTTGACACACAACCTGGGCCTGTGGGCCTGTCACTTCCAATATGTGTAACAAGTATTCACAAATGAAATCCACTTGTGTCTATTCAGTATGAAGAGCTAATGTCACTAAATGCAAGCAGAATCACATGCCTCTTGCCCACCTCTCCCCAACCCCCAGGTGTCTATGAAACAGGTGACAGACCCTAACCTGGAGGCCCTGCTGAGAGGTGTACACAAGCCAAGGTGCACCAGGCCAGAGCGCCTTCGCCTTCACCCCAACTACTCCCTCCTGACCGCTCAGCACACAGCTTCCTATGTTCCACCTTTCCATGCACTCTGCCCCATCACAAAAATGACAGAATAACACATAAACCCAGCCTTGTATCTTTATTCACTGGAGGATATTCTTTTAAGGACCTCGAATTCAGTCCTACAGACCCACAGATATCAGACAAGGATTTGTGGCAGTCCACATGTAGGTTTCAGGACTCCATGAGTTTTCAAATTATGCTACTCTAATTCAGTCTTAATTTGTTTAAAAAACAACTAACACTGAGCCCATACTTAGCCTTAAGCTAAAGCAGGTGGGGTGGGGGTGGACAGGACAGGACAGGGGAAGATGTGCTATTCAGGTTCTAAAATGCTAGTTCCAGAAAGATCCATTTCAATTAAAGCTCAGGAATTCCTGTTGACAGAGATTTTCAGCATCATACTTTTTCTACACTTTAACAAACACGAAACAGTTTAGGCATTATGCGGTCTGTGGTGGTTGAACACCAGCATCTTATATTCCATCTGTAAAGATCCTGGTTCAGGTGTGAAGGCATTACAAATAGAAGAAAGCTTCAAGCAATGGAGACTCTGGTGGTTAAGTGTGACAGTTAACCTAAAATCCCATGCAGTCTGGCATTTGCAGCACAACAGCTTCAGACACTATGAGCTTCTGTTTTCTGTTACTGAAACATGGCTTCAATTAAAGTCAGAGACCCCATGTTAGCACATATAGGTTGACATGGGGCTTTTCTAAGAGCACTACTTTTTTGTCAGACGAGGTATACCATCTTCTGCAAAACAGCTGGATCATTCATCAGGAACTGAAAGAACCAGATGGTCAGAAGCATCTAGATACTTGAAAGCATCTGGATATTTCATTCTTGATCCAGATGCTTGGCTTCCCATAGGTGCAGCTTTCTATCTTTGGCTGAATAATCCTAAAAAGCATTTGGCAAGAGGTGACTGGGTTTACTTCATCAATTCCTTCTTGAGATAATTTCATGCAGCAAAGGAAGCCCATATTCTTTGGGGAATAATATTGTTATTAGGATTCATTTTAATCAGTATGAATTAACCAAAGCACTTCTGGAAAAAAGCTAAGATGTGTAAAAGAAACGCAAAACAGTCCCACCTACAATGCAGGTGCAGTCACCTGAAGCTTTCCACCTGGAGTTCACCAATGCACAACCACCCCGACACCAAATCAGGACCCATGACAGCCCAAGCAGAAAGGGTTAGGAAGGAAATGCGTGGCGTGAATGCAGACAGAACTGCTTCATTCTTGCTTAATCTTCCACTTAAAAATCGAGGCGCACTTCAGCTGTACATCTTGACATTATCACTCATTCACTTAAGATGTCTGCGCAGCCACGGTGAACAGAACTGAGACAGCTCCTGCCTTGGCTTAGTTAGGGAAACAGACTGAATATTCTCACCCACATGTAACCCTACCCCTGCATCATGATAAGTGAGATGAAATAAACGAAGATGATATAATTGCACATCATATTGGGGGGAGGTTTGACTGCAGTTAGGTCTGTGAGGGGTTGCGTGAGGACGCAGCAAGGAAAACCGGGTTCAGCATATCCCCATCAGAAGAGCTTGAAAAGTACTGTGGTGCTGGAAGACCATACCTGGCCTCGACCCCATGGAGACTAAGCCACAGGGTAGTTGAGCTTCTGTTGCTCACAAACAAACTCACATCAGTCTGGTGTGATATCTTCTTTCTCCTTAAATTTTCCCGTCTTTGCTGCTGCTTGCAACCAAAGAACCCTAAGGTCTGCAGCCCTTCCTGTTGTATTGGAAAGCTGAAAATTCCCCTAGAATTTATGAACTCTCCTCTCTTCCCCCTGCCCCCCACTCTCTTCAAAACCAAAACTTTTCTAGAAATTTAAACACACACCCTGGCCCAGGACCCAGGGCTCCACAGTTTCTGTAAGCTGCTTCTGCACCTGCACAGCCACTCAATTAGTGCTCCCCAGCAGGAAGGGAAGATCAAGTGCATGTCATCCCCCAACTCCGAATCTAAGGGACACAATGCCTTTAAATCAAAAGTGATTCACATCCCTCGGTATTCTCTAAAGGGATATTGTTCGAACCAATTTCTACTCGTGGATCTTTTGTGCTCCGGGGTAGAAGCAGGCAATGGTCCAAACACTGTGTAACCTTTTCAGCAGCCATAAGGAGAAAGTCAGCACCACTTTGCTTTTTATAGTGAGGCTGAGAGAGCATGCAGAGGTAATGCACAAGGGGATTAGCAACGTCTTCTACAAAAGAAACAGAAGATGTTTATGGGGAGCGAAAATGAAGGGTAATCGTCTCACTGTCCACTCTCATTTCCTCCAGGCTCCACTGCGTCCCCGCATGTCATCAACACTGAAGCAGAAATAAAATGCACCAATAAATCAAGGTAAGGACGCTGTGCAGGGAGCCTGTGGTGAGGCACACCTGCCCAGCCACTGACTCCCTGGACAGTGGATCAAGGCCAGCCAGCAGGCTTCCAAGACCAGGGCGTGGGCAGCCTCCTAGCAGGGAAGGCTCCAGCACCACCCACTTCACAGGGGTGTGTGAGGATGTGGACATGCATGCACACTCACCTTCCAGTTCTGGGGAGGGGACACTTTTTTCTCTGCCTTTATCCTGATGGCTCCTTCCCCATGCTCTGGCCCATTGTTTCTCAGCCTCAGCGATATGGAACTTCAGGGTCAGATAAACTCTTGCAGGGGTGCTGTCGGGCACAGTAGAGGCATCAGCTACCCGCTACATGCCAGTGACCTCTGCCCATCACATCAGGACAAGAAAAGTGTTTCCAGATGATGCCAAATGTCCCATTGGAGGCAAAATCATTCCAGGGGAAGAAACGCTGCTCCGTCTGACCTCTAAATGTGTGTGTATGCATGCACGTGTCACAAGTGTGGGAGAGCATGAGTGGAGGGGGTGGCTACTCACGGGACACCATCAGATCTCAATGGTTTTCCCCATTCTTCACGTGGCTAACTCCTACTCATCCTTCCAGATCCCAGCTCAAAAGAGCTTTCTGCCTGAAGCCTTCCCTGACCTCGCTGCTCCTTGGTGGGTGAGCTAGGCCTCCTCCGAGACTCCCAGTGTCCTGGACAATAACCCGCCCAGCCTCACAACTGGTCCACTCACTAGCCAGTCTTCGCCCACAGGTTCTAATTCTCAGGAAGAAGTTTATTTCATTTCTACATCCCCAGAGCTCAGCAGAGGGCCTAGGTCATGTTAGACATTTAAAAAATGCTTATTTGAGAAGTAGATACTGAAGAACAGTGTGACGGCTCATTCCAGCAGGTGGCATGTCCCAGAGTAGAGGACTAGTATAATTGAGGAACATAATCCCATGATTTTAAAGTGCTACAGTTAAGAGTCTACCTCCTGTGAAGTAACACAACAAAAGAGAAATCGTATCATCACCATCTCAGAGGAACAGGATTTTAAGAGTGACCAAGCTAAATAAAGAAGCACAAAACACAGTTTAGGAATAAAAAGCCCCATTCTCCAGATAAGAAAACCAAAGCTCAATAAGGTAACATATTTTGCCTAAGCCACAAAACAGAGAACCAAAAGTACTGGGACCCAAGGCTGAACTGTTAGGTTCAAACCCATTGCCATCTTCCTGTGGCATCCACCTGGGGAAATGCTGCCTCATGGGGTGGGAACCATCCACACTAATAAGATGGACTATGGGAAACGTTTTAAGCAGAAAACTACTACAAGGTTCTCTGGTGAAGATGCTGGTATGCTCAGGACAAGAGAGGCTCTTGAGCTTTGCTGGAGGAAGATAAAAGTGGGTACAACCCTCCTTAAAAGGAACTTGACAGCGCACATCAAAAGACCTCAAAGCTTCCAACTACCTATTCCCCTTCAGAGATTTAACCTAAGAAATTCATATCAGATTTTAACAACAAACAAACAACAACAACAAACACGGGAGTCTGTGGAGACATCTTTCAGAGCAGTACCACTTACAACCACAAAACCAAACACAAGCAAACCTGGAAACCTGTAAATATTTAACCATAAGATACACAGAGACGGGCCCACTCCACTAACACTGCAATGCCATTCAAAACAGAAATTTTTACAGAGAATGTTAAATCAGAAAGAAAGATTTGGTGGGAATGTTACCTGAAGAACACAGAATCCACATGTGTATAAATGCAGCTGCGGATAAGATGCTGTAGCGCAGGTACACAAGGGAACGTCTACAGCTACAGGAAAGAATGCTGTAGCTCTACGCCACAGTAAGCTGAGAGGCGTCGGGCACAGAAAAGCACCTACTGCAAGAACCATATTCACGAGGCACTAAGACAGGCGAACCTGGCCTCCACTGTCTGATTACCCAGGTGGGAGACAAGGGCGATGTGGGAGCATTAGGGCTGCTAGTCCTATGTTCTTCTTGACCTTCTTCTAGAAAACAAATACCGCCAGACCACTTTTTAAAATAATTTTTATTACACAGATGCCCTGGGTATGCTCAGTCTGTTAAAATCCACTCGACAGCAAGAATACCTACATGCACTGTCACACCCATGGGCTCACTAGCGCTTTAAAACCCCAGTCACCTTCCTTACACATGAGGCTGCTCAGAGAGTTACAGGAAAGTAAACCACAGATGAGTGTTAGTTGTCTTTAGGTGGTGGGACCCTGGCAATTATCCAATCATCTTTCCACTTTGACTCTGTACTTTCCAAATAAGTCAGTAATAAGCACTTTCACGTGCAGGTGGTAAACATCACTTAAAACCAACAGAATGCTGGGCAGAATTTCCTGAGCATACCAACAGTGTTCAAATGGGTGTGCATGTGTATGCGCGTGCACGCACATATGCCGGAGTGTGCGTAAAGGATGCTGTAAAATTGAGTTCAGTTTTTAACTTGGAATCAGTAAATATGTGATGTTACTTGATTTGGAGGTGTGGATGGAATTAGGATCGTTAACCCGCTGACCTAAAAGTAAGGTCATCTCTGACTTCCCACTGGGTCCACTGTGATCACGAGGGTCCTTTAAAAGGAGAGGAGTAGTATGAGGGAGAGAACCAACTGGAGCCAGAGCCCTTTGAGAACTGGCCGGTGTTGCTGGCCTGGAGACGCAGGAAGGGGCCGGGAGCCAAGGATCCCTGGCAGGCTCCGTAAACTGGAAAAGGCAGGGAAACAGATCCTCCCTGGGGCCTCCAGACAGAGCGCAACCCTGCCCACACCTTGATTTGGGCCCAGTGAGGCCCGTGTTGGACTTCTGACCTCCAGAACTAGAAGAAAATACATTTGTGCTGTTTCAAGTCACTAACATTGAGGTAATCTGTTACGGCAGTCATAGAAAACTAATACCCCCAGACCACTTTTTAAAATAATTTTTATTACACACACAGAACATGGACACGTTTCCCCCCTTTAAACAAGTTACAGCATTATAAACCAGACGGGAGTCCCTGCTTGGATCTCATCCTGGCCCTTCCCCATGTGCCTCGTCTCCTGCAGACAGGAGCCTTGTGGGGTGCACAGTCCAGCCCCCCAGGGCCTCTCCACACTCTCCAGTCCTCAGGTCTCCACCCCCTCACTCTGCCAGCATTGTGGTCAGGAAGCAGTGACCACCCCCCGCCTTCACCTGCAGGGAAACAGCTCAGGAGCCCCACAACCTCAAAGGCCCCAGCGCCTGCTCCCTACTCCTAGGGATGACAGAGTGACAGCTCAGAACCTCTCAGCTCACCTTCTCCCTCTGACATTTAGAAATCCTCCACCCCAGAGCTTGTGGCAGGAACCGAGTTCTCCTAGCTGTAACCAGCCAAGTGGCCATTGCTCAGAACAAAAAGGGGATTTATTTGTTCCTATACACTGGGTATTGTATTACCAAAAAAAAAAAAAAATCAGCTTAAAATGTACAGGGAAGGGAAGATGGGCAATAGCACAATACCTAGTCCAATCATGTGCTGCCAAGATGTGACAAATGCCTACGGAGCTGCCAGAGATGGCTCAAACCCTACCTTTTCCTCTTCTGAATGCTCAGGATGCCCGATTCCCCACTCTCAAGTCTCCTACCTATTACCAAGTCTCCTGGAATCACTACTCCTAAATCACACATTAAATCAGAATTTCAAGGACCCTAAAATCTTCCCTGAAACCACATGGGTCTCTCAAATCCTCCCTGAAACCACAAGATCTTCCCTTCACTCTTACGCCAAGCCTGGCCTCTGTCCAGATTGCCCACAAGGGTGCCCCTGCCCTCAGATGTGCATCTTGGTCTCCACAACGAGAGTCATCACTCTCCAGAAGCTTCAACAACCTTTGCTGACCGTGAATGTTGAAGCTCTGGTCCACATCAAGCAGGAAGTGCTCTTGACGGGCAAAGACATCAGTTTGCTTTCACTCTGAGAGCAAGGCTGATGACCAAACTGGGGTATACAGTAGGCTTGTGATTGTTATTCACTGGAATATTAATTCACCAGATGGACAAACGTTGCATGCCAGTGTGCGTGCAGGTGTGTGTCCGCCAAGTGTGTGCCAGGCAGGGGAGACAGGTTACAGCATTATAAGCCAGACTGGAAGAGCCACAGACTGCGGAGGTGACATTTCAGGGGTTTCTAGGTGGGGCTAAAGGAGTCCCCGGAAGAAGGAAACAATAAATGAGCACTCTTGCGGGAACTGCAGAATTATGTTTGGATGCGTGGCCACAGAAAACGGATGTGGGTTTACGTGTTTAGGGACAATCTGTGGGGGATGCCAGTGGGGAGGACAATGGAGGAGGAGGATGAGGAAACAGAAGAAAAAAAGGGGAAGGAGGAGGATGGGAGGACTGAGACAATGACCATGACGACCACAGCAGAGATGATATCTGCCTGCTCCATGATGCCCAGGTTAAGTTTAGAGCACTTCACATACAGGGTCTGATTTAACCCTTCCACAGTCTGCCCCCAGCTCCAGTGCTCAATCTATATTATGGGGGGAACACTCAAAGTAGTTAAGGAGCACACCAGAGCCCAAGTGGCAGAGCCAGGACTCCAATTCGGGCACCCGCCCGACTCCACAGCCACAGTCGCGATGGCCGAGGACATGATGGGTGCCCCTCTCGTCATCCTCTCTTTTCATCAGCTCCCCAGTTTAATTCTGGGCGCCGAGTACAAATCACCACCTTCCGCAACTTCCTTGCAGCTCTGGGTGGCCACAGACCCGGTTCTGGCTGCTGACATACTGAAGGAATCCCTGGGGTGAGCTGCACCTTCCCCTCCTCCTACCCAGGAAGATGGCCTGAAAGTGGGACAGCCACAGGCTAAGGCTCAAGGAAAGACGGATGCAGTGAAGGTCTCTGGGGACATGACAGGCCTTTGCCTCCGGTGGAGTCAGTCAAATCCTAGTTGAGGCAGGTGCTAGTAGACTCCCTTCTCCCATCAGCCACTGCGACCCAGAATGGCTCGTGGGATCTATTCGTGGACCTGAAACCTGTGATCCAGGTGCATAACAAAACCCAAAATTCTGCCGACCCAGATGGTGATTTTAAAAAGGAAAATAAATACGATCTTCAACTTTCAGACATAAAGTAATTACATGTTACTGAATGCTGTAATGGGGAAGTACAAGAAAGGAAGCAATCAGAAAGAGGAAAGGAGTGTTAGGATAGCACATGGAAGTCTTGCCGTTTGTAATTGTATTACCTTCCAACAGCAGCTGTAACAAATAGCCACAAACACAGGGCTTAAACAACGTGGTTCTATTCTCCTACAGTTCTGGAAGCCAAAAGTGCAAAATGAGTTTCCCAGGGCTAAACTCAAGCTGTCCACAGAGCTGGGTCCTTCTGTAAGCTCTAGAGGAGGATGCATTCCTCGCCTCTTTCAGCTTCTAGAAGCCTCTACATTCTTAGCTCATGGTTGCATTGTCTCTTCCCCCTCTGTTCATATTGTCACCCAGCTCTCCTCCTCTTCTCAAGTCACATTCCCCCTCCCTTCTCTGAGCCAGGCACTCTGGCACACACCTGGAATTTCAGCTTCTCAGGAGGTTGAGGAAGGCAGACCACTCGTTCAAGGACTGCCTGGGCAATTAAGTGAGACCCTGTCTCAAAATAAAAAAAAAAAAAAAAAATAGAGCTAGAGGTGTAGCTTAGTGGTGAAGTCCTTGCCCAGCATGTGCAAGGCCCTGGGTTTAATCCCCAGAACTACCACACACACACACATACACAAACACAGAGAGAGAGAGAGAGAGAGCGCACGCACGCACAAGTGAGAGAATACTTATGACAGCACCTAAGTTCCACCTGGATAACGCAGGACCATCTCTGCACCAAAGAGCCTTCCCCCTGATCACAAAGTCCGTGTTCAGCAAGGTAAAATTCACAGGTTCCAGGGATTTGGATCTGGATTATCATCAGGGTCAGTAATTCAGTCTACCAGAGTACTCAGCACAGTTGTTCCACAGTATTTATTGCAAATCAAGCACTGCAGCAGCAATGAAGGAGTAGCAGTGAACAAACATTTATTTCCTTACTTCATACAAAGAAACCTTTTCTAAGACTCTCTGCTTAAGTTATTGGTGTCAAGTTCCACCAAGAAGCCAAAGCACATGCATCCCAACAAAAAGAGAGATGGTCCAGAATCAAGAAGCTGGAGATACTGTTGGCTTCTTACCATTATCCGACACAGATATGATGGATAGCTGTCACAGTAAACTCTCAAGAAAAGCCTCTGGAGGGGGGAATTGGGTCATGAAAAAGACAATACCTGGAGGCCAACAGTGAGAGACACAGTGGGCAACTAGCAGTCACAGCATATAAATGGTGTCCACCAGGAGCTGTGGGGAGAAGGGGATCATGGGATGGAGTGAGGCTCACTTGGAATTGTGGGAAGAAGCCGGCTGGAGACTGGGGAGGAATGGGGCTGACACTTGTGGGAAAGAATGGGGCTCACTGGGGATTGTGGGAAGGAGTGGGGCTCACTGGGGATTGTGGGAAGGAGTGGGGCTCACTGGGGATTGTGGGAAGGAATGGGGCTCACTGGGGATTGTGGGAAGGAGTGGGGCTCACTGGGGATTGTGGGAAGGAGTGGGGCTCACTGGGGATTGTGGGAAGGAGTGGGGCTCACTGGGGATTGTGGGAAGCAGTGGGGTTCACTGGGGATTGTGGGAAGGAGTGGGGGTAGCTGAATTGTGCAAAGAATTTCTTGATTCCTGGATCTGGAGTAAGAAATGCCCCTGCTGGCCACAGATGGAAACAAGCCCAGCACAGTGGAACAACATAAATAGAGTGAATAGCTGAGACCACACGGGAGGCCCATCTTTGGGAAGAGTGCCCAGATGAACTCTCATGCAATCCTGGGGACTTCTGTGAATGCCATAAAGCAGGGAGTAACATAACAACCATGGAGCTGCATCTAGAATGAGGTGGAGTCAACATTCCAGAATCTTCTACCATAAAATCTCCAGGGATATCATGGATACCATTATTCTATAACACGTTTTCCCAAATCCTTCCTACCTTGAGTTTTCCTTTGGTTGCTGTTCCTATTTGTGTATGAAAGGAGGAAAGAGAAGCCTTTTGTTAAATGTAAATGTATTTAAGCCATAAAAACAAGAATTACTAGAATGCAATTCCTTCAGAAGCCTTCGTGATGACTCAGACACTGCTCCACGCAGCCTCTGTAGCGAGTGTTGACACAGACATGGCTGAACACTCTGTGGAGTGTGCAAGCACATGTGGCCCACATGAAGGACATCCCTATTAGGCCTGTTCCCAGACACAGGGGAGAAACGCTTCTTGGTGGTCCAACCACTTAAACAAAAAGAACTCGGCCAACTTTCATCAATGAGCTTTTCTTCCCACTGAAAAAAAGAAAATGAAAAAAGTGAGAGTTGGCTACCGGTTAGGGTGATGTTGTACCGCAAGGTTAATAATGACAGGTTTCAAGTCACTGGCAATTTCTCATTTCAAACTAACTTGAACCATCATCCCTCAAGGGCTGCTTGTTTTATGTGGGCTGCATGGTACCACAGCACTCCTTGGACACCCAAGTGGTGGGTGGATGGCATTCTGTCACTATACCATTACCAAAAACAGGAGAGCACCACTCCATCCATTAAAAAAAGGGGGGGGGGAGGGTGTAGGGGCTCCTGGGCTTGTGTTTCTCAGAAGACACAGATTTGTTCACTCTCACAACACGGGCTTCCATCCGTCCGGGGGCTAAATATCCCGGGATCAGAGACTTCAAGCATTGTCTTTCTCACTGCTGCTTTTCCTCAGATGCTGGTTTCTCTTCACAGTGGTCCCAGGACACATGCAGGGGGGCTCCATCCTCCTGGCCACTGTGAGGGGAGGCTGGAGGGACAGGAGGACACCAGCTCCCTGCTCCTTTGCTCCTCAGGGCATCTCCCTGGCAAGGCAGGAGCATGATGGCCGCTGGAAGGCCCTTTTCACAGAACAAAGGATCCAATGCCGATGTGAATCAAGCCATGGAGTCAGGCCCACAGGAATTTACAGTCAAGAGGCCTGCAAACCCATACTTCTAGGAACTGACCTCTGGATCCCACTTCCACTGACACTTCCACCACTGATGGGCAGGTCACATAAAATGTGTACAAGGTTGCTCATTATGGTATTTGTAATCACAAAATAATGAAAACCACCAGACGTTCATCAACACACCATGAATACGGAAATAAATTACAGGATGACGCTGCAAGGGAATATCAGGAAGTTGCATGCATCTATGTTACTTCTCCTTATGTCATAATGTGGAAGGATCTCTAGGAGATACCCTACAAGGCATATGCTGGTGTGAAAGACAGATCTCCCAGAGCCATCTCAAACAGGGTCAACTTCTAAAAATGGTTTCCAACCGTTATATTTCAGTGACAGGAGAAAAAAAATGTTATCTTGATAGTAAAGGATTTAAATTTATTACGTAGCTCAAAATGGTTACTGAATTGAAATTATACAGTAATGAATCATTTCCTGAAACAGGCCATTAGTAATGCCACTGCATAGAGAACTATTCATAGATGTCAGAGGAAGAGAGAGAGAGAGAGAAAGAATTGTAAAGACTGCCCAGAAAATTATTCCTAAATGGAGATACCTTCTAGAAGATTAATTTACTTTTTAAAAAGAAGCGAAAATTGAATAGACTTCCTGATTACTGTTGGGGAAAAAATAAAGCTTGCTCCTAATTTCTGCTCAGTTCCTTTTGTTTTAAGCACTGCCATTGACGAGTAACATGGTAACGCATGTTTCTCAGCCTTTTCTGTGATGGGCAGCTGTCATTGTCGCTGAGCCATCTAGACGGCAGCACATCCTGGACTTGGTAAAATGGCACCTGCCTTGTCTTGACACACAGCAGGCCCAAACCTTAACCAAGTCCTTAGATCTCAGCCTTGATGACTTGCTTGATAAGAAATGGTTTTTCCGGCCACAGCTGAACAGATGTGGAAGAAACCAGCAACACTGTAAATTGACTCAGGATGTTGGTTTGTACTTTCAGGACCAACTATTCCTTCCCTTTGTTGTTTTTATTAATAAAGGCAGGTTCCTTACACTCGAGTCGTGCAGAACATGTGTATGCCAAAGACTCCAGCGTGACCAAGGGCCAGGCACAGCGGGAGGAAAGATCACTGGGGAATTCCAGAGCACAATGGAGCCTCCACTTCCCATCAAATGCCCCACATAACAAGTCCCCTTGTGGCCCCCACTGAGTAGCATCCACAGGGCCATCCTGGGGTTCAAAATCCTCCAGCCCAGAGCCTTTGCTTCTATTCTGCTGGGTCCCTGACAAGCTGGTGAGAACAGAGGCCCACCCCAGATCTCAGGGACCTGCTGCTTAACTTAACCTGGAGATGCTCGCCTTCATGTCCCCTAGGCTCCTGCCAAACCAGTAAGCCATCTAAAACTCTACTTATCTTTTCTGATGTAAACCTTGATCAAGAAAAAGGAGGAATAAGAAGAAAAAGAGGAGGAAGGGGGAAGAAGACAACAGAAGCGACAGTGTAGGTGGAGGAGCTAACATTTACTGACCACTCACTACAGCCCAGGAACAGTGTTCAACAATTCCATGTGTGGTTCTGGTTGATCCTCACAATCTAAGAGGTAGAGATGGTTATTAATCCCCCTTTATAGGTGAGAATACTGAGTCCCAAAGACTAAGCAAACTTTCCAGATTGCTTGGGCCATAAGGGGCAGACTCAAGATACATACCCCCATCTCTCCAAACCTGGATGCCTGAAGGTTTATGTACTCTGTCAAACGTGGTCTTCAATGGCAGTCCTCTTGCCTAGAGATGAGAGATGACGTCTCATCTCTTAGCTCCAGATCTACTCTTGGCATTAAGGCACAGTTCCATAAGCCATTCATGGTCACCCCACACAAAAAGATGGCTCCTTCCCAAATCATACATGGCTTCCTTGTTCCACGTTTAAGGCTTTCAAAAGCAAGGGTTTTATCCTTCCCAACATATTATTAGGGCAGGGACCATGAATTTTGTATTTCCCCATGCGTAGGTCTCTATGGACACCCTACTTGTTGATTTAAAAAAACACTATACTCTATCCACCCAGCATGCCATCTCTCACATGGTGCCATCCATGTTTGGTGGAAGGATGGAACTCCTGAGGAGTTTATTAAAAAAATACACTGCATTAGTTAGGGGGAAAAAAAAACATTTATTCAGTCCACAGTATGTTCAAATTGATCTGACTCCAGAAACTACTTGAAATTGTCAGATTGTCTCTTAGGAGGAAACTAAATGGTATATTTTTTGGCATCAAATGGAAATCACTCCTTAATTTAGTTCTACAAATGACAGACTCAGGGCATAGTTTTTTTTTTTTTTTTTTCCAAATTCTCCACCCAACGTTGTGGGGGATGCTGTTGGCAGGCTCCCTGTGCAATGCCATAATTAGCAGAAAATGGAAAAATCCAAGAAATATGGGGCCATGGAACAGGGTTCAGGGACCCAGGCAACTGTTGATCCACACAAAGATCAAAGCAGCACCGAAACCATTCTCAGATTGACACAGCTGCATGCTCCCTGCGAGAGCCATAAAACAAACACAATCTGGACAGGAGGGAGAGGCCTTGTGATCAGGAGCATGTGGGTGTCAATGACTCCCCAGGACATCAAGTGACCCCAGAGGCTGGAGGTCACCGCACTGCAGGACTAGAAAAAGAAGCCTGTGCTCTTCTCCCATGCAGGGAGAAGACATATTTTTATTGGGCCAAAAAAAATCACCAATTCAGCCTTCTACAACATAATAAGAGGGAAGAGGAACATTAGCATATGCAAAAATGCTCTTGAGCTTCTTAACACCAACTGAAAAGTGAACTGGTCAAGTCTTAATAATCTGGGGATGAGAAACTCTCGGCTCCAGCTTGTCTTGTTGAGTTGCTGTGTACAACACCCGAATGAGACCCAGAGCTCTGAAAACTCCTTTAGGTACATAAATTCCTAAACTAAATAATAACAAAGCCATATGTTACTGTATTTTTAGATATGAATTGCTGTACAATGCACAAACACCACAGCAGCTCCCTGCTATCATTTGGATTCATTAAAAATAAAATCATCTCATAAGCCTGCAAATGTTTTTATTTCTTATTTATTTATTTTTTGCATTACACAACTTCCATATTTCCCTTGTGTAAAGAAGTATAATTTCTTTACATGGTTGTACTCAATGTCTTGAACTTGATATACATGTAATATTAGAAAATGAAAATAATATATATTTATATATACACACACATATATATGAATTCCTTTTTTTCATGTATTAGAAAACAATATGTTTTGCTCATTAAAGGCGCCAATATAAATGCTATAAACCATGAAATTACCTTTGAGCCCTTCCTGAAATAACCAGTTCACAAACAAATGATCCATGCGAAAGGCAAAGGGAGATTACAATAATAAGACTAAGTTACATTTTCATTTCAGGGTTGTTTTTTTTTTAATGTAGAAAAGTATTATTACCACAAAGTGACATCTAAGGCAGGTACATCCAATTTATGTAGGAAATAACGAAAAACACAAGTTGAGCAAAATAAGGGCCTGACCCATTTTCCAAATGTGATATAGAATTCATATTTACAAAGAAATTATCTCAATAAAAGAATCTTAAGTCTTTTCACTTTGGAGAGCTATTTAAAAGCACTGATGGCAAAAGCATTTCTCTAAAGTAACTTTGGTGCATTTTATAGTCAGAAAACAAGATTCTCTCCTGGTGATGCCAAAAGAAGTTGTGGATGGCAGAGACCTTGCCAATTAGCTGCAAAAGGCGCTTGGCCCATGTGACACCCAAACCAGCATCACTGAAGTCATCTGGTAACTTGCTTGAAATGCAGATCTTTGGGTCCCACTATAGAAGCTCTGAAATGAAAACCCTAGGGGTGGAACCCAGAGATGTGTGTTCTAGAAGGTCCTCACGGGACGCTGAGGCATGCAGTGCCTCATCCTGACAACATGAACCCGGCACTGGAGATCAACATGACATCTCCTCTGAGATCCTGCCTAGAGAGTCTCCAGTGGTTCCTGGGAGCTGCTCTCCAAGTCACCAACGCCCTTTCCTCTGTATCCAGAAAATGACAGCAAGTCAGTTGATTGGCATGCTTTGGCACAAATTAATACATGCCACTCCCTCTGTCCCAGCATATTTAATCGATGAAGCTACAGATAACACATCTTCAGACATGACCTGGGAAGAAGTGAGAGCTGCGGTTCTGACCAAGAGGACAGGAGGACAGGAGACTCCTGAATTCCTCCAGGTCTTCCTGCAGGAGCCATGTACAAAGCCACCTGTCTTCCTTGGGCCAGATCTTGTTCTTGACCCATTCGTTCATGACTTCATCTGGTCACTCCTCCATGCAATCCCTCAAAAAACACTGTTGGGTTCCCTCTTCTCTCACTCCTTCCTCCCCTCCCCCTCCCTTTCCCTCTCCCTCCCTTTCCCTCCCCCTCCCCCTCCCTTCCCCCCCTTCCCTAACAGTGTGCTCACGTGTGCACACACATGTGTTTTCCTCATGCTGGAACATCATCATGTCACACTGCCCCTTCACAGAGAGGCATTATTACGTGTGTGTTGACAGCTGGATTAGGATCACCATTGACCAGTGGAGGACACATATACACAGAGATCAGTGTAATCCAGTGAGGTGAGTATAGAACAGTAAAACAATTAAGGAGCCACACGTACAACAGAACCAAATCTCATCAGTCACATGAAAACTGGCCAGCTCAGGGAAGGGAAGAAAGGTGAGCCCCAGCCATGGCAAAGAGTGAACCCCAGTTTTCTGCATGGATGGGGCTCACCAGTTGCAAGCTCTTTAAGGCAGGAGGTGGGCCTCCACACCTCTGTTTCTCCAACCTAAGCTCTGGACTTGGCTCAGAGATGCCGAGTCAGGGCCAGCAAAAATTAAAGTGGACAAGCGGTCAGGGAGTCACTGAAGAAGGTCAGCTATTGTGGGAGGAGAGTATTTAAGGCTCCAACACAGAAAAGGAGATAAAGGAGCCAGGTCACCCATGGGTCGGCAGCAGAGGGATGGGTAGAGGCTCAATGACAGGACTCCGTGGGAAGAAAACTGCAAAGCATAGAGAAATCCTGAAGAAGGCCATGAGCCACTTTTTAGGAAAGTGTTATGGCTTAATACCATTTGTCCTCCAAAACCCATGTTGGAGTTTAATCCCCACCAGACGATGTTAGGAGGGTAGAAACTTAATCCAGACAGTATGTTCACAAGTGGGGCGTATAGAAGGTGGTCAGGATTAAAGGAGGGTATCAGGATGGGGCCCCTGTGATGGAACACCGATAGCTTTATAAGAAGAGACAGACCAGAGAACACACAAGTTGTTCTCCAAGTCCCTAGACGTGTGACACTCTGCACCACCTGGACTCTGCCAGCAAGGAGACCATTGCCAGATGTGGCCCCTCAACCTTCAAGAAGAATCCTGAGCCAAAATAAACTTGCTTTCCTTATAATTTACTCAGTCTGTGGCACTGCATTATTGGCAACAGAAAACAGACTAACATAAAAGATCTTGAATGAAAACAAAGGTTCTTTGGCCCTTGGATGAGCTCCTACCAGAGTTGACCAGAGCAGGCTGGAACCAAAGGTCTGCAGTCTGTGAAATGCTTCCGGCTCAGCACTCTCCACCAGCATGGAAGAGGAAAGGACATCCCACTGTCCACTCCTGCTTAGAGGAGAAGACGACTGACCCATACATCTTAGAACCACTGGAAGGCAGAGGGGGGAGGCGGAGGTACGAGTGGCAGAAGGAATGGAGGACACTCAACCTAGTAAAACAGTGCCAGGTGATACACAGAGGAGAAAGGTGCCGCTGGACGTCTGTTGCAAGATGCCAGCACTCAGTTATAAAAAGTGGCAGGAGAGAAAGCAAAGATAATTAACCTTCACTGCCTGCTAACTATGCACCAAGCAGCTCCCTGGGAGACTCACAAATGTCCTCCTTCCCGATTCCTGACACAACCCTCAGAGGTAGGTGTAAGATCCCTGCTTTGCATCTTAGTTAACTAGTGGCTCAAAGAGGTGAGGCCATTCGCCTGCAGCCACAAAGTTAAGGTGGGGGCAGGGTGGGGTGTCCCCAGTCTGACTCCAAAGTCCAAGAAGGAAGTAGCCCACACCAGTGAGAAGGTAGGCAGGCTCTGACATCTTGGGGGTTAAAGTGGCAGACAGAGCAGGGCTTAACCAGAGCATGCCCACCAAGGGGGTTCTCCACAAGGCTCTGAAACTTGCGAACATCCTGGCAGGGTACCTTTGGCCTAGATCACTGGCCTGAAGATTCTGAATTGACATCCTCACCATTCTAACACATCTGTAAATTCCTTACCAAGCACTTTGATCACCTGAGTGTTCAGCTACCCAACTTAGACCTGTCTGAATCCTTTGGGCCCTCCAAATATTTTAGGGTAAGAACACATTTAAACTAAATGGAATTCCTAGCTTATGGAGCAGTTCCAGGATTCAGGATTGCTCCATCATGTAAAAAAAAAAAAAAAAGATTTTTCTCTTCCTTTAAAAAAAATTATACATATATTTTATATATGTATATATATGGAGCAATCATTTGAGTTAATCCTAATTTGAAGTATTCTAGGTCCAAAAGATAGTTATTTGGACCATATAAATACTGTGTGTGGGTGTAACGGGGATTGCATGCATAGCTATAAAAAATACTTGGCTCTGTTATTTTCTTGAAATTGCTGTGTTGTTACCATTTTTATTGAGTTAATTAAAAGACCATAAAAATCAATTCAAACATATTTGCAAACAGACTTTCAAGTTTCATAAACTCTGTTCAGTTGTTAGACCAAAGATAAGAAAATGACAGGCATCTCTCTTCCCACAGCTGTACTGTGGTCACTCTTCCGTTCAACTGGCCAGCCACCATCTCCCATTATGGTCCAAACACTGAGACAGGAGAAGGCCCTGTCCTAAGGGTACCATCAGTTTGGCGAGAGGCAGGAACTGAAGGGCCTCAGTAGTTCAGTGGGTGGCAAACTTTTCTACAGGGGTCCAGAAATAAGTAGGATGAAAAGAGCATAAACAAGACACAGACACGTGAGCATGGTCAAGTTCCAATAACACTTTACTGACAAAACTTGCATTTCATATATTTTTATGTGATACAAAATATTCTTTTGATTTTTTAAAATACCATTTATAAATTTAAAAC
Organism: Spermophilus citellus; assembly: GCF_964194105.1. Classification (NCBI taxonomy): domain Eukaryota; kingdom Metazoa; phylum Chordata; class Mammalia; order Rodentia; family Sciuridae; genus Spermophilus; species Spermophilus citellus. Next base: position 60,988,966 of record NC_138200.1, on the reverse strand, counting down.
CATCCTCATCTCACTGGTCACACCAGGAAGAAAAAAAAAATGCTCACAGAAACTGATTTAGACTATTATACAGGGACAGGTGCCTCCTATGGTTGATCTGATAACCAGAAGATGTGGGAATCCTCTGCTGCTCAGTCCACCGGGCTTCTGTATCAATGAGAAGGCATCTCCTCAGTGCACAGAGGCAAAGTCACCTGCCCCAGCCCCCGGCCCCGCCCACAGTTAGCTATCAGACTCTGCTCAAAGACGGTGGCTTGCCTGGTTCCAAGCTGTGGTCTTTGGTGACTTGCTCTACCCCATGGTGGCCTTGGAAATTTGCTCCAACTTGATAAAGTACTATTTTTTTTTTTTTTAAATAACCCTTGTGCAACTCGGATAAAAAGCCAAGGCCATCCTTTTTGAAAATCTGACGAAACGTTAGCCCACAGATGGAAACCTGGGGATCTCACGGTCAGCTTCTAAAACTACCCAAACAGCCGTCTCCAGCAGAAACGAGAAGGGGCCTCTACGTATTCCCAGGTTCCTTATCCTGCCTCAAAAGCTGAATGTCAGCCACCAGCCAGCTCAGTTGTAACGACAGAAACATAGCTTAGTTCCTGCAAGTGGCCTTCAGTGGGCAAATGTTCAAGCACATTAAGGTTTTAATATAATTATAATTATAAAACATGTTCAACCAATTAACCACAAATATGCTGTTTATCTGAAAGGCTGCCAACACTGTGAAATGCAGTCAAAATAACATTAGGCTGCGGTCCTTGTGCAAAGAGTACACATGGAATCAAAAGAAATCAGAAGCAAAAGGCCAAAATAAATATTTTATCTGATATTTTATGAATATTTCTTCATATGCCAGATTAAAAAATGTCATCTCAACTTCCCATATATTTACTTGATGAAATCAGATTAAGTGAGTTCATGACACTGTTGAAAAACATCGTAAACCAGAGAGAGAGAGAGAGAATTTTTTAAATCTTGGCTTCCATAACACTAACCTTATAATGTAAGTAAAAAAAAAAAAAATTAAAAAAAAGTTGACAATCAGAACAAGCCGTATTTTCAAAGTGGTTTAGAAACTTCTCAGTGCTCCGTCTATCTTTCTTAGTTATATCCTATAAGAGTTTAAGCAAAATTAAACTTTGTCTGAGCAACTGAATAACATAAGCCTTCTCATAACTTTCCCTGACCAAAGAATTAAAAAAAAAGGACCTAGTCGAACAGTTTGTATATATACAATTTGTACTGCTGTAAAAGCATATTTTGAAAAGTGCTCCCTAAATAATTAAGCTATTCCTTTTACCATACTTCCTATATTACAGAAGTCATTTTCCCACCAAGAATCAATAAGTCATTCTTCACGTCAGTCATTTTTCTCCATTTAACGGAATGGACTAAAGTCCGACACGGCAAGTTACATTACCTTTGAATTATGTGTGTAATTTAAAATTCAAAGTACTGCGCTAAGGAGCTTTTTAGACTGACCACTCTACACTCGCTTCATAAATACGGGGCCTCGCAGACCCTTGTGACAGATTTACCGAACAGCAGCAGCTTGAGACGGTGGAAACGGGGCCCTACAGGAACGCTGCTCGGTAACAATGCGGCGAGCACGATTCCCTTTCAGAGGCCGCACAAAGCAAACTGTCATACATCATTCACCAGGAAACGACACTGGGGTTCGAGATTAATGGTAAAGCCATTCTAGGGCATTTTAGCTTTAATTACAAATAAACACGTGGGCAGATATTGACCTGTCTACTCAGAGTGCTCCCGAGGCCCTGTTGCCAGGAGGGCTTTGTCGGACCAAGCCCCAGGCCTCTGACAAAATTTCAAATGTGGACATCCCAAAAGAGGGATGTGAGGGAAAGACTGTCACCAGGTAGCTAACCAAACCATAGGGGGGGGGGGGAAGTACAGAAAGAGAGAGGGAGGAATGAAAATCTATCTGTCCCACGTTAAAATTAAAGGAGGGTGACTTTTATACCCTGGAACTGAACTCATGGGCTGATGTACTTGATTATAAACACAAAGCAATGACCTCATTCGTCACCAAAATAACAATCAAGTGACTCTTGGAAATGTAGGTGAACATTCTTAAATTTGTGAGGCTGAGACTCACATTGGAGGCTGGGAAAACTTTTACAAACACCTGTCTGGTAAACTCTGTCCCTCTCTGTAGCCCCTGACACCTTACTCAAGACCTCAAGAGAAACAAACCATCCTCGAGGGGGTAAAGCAAAGTGAGACTTCGTACCACTGAGGTTTCCAACATAGTTTATTCTGAAAATACCAGAGTGGCTGTGGTTTTAGAATTGGGATATGGATGTGGAGAGCTGGGTGTCTTCTCCTTCCCCTTGCTCTAAGAGGACTCCTTTACCTGCAGAGAAAGGTAGCTTTTTTCCTGTGCCCTGCCATAGGACACGGGTGCTCCTCTTGGGAAAGCACCACATGGAGCCCCAAGGCGGGAGGTTTCTCCACGGGGTCAACATAGGAAGAGCGGCCCCGCTCCGTCTGCTGCCCTGAAGCTGAATGCTCTTTTGATTTTTTTTAATTCCTTTTTTTCATTAGCAAGTAATTCCGGGACCCGGTTCACTTTCTCTGATGTGGAACAATCGCAGCCCATTCCGCTTTACTAAATCACTCTAGGACGTGCATTTTTGGGGTCATCAAAAATCAACTCTCCTTGCTGAGGTTGTATTCCTGCCAACTTAGCACTCTGAAAACAAATCACTAAACACGCCTTAAAAGAAATCATTAGCTCTCATGTGTTCAAGTTCAACGTCAGCATGGCCTGGAGCTGGGAAGAAGCAGACTGGCAAAGTTCCTCTGCCAACGCTGCGTGGGGTCGACCCTCCCACACTCCTAGTCCCAGCATGATGTCCAGCCTGGCACCTAGCCTCTCCCTGCCCAGCTGCCCCACATGGACACTCACTGAGGGCTGGTGAGAAGAGCAGAGCCTTCCCACTGAGAGTTGGCGGTGGGGGGGCTTTTACAGGGCAACACTTGACAATCTCACGTGGGAAGAGACCTTGAGGGTAATCTTTTTCTTTCTTCCTACTCCCAAGATGATCTTATTTGTCTTTTCCCTAAACATGTTTGGACTTTTTTCCTCACTTGAAAATTGTAGCTGTCTCCCACCCAACTGACAGCGACTTTCCTGTGAATCAGTCTGAGTACAGATACTCTATGAGAGGCCCTATAAATCAAGACCCAACGTGATCACTTCACATAAAAGGAGGTTCCGTATAAATGAACCGATATTCTGGGAATTTTCTCTCTCCAGAAGGATTACATCCAGGGAAGCAAAATACGTAGGATAAAGAGAGATTCTGCAAGTGCTGTCTGGCTCCTTATGGGGAAGAAAGGCTCAGGACACTGTCCTGGAGAAATCAGGTGGCAAAAGCTCTGTAGTGAGAGGAGGGCAAGAAATGCAGCCTTCTCCTTTGCAGAGAAAACACTGCATTGTGGAGAGAAGCCACCTACACCATACTCAGGCCACCCTCGAACCAGTCCTGGAACAAATGTGGCTTTCATTGTGATAAGGTGCACATCCTCCTCAGAGCCCTGGTGACATTCACCCTATCACTCTGTAATGAATTTCATATATGTACGTGTTGCTGAAGGAAAAAAGGTAACTCATAAATAATTCAACACACAATCTCTTGCCAACTGATCATACATTGTTCATGTTTCACCTGCCATATTAAATAAAAATTAAAAAGTGTTTCCTCTTTTCATTTAAAAACTGAGCTGTAATTGGAGATGACCACACAAAGTGTCTTGAATGCAATAGACAGTCAAAAAAATGTTGCTTAAGTTGCTTAAAATACTCAGTAGGAATGGCTAAATTAAGGGGAAAAAATGTGAGATCTTAGGGAAATGTTGATCTTAAATTATGTCCTTAAAACTGCTTTACCTTAAAATCTGTATTAAAATAATGAAAAATCAAAGAATTTCAGCTCAAACTTAAGACAGGCTGCACTAATTTCTGCACTGGCATAATAAATCAGGACACACCTGAGATCCTTCTTTTCAAGCTTGTGTGAATAACTCTTACAAAACTCATCTTTATAATAATTAGAGAAAAAAGATTAGAAACCTATTCCAATAAAATTATAAAAACCAATCTAACCTTCTAGCTAAGATCTGACTTTGCAAGTTAAAATCAGAGCAGAGGGACCCTTTTCCTGGCCTCTTCCCTTTCCGCCTGCATATTGATTGACACTGTCCCTGGCTGAACCACTGAAGACAGAGCACACTTAGGGCCCTTAAACTGAAATAGAAACAAAACAGAACACACAGCAATAATCATGCCACTTCTAAGAAATGACAGCACACAGAACTGTTTTGTTCCACAGTGATGAGACAGTTCCTCTTGAACGACGGGTCTCTCTGGACTGCTCAGAGGGGTGAAAGGTAAAGTAACTTTTGTATCTCTACAAGAGAAAATTTAGTATTTGCCAAGACTCTAAGCATTTGAAAAGAGGTGGCCACCCGGTTAAAGATCATGCTCCAAATACTTACACTGGCAGTTTCTTTCCACAGACTTAGGTTTAAGGTGAGTCATACCTTGCATAACAATAAGAAACAAGGGTTTTAAAAGAAATGAGAAACAGAAAAGCTAAACTGTAGGAAGCATCAGACTTGGCTGAACCCAGTAGAGAGGTATTTTCTGGCCAGTCCTGACCTGTTTTCTAAACTCCATGCAGATGTGTTGAGTGCCCCAGGTCAGGTCTGCCACACCTTGTCCAGTTACATCACCACATGGCTGTTCCCTTCCTCTTTAAGGGGAGAGAAGCCACTACCATAAGGGATGGGTACTCGGCATGACAAGCAGCTGACACACAAAACCAAGATACTGGTCAGCTTGATTTTAAAATCTGAAGGTTTTTTTTTTTTTATTTTTTTGTTTTTTTAAGTAAAGGGTAAATTACCTGAGAACATGTGGAGGGCTTATAAAGCCGATATCCCTTAGTACAGAAGAGCAGAACACCATGGACTTGCCTATGACACCCTGTCGTACTCATGAGGGTCAGGTACATGCAGCATTTAAGGGGCTCTCTGAGCCTTTTCTCTTTTTCTTTTCTCTTGTTTTCGTTTTTCTGTTTGTGTGTTTGTTTGCTTTTTTGTTTTGTTTTTTGCTGTTCCCTTTTAATTTTAAAAGTCTGCCCAAATATATTGCTTATAAATCAAAAATCAAAAATGCATCAATTGAAACTAGTTATTTTCCCTTTTTAGGGGGAAAAAGAATCTAGTTCTAGAATCCAACAATTACATTTCACTTAATTACAAAGACATAATGTATTCTTTTTCTGGATCCACAAGAGACAGGAGGACTGTAATTTTTATCACATGTTAAGTTTTCACTGAATCACAATATTATTAAGCTTTAAATCAGAGGATTGGTTCCTTCGGCTAAGCCTAACAATACTGGAAAGTAAAAAGGGGAAAAAACCACCTCATCTGGGGCTGTAATATTTGCTGAAAAAAATCTACTTCAAAACATTAATCAAATTTTTCGCCTACTGGGCAACCATATGGTATAGCAGCATGTGAATCTCACAAACTTGCTGATCTCCTGTAACTGGGTGCAATTAATTACGCTGGCTGCATCCATCTCTTGGATTTTCGCCTTGTGAAAAAAAAGTATTTATTGCAACAGCTTTTACAAAACAAGGGAATGAAAATCACAATTGATTAATGAGCTGAATGGAAATATTTCCGTTAGCAGATTTTTAAAATGAATAAGGATTAATACCATGGATGGGAATGAACACACGTCGAGCTCGCTTGTATTTTTGGACCCCCCAAAAGGTAGAGGAAGAGTGGGTAGCGACGGTGCTGGGAGCTGTAACATGCATAATTCACTAGCAGGCTTCAGATCGCAAGTAATAAAGCCCTAAACTGGTGAAGTAATAAAGAGGTTGGCTTTACAAGATACTATCCTGGGAGACAAAAAGCTTGTTCTTTGATTTGAAAACACAGATATTAAATACTCGGTGGGTGAGGAACATTATAGGCCTGACAAAGAAGAGAACAGAGAAAGCTCTTAGAAGCAGGCAGCCTACTTTGTCCTTGGCTATTTAGGCCCCCAAATTGCTGCACATATGGTCCGATTACTGTTTTAGGAACCCGCCATAAAACCAAACGTCCTAGAGTAAGTCAGAACGGTATCACTGTCCTTCCCTGCTGGCTAAAGGTGTTAACACTGAGCATCTGGGCAGCTTCCCCAGGCATTGGGAGCCTGATTCCTTGTCTGCATGATGGTCACAACCCCTCCCTCATGGGCAAAACATAATGGGCCCAAGGCAGGAGGTCTACTGAGGCATGGGTGCACTTTCGTGCTTTCCGGAACCGCCCACTGGATTCAAGACCACCCTCGCTAGGCAAGCATTACAACATCATCTTAAGAGCATCCTGACCTCCAGGAGACCAGTTCTGCTGTCTCTAAAGCGACAGAAGAGGAGACTGGTCCAACATCTTGCCAGTTGTTAGTTCTCTTAAGAAAAAAAATCCAAATACTCAACGTAAGTGGAAGAAATATGTAACTCTGAAAGACCAACTACTGTTTCACTTTTGTAAATGATGAAGGAGAAAAGCTATTAGGGTCATCTGGGTAATGCAACTCACATGCCAACCTCTCCAACTCCTGGGTCTACTGTATTTCAGCATTTACAGGACATTCCGCAAAGGGCTTCGTTAATAAGAACTTCCTGTCCTTGTGTTAATGCCCACGCGGTAAGTGTGGTCAACATGATGATTTCTCTGATAGCAGGAATCACCTAATAGCAGAGAGGGTCTGGGTAAAAGGTAACAACACTTTATAATGTGTTATAATGTGTTTACATGTGTTATCATGTCAATTTGGAAATTTTGATGTGAAGGACAAAAATAACTTCCTGCACTTCAAAGCAGCAGGCATGTCCAGGTGGGCAGGAGATACAAAAAAATGATTTTTAAAATCTTATTAAAAACCGAGAATCGAAGACACTTTATAATTAAAAGAGCCACTGTTTTGAAGAAACCACCAACCAGTGGAAAGTAGAGGAGGTTACTAAGAAAAGGTGCTTGGCTTGAAGAAGTAAAAAACATAATAATGATGATAATAAAAATCTAACAGGAAGTGGGTAGTCCAACTCCTGAACCCTGTGACCCCTCGAGTATGCCACCGGCCACTACCAACTCCTCAGATGATCTCCAAACCCCTCCTACATGAAAGGGCTGTTGGCTTAAAAGTTTAAAGAGCTAACAAAATGTTTTAACGAGATACAAATCTCAGAGATCATTAATCAATATGTTCAATGTTATTTGTGATAATTCATCATGACATGGTATTAATGGGTTACTGTACCCTTCAGAGGTGAGATTAATGCAAATGAGCCACCACAATTAACTTTACTGCTCCCAACTCACAGGAATGGACAGATGATTATAAATGACAACTATATGTCAATTACAATATCCAATAAAGTGAAGCTTAGAGAACAATTCATCTCCTTTTATTGCTCTTCCTTGACGTAGCTGAATCTAGCTCAACCCACTGTTGTCACTGTGTAACCATTGTTTGGGGGAGGGGAAGGGTTCTTCTTTAGTTTTTCAGCATCTTCAAAAGTGCTTCATGCAAATACAGTTTCCAAACCCACAGGAAACCAGGGATAATGCCTGGTGTATTAAAGAAAAACCGTGTCCACTTTCAAACTGCAACACCAAGGCCAGCCTGGCAGCCACCACCTGGCTGTGTGTGACACGTTTACCCCATTACAGCAGGAAGACCTTAGAGTGTGGCATCCTGCAGAGCCTCGAGTTTCAGAAGTTATCCAAGGATGTGCATCACATTCCACCATCCTTGCTAACCCCCTAGCTCCCCGCTTCCTCTCCCACCCCTCTGCCCTATCTAGAGTTCGTCTATTCCTCCCATGCTCCCTCCGCAAGCACACGTATGAAGACGTGAATTGGTGTGAACATACTTTATATAGAGATATGAAAAATTATGTTCTATGTGTCATAAGAATTGTGATGCATTCCACTGTCATGTATTTAAAAATAAAAACAATTTAAAAAAAAATAAAAAAGGTACCCATTTAGATGACATAGTAGATATATACTCATAATAGTATTAGAAAAGCTAGATGTTTTAAGAAACAACTCACAATTTTAGTGATTTAACATACTAAATGATCATCTCTGCCTTAAAAAAAAAAAAAAAAAAAAAAAGTTATCCAGGGAGCACCTTGTCCCAGCAAACGAGTCAGGAAAGCAGGTGTGAGGTCCAGCAGGCGGAAGGGTTCCATGTCAGCGGGACCCCTGCGCTTGACGGTGCTGGTGAACACACTGGTGCAGGCCCCGTGGCCGGTACTGCTATGCTGCGCCGTTCTCCTGGCAGGGATGAAGTGCTATTCATGAGTCTCTCCAGCAGAGACGAGGGTGTCTTGTGCTGCCCCTCACCCTAGAGGCTTCCACTGAGCAGATCCACCCAGCACCTGTGTCAGCAGGTAACTCACAGCTGCCTCTTCCTGCCCACCAACTGCCCCCCAACTACACCCAGGACCCCCCTAACCTGGCAGATATAGCCAATCACCACCACTGGGACCCTGGTCTCTCTCACGCAGGACCTTCCGCTGCAAGATTCTCTCTCCAGAGCTTCCTGTGCAACTAGGTTAAAGCTGATCTCCAGATGAGGCCACACCCGTGGGGGGGGGCATCTTCCCTGCCCTCTCCTTAGTCCCCTCTGAGACACTATACCTCCAAATCCCCCCAAAATCAGAGGAACACCTTGAGCTCTGCCTCTGGAGAACATAGCTTAGGGCAGGTGCCAAGGAGACGTGAGGTCTGTTCCTCGTGGGACATTGGTAAGAGTCCATCCAGCGTGCTCCAGTCAAAAGCTGTGTCCAGGGAGGGCGTCCTGTGCGTGTTTTCAGAAGCATCAAAAAACAGAACCCCAGCACGAAACCAAGAAGGGACACAGTGGACGGTGGAAGCCCTAGGCTTGACTATCAAGGGCACCTGCCCATGTGCCTTCTGTTGAGTAATGGACCTCACTGTCTCCCTGACTCCACATGGACGCAGGCATTTCACTGCAGCCTGGACTGGGGGAATCCTATTCTCCTGGGGGTGACTGAGTCAGGGGTACCTGCCTGCTGCCAACCAAGCCAGTCCGATTCTCCCTGAGATTTGTACACTGGGGACAGTGAAGAAAACAGCTCCTTGTCATGGGGGTCGCTAAGGCGGGAAAGTGCTGGGGTCAGTAGACATGTTGACCCCACTCGGAACATTCTCCTTGAAGAAGGCAACACGTAGAGACCATCAAAAACAAGGGATGAGACAAAGACAGGGCCACAGCCACATATTTAAGGGGCTACGGGAGCCTTACCTGGACTGCTGCCATCTAATCTTGTACAATCCCTGGGCTAAAAATGCTTTAGATTTTTTCAACAGTTGGGGGAAAAATAATATTTTGTGACACATGAAAACTCATGAAATTCAAATTTGGTTTCCACCAGTAAAGTTTTACTGGCAAGATGGGTCTATCCCAGCCCTCCACCCCCACTACACCTATTCCCCAAGTCTATGGGGACCCTACAGTTCAGGAGTCAATCCCCTGCTCAAATGATTGGCGGTTCTTCTTCCCTGATCTTGAGAACTTACTTGATTCTTTGCTGCATGTCACAAATTGTGGGTACGTTAATCCTAAGACATGAAATAGCTATCATTCCAACTACGATTCCAAATGTTGACATATACTATCCATCATGACAACAGATTCGCTCTTGTAGGTCAAGCAACAAAAGATAAAGCAGATTACCAATGGGAGAGGAAACTTTTTTTTTTTTTTTAAACTGTACCTGAAGAATATAATTTGAGGGGAAATCCCACCACTGCCAAATTATCCTCCCAATTGGGGAGAAGCTGCCATGATTAGTCGTAACAGACCGGAACGTTCTCGTCTCGGCTCATGGAACTCCTGTGTCTGGTGAGAAGAGTGTGAGTTTGATGACTTTTACAGAGGGTCACAAAGAAGGGAATTCATTCGTTTCTTTTCTTTTTTTTTTTTTTTTTTGTTTCCTATTTTCCATTAGGAGATAGTTCCAGGTTTAAATTTCTCTTCCCTTCTCCCTGGACGCTCACCTGAGTCCCAGGACAGGAGTAATGATCATCACAAAAACAGACCCAGGCCGTCTCCCCCGACATGTAGGCTGGAGCTGGTCAGGGAGGTTAGTAAAGGAGAGCAGCTATTTTCTCTTGTGAAGACTCAAGGGAATCTGGCTTTTATTTTAACAGTATGAAGACAACTGTTGTTCCTTACTATAACCAACCAACTCCTCCGGATTCCAGCAGAATACTCACTGCCCACACTTCTCCTGGCGGGGGAGAAAGAACCCAGTAAGGCTGTCAATCATGGCCAGCAGCAAGGGCACGGTTTTGAGAGAGGGGAGGGTCCCACTTAGCATTTTAACTTTCTCCCTTTTTGGAAACATCCAGTCACAAATGTGTCTTGCAAATGAAGAAGTTGAAATTGATTTCTTGGGGTAATAATTAACCTCAGAAAATAACTACGAAAGGTTGCTTATTAATTATATTTTGTAATAAGCTGTGAGAATATTTCTCTTTTTCGTGAAAGAGACAAAAAGCAGACACATTTTATGATCATATAAAACGTTATTGGATTCATATTTTATAGGAAAATGAAACTCAATTTGCAAAATGCTCAATATGAGATGGCGGTGTCACCCCCACCACATTGCTTTTTCGAGACTCTTAAATAGTCCTTTTTAAAACAACACAATCTTTCCATGCTTTATTTCTTCAGATATAACTGTCTTAGAGCTTTTAATATATTGTCCCTATTTCAGTCCCCCATGTTTTTTATAGTTGTTCAAAAAAAAAAAAAAAGGCACTTGTCATCTGAGTAGCAGTTTGCAGTGAACACTAGCTACAACCTCATCCTTTTTTGAGAATGGGAGGGGAGTTTGGTCACCAGGAAAATCGTTGCTAACTAAAGTGATAAGAAGAAGGAGAGCCAGCATCCCCCAGGTAATACTGTAGTGACTGACAGACTAGTGTTTTGCAAATAAATGTGTGTACACAAACACACACATGTGAACTCACACCCACACACTTATTTAAGAAAGCATTTCTCTTGGTCATCTAACAAGTCCTACTGCATAACTGTAAACTAAGATACAACTTAAATTGTATAATAGATGTGGCTCTAAATATTTTCTCTGCCACATCACAAAAACAGCAGTCAAAACAAGAATACAATAGGAAATGCCCCCAAAACAAGATGTAATAGAGGATGCCATTCAAGGAGTTATTTTTTTCCCCTTACTTTGGTGGTTCACAAAAAAAAATGTGTTCTGCCAAAAATTTTTTTCTGTACAATTTATTCTGCACTAAAAATGTATTCTGCATGAAATTTTTCTGTGCCATTCATTCTTTGCAAAATTCTGTCCAAAATGTTACTCTGTTCTGGTACAGGGTAGCACTTTGTTTTCTTTTAAGAGATAAAACACACTTATGTGAAATCCAGATATTAGAACATGGGACTATTTCTTGAAGCATACCAAATATAAGTTTTTGCTAATTAATTAACAAATTCAAGCTGGTTAAATAAAACCTTCTTCCAACACCTCCTATTTAATTGCAGTTTGGCACCAACAAATATATATCAAAATTATAGTATTTCCCCTGACAGGAAGCTCCTTCCTTGCACACACTATTATGACTCTCTGCAGAGTAAGCCAGAATTGCTGACAACCTTGAACACTGCTACAACAATATTACTATACTTGGCAGAGAAGTACCCTTGCGGCAAGAGAAAAGCTGTAATTTTGACTGTCACTTCACATTACACTAGATATTATTTCACTGTATACACATGCACACACTCACAAACTCTTAATAGACTACGGTTTTCTCACTGCCTGCCTTTCCAATATAAATGGCAATATAATACTAGCGAACCGCCAATGGGATCCCAGCGAGAAACAAATGTTTTGCATTATGGAAGCCTCGTCGCAGGACGACTTTTAAGGGATATTTCATTCCTTTGTCCCCCGCTCACACTGTTAAGACCCCAGCAACAACTTCATGAGCTAATCGCTTTACTGAAAAGAACTGCACTGCTTCCAGTCCCCATGAGAGGCGGAATTATCAGAGTCCATGCTTGAAGATTTCCGTGATGAGCAGGGGAGGCGGTGCCAGAGAACCATAGATATTTAGGACATTCTTCCAGGCTGATGTGTGAGGTGTAAGATTTCCAGATCTCGAGATGTATCCTGCACATGCACTTATTTCGCTCCTCTACCCACATGGGAGAGTTTGCTGTACAGCCATGCCCGCTCATCATGTCGCAGCCAAGCCAAACCGGGTCAACGAGAAACAGCCCAACAGATCCCACAAAACCCACACACGGCTCCTGCCAAGAGAGCAGCGCCTGTCTTTGCAGAGAACTGCATGAAACATATGCTTCCTTCTTACTAAGCTCACACCAAAGCAGATCAGGCCAGGCTCCCTACTGTGCCCTCTGCCAAGCTTTGATTTACAGATGGTGTGTTAATATGCCCTGCATTTGTCTCAGAGTTCTGTAGCCGTGTGATGTCAGTAGGAGCTAAACTGGGAACTCCCGTGAATTCAGAGTGCAAGGCAGAGGGATGAATAGAAAGTGGGAAAAAAACTGCACTGTGCCCCAAGGGGAGAGTTCCAGAAAAGGTGGTGGGCAAGAGAGGAAGGCTTCCCACATCACCTTTTAGTAAGTAATCCATCCCTTGCACGAACCTGGCAGGAAAGCCACAGAATGCCAGGGACCGGTCTGATCAGTGACGGAATCAGACCTGCTTTGCCTGCTCACTCCCTTCTTCTCCTTTCCTCTTTCAACTACTACTTCAAAAGATTTAAATGAGATTTAAAACCTGTTCCACTGAATCAAGGAAAAGGTACGGCAAACTCTTCGCCCTCTGCTGAGAAGGTGTCCAAAACTTCGGCATGTCTGCTGACCACACCAAATTTAACAAGGTTCGCAAATGAACTAGAGTAAGTTTCCCACAGTGACACATTAATAATAAGTTCCTCATCCCATCTATCCCAAGCCATGAATATGTAATGTTATAAAATGAGTCCTTTTCACACAACGGAACCTCAGACGTGAATAAATAAAAACTATCCATCACAAGCCTATGAAAAATTAATGAGAGTTCAGAGACGTGTGGAAAAATGGGGACCGAGGAGAGATGGCCCAGTTCATAAAAGCCTCCTTAACTTCCAGATAGTGAATACCCTGGCCCCCCGCCCCTCACCCAACTTCCAGGTGGGGCGGGAAACCGCTTTTATTTTTAATGGGCTACAATCTACTCACAACCTCACGGTGGCGGCTTCAGCAAGGCCACCGAGAGATCACAGCCACACAGACTTGACTTCCAAATACGCAGAATGTGATCCCAGCAAGGGCCCCAGAGCTGCAGTTCATTTATCTAATTATTTATGTTTCACAGCCAGCGGGCTTCCAGAGGGTCTGAGGTTGTTCACAGGGGTTAGAGAAGAGCAAAAAGCGCAGGCTACCACAGGGCTATGACATCAGGAGGGTGGTGAAGCCCTGCCTCGCTCGTCTTGACGTCACTAGGGACGTGAGGCACAGGACTGAATTCTATGCCTGGCTTCTGCCTTCATTAGTCCCATGATCAGTACCACTCTCTGCCCAAGGCTACGTGAGTGCTACATCTAAGTCAATCGATTTTATCTCACCGGTTATTACTCCATTTAATAAGAAGGGAAACTGAGGCAGGGACGAACTGAACAATAGCTACCCTAAGTCTAAGAGTCAAAGAAAGGGGGCTGCATCGCTCCAAATCCCCTGTTCCGCCCCCAGCGCCGGCCACAGGTTGCCATGCGTTGGCTGGGGAGTAGGGTAAGTTCAGGAAACAGCTGGCCAGGCAGGTGTGAGGAAGCCAGGGCTGTGCTTGTGGTCATTTCTTCCTTCAGACTAGAGGCTCCTCAAGAGCAAAATCCAAGTCCTCGTGTACTCTGCATGGTCCATACCTCAGGAAGGACCCACTATCAGGCTTGCTGAGCTGAGCTGATCCACACCGTGGTTTGGACCCCTGTACCAGAAGCATGGGAAACCAGTAAAACCAAAAACAGGCTCAAAAGGTGGAAAAGGTTCTCACACCCCTGCTGAGATTTTTTTTTTTTTTTTTTTTTTTTACTATTTACTTTTTAGTTGTAGGTGGACACACAACTAAGGATCAAACCCAGTGTCTCACCTGTGCTAGGCGGCTACCACTAAGCCACAACCCCAGCCCCCCACTGAGAATCTTATTTGTGATCCCTGCGGGTGCTAGGAACTCAGGGTGCTTCCACGAGGTGAGGTGCCGCCTGGGACTCCACCAGGCATGGAGGAACAAGGGATATGTTATTTCTTTATTCTTAAAGGGAACATCACAGCAGGGCCACGTGGAGCGCATCCCCTGGAGGTGGGTCCTGAGATCCTGCCCAGGAAACCAAAGCAGCTATGAGTGTGTCCAGGAAGAATGTACAGCCTGAAGCCAAAACAGAGGACCAAGGTAGAAAATAATCAACCTCTGGCTTCTGAGGCTTATGGACTCCAAATTCATACTCTGTTCAGCCACACTGACCTGAAGGGAAGCAGATCCCCTCCCTCCAAAGTTACGCAGATTAACCCGACACAGAAGAGACTGTGCCAGAGACCCAGTGACTAAGCATAGCTCTAGACTTCCCAAGACCTGGCCATGTGTTCCTGTGTGAGTTGTTATGCACATCAAAAGAGCGCAACCCAACACACATGCGGACCTCAAGGAGCTTACAAAGCAGTAGGGGCCTCAGGGTGAGTTCTCCAATTACTATAAAATGCGTTTCTTAAAAAGTGATAAATCCATTAAAGACAAAAAGAAAAAAAGTGTTCAGAGAGTTGAAAAGGGCAGTGATAAGATGCAGCAAGTGGAATTTTGAAATCTAATGGGTTCCAAGTGTGAACAGAAGTGAGACAGGAAGGGGTGGAAGGATGGGGAGTGATAATAGGGAGCACCTACCAAGCAGAAGTAAGGGCAGGCAAGGAACAGGGCAGGCAGCATTTGGGAGACCAGGTAGGATTCCAGTTTAGCCAACAGAGAGGCTATGCTGGGAGAGTTCACTGGGGTTTCAGGAGGGGATTTGTTGGCAGTTTAGAAACCACTAAGCAGCAGGACTGGGCTGGTAGCTCAGTTTGTAGAGCATATGCCTTGCATGTGTGAGGCACTGAGTTTGATCCTCAGCATCACATAAAAACAAATGAAGATATCGTGTCTGTTTACAACTAAAACAAAAAAATAATTTAAAAAAAAAAGATTAAAAAAAAAAACACTAACAACTCAAGACAGCAAGACAGGTAGATACCCCGAGTTGGACACTGTGTTCTCCAGTTCAAAGCTGCTCATGTGATTATACCTGTCAAATGCCACCTTGCCCATGCCTTCTGAGAGCCAGACGGAAACCCAGATGCCAATGGATCACTTCCACGGGGATGCCCCAGGTGCTCCACAGGCATCTGGACTTCAACACAACTGAAACCGACTCCTCACCCTCCTACCACATCCTCTTCTCCTCCCCTGTCCTCAGACACAATTCCTTCACACACTCCACTGCCCAAGCTAGAGACCCCAGTCATGCAGGAGATCTGCTTCCCTTCAGGTGGGTGACAGGTCAGTGTTGTTGATCAGTATGAGTGTGGGTCCGTACGTACCCTTCCCTCTCTGGCCTGCCTTCTCCCCTGCAGCTGATGGCTGCATCTCACTCCACCTCTCAGTGCCTCCCACAGCCTTCTCCCCACACTGTACTCGGGGCCACCATGTTTGTTCAAGGGCTCATCACTTTTTGCCTGGGTGGCTGGAATCTCCTAGCGGGTCTCCCCACTCTGCTTTCTCAGGAAGCTGCCAGAATGGTTTCCAAGAATGCAAAGCTGACCATTTTGCAACTTGGCTCTAGACTCCTTCGGTGGCTCCCCAAGGCTTGGAGTTACTGAATGTCTGTGGAGTGAACGTGCTCTAAGAATACATGCTGTTCTCTGCCTGGCACAAGAGAGGCCGTGCATCCACAGAAACAGAGTTCTGAGAAGGAGTGTTAGACAACAACCAAAGTGGTTTATTCTGAATTCCACATACCCCTCCCCAAAACTGATCACCTTGGGGAACAGGAAGTGGAATTCTATGGGGACCTAGACTAGGAAAATATGCTGGGGGCAGGTAGAGAGAGAGTTGGAGGCTGGGAGACTGGACCTGATTGTTAGGCATGGGCCATCGCTGAAGGCCTTCTGAGGATGGTTGCAAGCAGAACCACAACACAGGAAGGCCTGGGCAGCAGGAGGACAGAGGACTTCAGAAGGACACTAGGAGGTAGAGACACAAGTAAAAGATTTGGACACTGATGAACCTAAACTACTACGTCCAGAATTAGGAGAGTGGAAACGAAGGAGGGTGAATGGAAGAGTGTACCAAGGAAAAGAAATGGCTCCAATCAATGACTTACACTGTAATATCCCTGAAGTTGAAAATGGAGCCCTAAGCCCTAATGACAAACTCTCCCAAATCTTCAACACATGCACTGCTGAGGACACTGCCTTGGAGATGTGGAAACCCAAACTGAGTGACGCTGCCTCAATCCTCACCACCCGGTCATTCCTGGTTTTAACAACTGTCATACTGTCTGGCCAGGAGAAAACAGCATGATCCTTATGTTATTACTGTCATCATCATCATCATCATCAGCATCCTTGCTACTGCTGCCATGAATAACGATGCTCTGGACCTTTCCCATCAGCCACACAAGGTGGCTGGTGCCTCACAGGAACACCTCACTCCACGTTCAGAAGTGTGGTAAGGAGGCAGATGCTATTACTACCTGCTGGAGACATTAGATGTGGCTGCAAATGCTTTGACATTTCTGCCACCAAAAAATAGAGTGCACATCTACTCTTCTTGCATCTGAATAGAATCCTCTGTACCTATGCTGACCACAGAAGGGGGGCTGTGCCAACTTCTAAGCCAGGCACCCAGAACCTGGGAGCTTCTGTTTGCAGGAACGCCTCTTTCTTGGAGCCCTGAGCCACTGATACCAGAGTCTCACTGTCCCACGTCAGCCACGTTGGAAAAGCCACATGCCACCTCCCAGGGAGTCCAGCATCCCAGTCTCCCTGGTGGAGGTGCAAGACGCAAGTAGGAAAGGCAGCAAAGAAGGCAAAAAATGTCCCACCCCAGAGGCACTCCTCCAACAGACCCTGAGCTCCTGTGGTCCTGTAGGGAAAACAGGAGGTGCTTAGTTGTGCTGCTCCGGGGGCTCCTTGCCTGAATCCAGACTGTGAAGAATTCAGAGCTGTGGATTGGTTCTCGGGACTCTGAACTCCAGTAACGCCGAAATGCTAAAAGAACCCAGGACGGGGACAAATGGGGCTTGCTGGCAAGACGTCATATGTGAAACTTCAGCACATTGTGCTGACGTTCCAGTGAGTGAGCAGCTGGAAGCAACAGCCAGTTTACATGGGCTTGTGACTTCCGTTGACAAGGTACACGGGCTTATTCCTTCAACCTAAGCAAAATTCCCAGGACTGGAACGGATTTTGGAATTATACAGATGAGAAACCATCTGTGGATGAAATAACATAGGGAATCATCGAAAGCAATTGTCTAAAAATCTGACAGTGACCTGGAGAGCATCACAGACCTACTCTTGGTTACTTCAAAATGGAATTTAAAGGAACCTGATTGACAATGATGCAACTCTAGTGGACCATAAAACAAATGTAAAACCTGAAGCTGACACTGGATTACCCCAAACTAAACAAAACATTCTGAAACTGCCTGATACTGATCCATTTGTGAGAAGACAGGGCCTTTGGGTGTTCTTGCTTCACCTGAACAGAAACAAGGGATTCAAATAGATGAGTCCATTTATATTTCCATGATTCAAGGTGTTTCCTGCTTTTTCAGGATGGGTGGAGGAGTAGGGAAGACTTTGAGATTCTCCTTGGTTGGTTGTAACACCCTTAAGAGAACTCTAGTATCGCAGACCAGACCAATGCCCCCAAATACATGGTCCATCATCAACTTAAAGGAAATAAATGATTTACAACCAACTCGAAGTATTGATTTTAGAAAGCTACACACACACACACACACACACACACACCCCTCTAGTCACGTTAAAAATGGGTCACAATAACAGTAGCATTCAACACAGAACAAACTGTGAAAAGAACATCAGCAGCTCTGGGGCCACAGGGACCCAGGCAGGAGTCCCAAGATGAACACTTATGACAACACCACTCTGGGGAAGCTTCAAAACTCTGCACCTCCATGCTTTCATCTGGCAAAGAAGAGACTGAAGGTGCCTACCACAAGGCCCAAGTCCGGTCACAGTTACATGAAAGGGCATGTAGGTGCCTCTTATTGTAGGGCAGAAGAGGTAAGTAACACAGCCCCTGATGGCCTGCTCTTCTGTGTCCAGGTAACAAAGGTACCCAACCACTTCCCCATAATGGTAGCATTCAACTCACAAGACAGCTATGAGGGTAGAGGACACTGATGGGTGGCCAGGGCAGGGAATCAGTGATATTCTCTGCAGGCATTATTGTGCTATGTAGCAGATATTATAGTTCCTCTCTATCAGGGTTGGCAAATGTTTTCTGTTATGGACGAGACAGTATCTGGGTGTGGTGGCATGTGCCTATAATCCCAGGGGCTTAGGAGGCTGAGACAAGAGGATCACGAGTTCAAAGCCAGCCTCAGCAACTTAGCGAGATGCTAAAATACTCAGTGAGACCTGTCTCTAAATGAAATATAAGAAAGGGCTGGGGACATGGTTCACTGATAGAGTGCCCCAGGTTCAATCCCAAGTACCGCCCCCTCCCCCCAGAAAAAGGACAAGATAGTAAATACGTTAGTCTCAGGCCACATGTGTCTTTGTCACATAGGTTTCTTTTAAGGTCCATTTTGAAAAAGAAGAAAAGTAGGGCTGGAGTTGTGGCTCCGTGGAAGAGCACTTGCCTAGCATGTGTGAGGCACTGGTAGGCCGGCAGGCTGGATTTAGCCACAGTCTGTTCACGCCTATCTCTTTATAATCTTCCTTATGTATTAGGTCATTTTCCTGCTGTGAAGGGTGTACTCTTTCACTGTCCCTGTGAGCTGCCAAGTTTCATGGAAGCTGGCAGAAGACAAGAGACCCCAGGGCCAGAAACAACGAACTTTATTACTCACAGCAGGGTAATTAGCACGAGCTTCCTTTCTGCACTGGTCCCTTTTGCCTCCAGCCCCCACTCCCAGGAGGAGGACAGCAAGAGCCCAGGGAGATGCTGGTCCCAGTGGGCTTCAGGCCAGAAGCACAGAGCTTAGGCACCCCAACTTTACCAAATGACCTGCCCAAGCTTTCACCTTGAAAGAGACACTGTACCTATGACACTGGACAGCACACAACCCTGCCCTGGGCCCTGGAGGGAGAGACCCAATCTGTGCTCCAAGGTGCTCTCCTAGACGACTGTCCCCTGAAAAGGCAGCCTGAAGCCACAGTTAACAGGACCTCCCTCACCAATCCACCCATGAGGCCCATGTCAGGCAGCGCTGCCTCAATTCAAGGGCTTGCTGGGAGCTACTCAGGCAGATTTACCCTTTGAAGAGAAATGCTCATACAAAAAGGGGTTGGCAATTCCAAGGCTTAAAATCGAATGCCAATGAGATTAAAAGTTAGGACTGCAACATCACACACATCATTTCTGCTGAAAAAGTGCCTTCAGTTAAAAACAGAAACCAATTTGTAAATGTGAGTTAAATGCATACTCCACAAAAAATATCTGGTGAAAGGGAGAAAAAAAATCCTTACGTGTAGATATAAATGTTTCCTGACAGATGTAAATGAAAACTAATACAGTGACATTTTTCAAATTAGTCATTGGAAAACACCATGTGTAAGCGTGTACGCATGTGTGCATGTGTGTGTGCATGTACGTGGGTGTGTGTTTTAAACAGCCCAAGCATTTTTCAGTCATGTTGGCCTAGGAAAGTATTTATGAAAAGGATAATAAATAATTAATTCCACTGGCTAGAAGCTGCAACGCCTTTCTGCTTCGACAATACACATTGAAATGCTGTTTAAATTATAGGGGCAAATTGATTCAAAAGGCTTCCATTAGCGCGCTGGCAAACAGGTTTGGAGTTGGCTAATAAATTTTAGATAAAGACACAGCCCTGGATGAGGATGCCAGGCTGGAGCGCGCCTCTCCAAGTCACCATTTGTTAAATCGGTGGCTAAAGTCTGGATTTCTCCCCGTCTCATAACTCACTGTGTTAAACAATGTGTCACAGGACAGCACGGGTAGAGTGAGACCAGAATGCCTGCTGGGTAAGAGAGCCACGGGCACAACTGTGCAGCAGCTGCTCAAAGGGCCGGCGACAGCACAGGACCCGGGTTTACCCCAGTGTCCTTCCCCGAGTCTCCAGTGTATCAGTTTACAGTACATTAATCAAGGATAATTAGGCCCACCTGTGACATAAAAATCCCTGCCCATGATATGCCTTGCAGGATAAAGTCCTGTCTGAGGTACCCATTAAGAAAAATTCTTAATCAAAATCAAATTATGCATGAAGCTCTTAATTCCATTTATATGCACATACTTCAGCCGGCTGTAACCCACTGCTGTAAGTTATAGAATATTATGCAGCTAGTCAAAAGAACAAGTTAGTTATACTTACTGCTGTGGAAGAACAGGGAGGGTGAAATAAATGTCCACTCAAGTTAGAAAAAGAGAATAACCTTACACATGTGAATGTATGTTAGCATGAAGAAGGATGTGCACAAAATAAATTGTCAATCATCCTGACCTCAGTAGGGTCGAACTGGAGGGAGGAATAGAAAGGGGTTTTTAATGCAACTCTATAGATATAAAATGTTCTTTTCAAATAAAATTCACATTTCTTTTATGATAGAAAAAAAATGTAATACTAAAAATAAAAAAAAAAAATTTAAATGAAGGCTTCTGCCAGAACTCCCCAGAGATTCATCTGCCACTTACCTCGAATAGTAGAAAGAATGTGAGTGTCCCCACCACCTTCCCCCTTCAGGTGAGGCTGGCTGATGGGCTTTGATGGCATCACCCTTGTGCTGGGCTGGCCGTGTGGGGACAGCAGTGCTGAATCCCACCCAGTACAGACCCAGCTTGCTAGCAGGCTCATGACTCTTCCCATAACACGACAGAGATGCGTGTTTGGCTATGAGACCTTCCCATGTGGAGTGGTGACGGGTGCCTATTCCCTGATGGCTTGCCTCTGTCCACCTGCCCCATGTGTAGCTGCTATGACAGCGATCACGTCTCAGGCCTCCACATTTTGAAGTGATAATGGCCTTAGTTTGCTTATCGGAACAGAGGGCCCAGGTCCACCTGGGCGAGGGTGAAAGGCCGTTTTGGGGAACTGCGTCAGTGCGGGAGGAGCTGAGTTGAAGAGAGATACTCTTACACAGGTGGAGGCATACGTGTGGCCTTGGCTCTGGGCTGGCCAGCTGTGGGGACCCAGGGGAGCTGCCTGCTCTTTCCCAGCCTCAGATTCCTCATCATCCAGATGGAAGACAAACAGAACCCTCTGCCCCAGGTCATGTGAGGATACAAAGTAAGTGCTCAATAAATCTGCATTCTTGCCTTCCTTCGTCTCTCTCTTTCATATATAGATACACACAATTTTTTTTATCTTATTATGTAAGAAAGGGGAGAAAATAGTTTTTAGTATTCTTTCTGCCTCATTTAAGTGTAGAGTGCTTAATGTAGCCATGCAGAAATTAATTGCTTGTTTTGTAGTTATATAATTAAGAACTTAATTAAAAATGAATAACTCACACTTCTCACTTCATTTTCTCCATTTGCACATGTTGGATATTTGTTTTGCGGCCCATTAAAATTTGGGAGTGTGTAGGAAGTGCCAGTGTTTCCTTGGGTGTCTCCCTTGCATTGCAGGAGGGCCATCCCACCTGCACGTCTTATCTCTGTCGGTTCCTCTTGCTGGGTCAGCCGCACTGGGGGACAAGGGAAGGCCAGCACCTGAGGAGTGCCACACCTGGGTGGCAGGTGAACAGAGCCCGAGATGGGCTACAGCCAGCTGACCTGGGTCTTCCCACCAGCACTTGTAAAGCTGAAAATCGGGATCTACATTTGAGTGGAACAAAATGGATCAGGGCTCCTTTACTACCGCTCTGTCCCTGTCCTGGAATCCCCCATCAGGACAACTGTGCACAGCTATGATAACTTTGCCTTAAGTAATAAACTGGCAGGAGCCAAGGAGGATTCACTAAGGGGACTTTCATTGCTGTGGGGTCACAACGACCATCCGTCATTTTACCTATCGTGCTTTCATACCATTTTCTTCCAGTGAGAGCTGGTCCCTTCCCTTTCAGGCAAGCCCACCTCCCCGGGGCACTTTGGAGGTACTAGTCACAAACCACCTTGGGACCTGAAGTTCCTGCTAAGTTCTGTCCTCCTGGCTCTGTCTGGCCCTCTCCTTATGCTTTCATTACCTCACAGGACAGGTGCTCTGCCTAACGGATGACCAAGAAGCAATGGCTAAATGAAGACAGATGCCCCGCCACCAGTATAAAGGAC
Organism: Spermophilus citellus; assembly: GCF_964194105.1. Classification (NCBI taxonomy): domain Eukaryota; kingdom Metazoa; phylum Chordata; class Mammalia; order Rodentia; family Sciuridae; genus Spermophilus; species Spermophilus citellus. Next base: position 60,966,348 of record NC_138200.1, on the reverse strand, counting down.
TTCAAATTCCCCGACAAAAGACTGGTTCTGTTTATAATTTACAGGGCATGGATGTTTTTCCTATTTCTTGATTTCTTAAAGGCCTACTCAGATAGAATGAGGCCTTGGCCTCTGCTGGGTCTTCCAATCTGCATTATTGATCCAAAATATAACTTGCACAGGCAAATTCTGCATGCAAATGATGAGAAATGGTGGAGAAAAAATGTGAGGAATTACAGCTGTGATTCTACAAGACCCTGCATTTCATTCACATTCACATTCACACACACACACACACACACACACACACACACACACACACACCATTATAAATGGAAAACATGTGCACATATGTGTTTTTAAAATTGTGGCATTGCACAGTGGTGGTTCAAGCCGAGATCTGAGAATTGGAGCTTCCAATCTCCCTTATTCCCCAAACTGTAGTTGTAATCACAAATCTTTTTCCAGAATCAGAAGGTCCAACAACTGCAATTATCTATGTAGAGATATGCAGGAAGTTAATCGCAGATGAAATGAAGAAACTAAGAAAAACAATCTGCATGAAAGCAATGGAATTTCAGTGACTGCTTGTTCTTTATCTTTTGGATACTCACGACAACATTTTTCCTTATGTGCACTCCCTCAGCCACCTCAGCCACTGATTGTTGGCTGCCAAATGTCCTGGGAGACTTTGGTAACAGGGCAGGAGGTAGAGGAGGCCATTCACACCAGCAAGACCTGGGAAGGGGAGCTGCCATCCAGAGACAAAGGTCACAACAACACACACAGGACTCTGGGAAATATGACAGCACAACCCTCCCCCCGCTCCCCGCCCCCCCAGGATCATGTGAGAATTACAAAAGACCTGAAGCAGACTCCTCTTGAAGCAAGGAGGTGGGCAGGAACTTCCTAACTCAGCCATCGTCATAATGAACTTGATGGACTAAGTTCTCCACAACCATCTCTGCTGCCTTGGGAAGAGGAGAAGGTTAATAGCCCAGGCGCAGGACAAGAAAAGATGAAATGAAATACCTAAGGAAAACAATCTGCATAAAAGGAATGGAATTTCAGTGACCACTTGTTTTTTATCTCAGGATAAAGGTAGGCCTGAAAGATTTCCAAAGGACAGATGATGTCACTTCTTTCCTTAATTCATGAATGGATTGAACAGGGATGGCCATGCCAGTAAAGAGTGGCCACCACTACCTTCTTGGTACATTCTGACTCCTAAGAAATGACTCAGTACAAACCTCACTTCAAACTCTAGGCAGTTATTATAAACTTCTCCAATGCATAATTACCTCTCCTGGAAAACTGAGACCATTTCACTCATACCACGAATGATGTGAGGAAAAAAAAAAAAAAAAAGATCTAAGTCCAACACTCAGGACAGCATCAGCAACCAGAAAACAAAAAATGAATGGCAGCTACTATTGCTATCACCACTATCATCCTCAAAATCACCACCACTACCACCATCAATATCATCTCTGCCACCATTATCATCACTACCATAATCATCACCACCACCATTATCATCATCACTATCATCATCATCACCACCACCACCAAAATTCTCACCATCACCACCAAGGAGCATCGTCACCACCACCACCATAATCATCACCACCATAACCCTCATTATCATCATCACCATAATCATCGTCAAATCAGCTAAGGGTTGATTTGGGACCCACCAGACAAAAGTTAACTATCACAACTTTAAAATATCATAAGCTCCAAATGACACAGCCATGTTTCCCCAGAAATAAAGTACAATTTCTTTACTACCCTCCCCTTATCCAAGGTCCCCAGGAATTTGTATTACACGTATCATATTGTTTAGCAATATTTTCAAGATATTGTACTTTTCACAACCAGTTATAATCTCTGAAATATGTTCTTGGAAGCTTTCTGGGTTAAAAGGTGAAAAAGAAAAGGAACTATGTTAAAATGGTCTACCCTAAAGCATCAACTGAGTTTTATTTTTAAATATACCTCGTTATAAACAGAAAGTACAATATCAAAGCAAGACCTCACACTGATTGTTCCCCAAGACTCTGTGGTAGATGAAGGGTTCTAAGAAACACCAGACCCGAGTATAATGTGCCACACTTGGTAAACGTAAAATGTTAAAAGAACACAATCCCTCAGCCCGACCTCCTGATGGCCTGGTGCAGGAAGTCTGATGGTTCTGCTCAGCACCGAGTCAGCCTCAGAAATGATCCCAATCAGCATGTGAGTCTCCCTGATAAGAGTAGGCAAAGTCCTCCCCCATCACCCAGCATGGACCAGGCTGGGTTGAGCATCCTGTGCACAGACCTCCATGAACTCGGGGCTCCCACGGAACATATGTAAAGCAGGAGTCCAGCTCATCAACCTGGGGAGTTGGGGGTATAGAGGGGCAGGGAGTCTCCAAGACACTGTGCAATAAACACTGGTTGAAGTTAAACGTATATAGATTTGTGGAAGTGGAATCACCCGTGAATAACCAGAGGGGATCAGTCCTAGCATAGATAGTAAGGAAGACATTCATGGGGCCCTCAGAAAGGGTCAGTAGAATCAGCCAGACAAGGAACCACAGGCTAGACCCCGAGGAGAAGCTAGACTTTTCATGATGGACACCGTAAGATTTCCATCTGCTTTCTTAATGAAGAGAAGCTGGAAGGGTTTCTCAGCACCCCAGTGTGTATCTATGGAACCTACAGACACCAGTGATCAGCAGTGTCAGGTCTCCATCATCAAGGGAAGGTTGTGTTGTCTGCATTAAGGCGAAAATCGCCCTGGCACTACAGGGAAGACACTGGTGCCCAGAGTGAGCGAACCACGTTAGGGTGTCCCCACTCTACGAAGTGTGAGATTTCTGCCTGGGGTACACATTACACAGACCTATGGCACATGGAAGTCGTTTCCTACAATGAATCCAAGGCGATGGGCCCAGTCTGAGCTGCTGCCAAGATAAACCGTGGAAAGCCCACAGTTCTGTTAGTAGGACATGGGATATACTCGACTAGTGTACTCAACTGACTGGCAGACCATTCCCGTTTCCTGATGCTCTTTGATTATATATTAATAACATCACCAGATTTTAGAAGGTGTCATCTGACAGGTGAAAGCATGTGTATTATGGTCACTTCAATCATCATGAAAATAAAAAATGATTTGGATAGAAAGTCTTATTCAACGACAAGACCTAGAGTGCAGAATGGAGAATTTTCAGTTCAAACACAGAAAATTTCTTTCCATGACGGCAGCATCAAGTAGACACAACACCAACTCGAGCAATCATTATGCAGATAATTTGAATGAAGTTCCCATGGCCTATGCCCTTCGCTACCAAAGATGAATGTAAACAGAGCAACAGACAGCATCACTGTGAATGATATACCTTCGTCACTTTCTAAGATAGTTTTACACCCCTCCCCCAAAATAAATATTCCACACCAGAATACAAAACAGAACACCCAAATGCTCCTAAGATGCTTCCCCATTTTAATTAGGATGCCAGGAAAATTCCATTTTCCTAATAATTCCATATACCTGTAGACTCACAGAAATGCTAAACTTGTGATTTCTACCATGATGCGCTGAACTGTGAAGCAAAATGCTCCTTTCTTCACAGGATGTCGCCACCAGGGTCCAGTCCCTTTAGAAAACCAATACAAGGTCACTTGCCTCTTTGAAATTTAAGGCACTCCAACAACAAAATTGGGAACACTGGTGCCCCATGCAAATATGTTATCTTGAAACAAATGAGCAAAATCAGCTGTTCTCCTTTAGCAGATAAATAGAAAATAAAATGAAATAGGTGAGCCTGTAGCTCATGGAACCTCAACTTTCCCTGTTGTCCTCACCACCTTCCAGGAAAACAACCCCAGGAAGAAAAGGGTGGGCTCCCCAGGATTAAAACCCAAAAGCAAAAGCAGAAACAGCTGCCCCCAACTGAACAGAAATGGCTCAACTGCTAGCTGTGAAAGTACTGAATTAATATTTCATCCCCATACTAATAATGATTCTACACAGTACGGCTGAGTAATAGTGTTGAAGTCCCGTTTCCCCAACAACCTCCTACTAAAGAAACAAAAACAAATGACTAGCCCCACATGTGGGTGCAGTGCAGGCAACAGCTACATCCCTCTGACACTCACCCACACAAGGGTGCAGGTGACAGGGAGCATGTCCTGTGAAGTTCATCACACGCAGGCCTAGAAGGTGCATATACTGAGCCACCACATGGGGAGCCCAGAGCAGAATTCCAAATTGTTTTACTTTTATTTTAAAAAGTAATATGATTTAACAGCCAGGCACGGTGGCACACATCTGTAATCTCTGCAACTCAGGAAACGGAGGCAGGAGGATCACCAAGATTGAGACCAGACTCAGCAACTTAGTGAGGCCCTATTTTAGAATAAAAACGGCTGGGGATGTGGTTCAGTGATAAGGTGCCTCTGGGTTCAATCCCCCAACAAAGTAATGTGATTTAGTTTATTTGAAATTTGATTCTTGGACAGTAAACAATAATCAATAAGTTTATCTCATTTTATATTATTGATTTAAACCAAGAAAAAAAGAACCGATCAACAAAAATGTTGATATTTTTTCATTGAGTTTTTCATGTAAACTTTAATGTATAATTATTACATATATATGTACACACAAGGCTTTTTAAACCTATGTCATCAAATATGTTGAGTATCATTTTCTTACAACTGAGTGTTTTTAAAAGGAAACAACCTGAAAGTAAACAAAAATAATTTAAATGTCAGGATTCTCAAGTACTCTAGGTTGCCTCTTTGCAAACCACATGGCAGTCATGTTTCACGTCATTGTAACTCAGTGATCAAATATTTTCAGTTCTATTCAAGATATTTTCCTAGATAGAATTATCCTGAGTAAAACACACTTCTGGAACTTCTGATGGAGCTCTTCAATCATACCTCAGTATTTCAGTACTAAATTGTCCCTTCCAACCAGCGGGCACAGCCACTTCTACAGTTCCAACAAGGCACAGCAGTTTTTTAGTCTGTTAATTTTGCCTCGATAAAAGCAGAATAAAGTTCCTATTCTAAGTTGTTTCTTCTCTGCTCATAAACCCGAAATCTTCCAGTTACTTATTTTTCTTTTGCACGACTTTAGGATTGTGCCGATTGTGGCTTTTTGCTTGTTTGTTTTGTATTTTTTACTTGATTTGCAGAAGCAGTTTATTTATTAAGCAGATTAAACCTGTGAACTGACGGAAGTAATTCCTTTACTAACTCACACACAGACATCATTCAAGATTGTGCTTCTGTTATTAATGTGGTGCTAAATTACCTTATGAGTTCTTAAACACTCTTATTTTTGGCATGTTTGAGGTAAGGAATGAGAAGGGCCCCGCTTCCACATGTGAGCACCAGGAACAGTCTTCACAGGCCAAACACATGGTCTGAAAAGGCAGAGAAGCAAATTCTGTGATGCAGACATTTGTGGAGAGTGATGAGGAGGCAGGTCGTTATGTTCCAACTGGTCTTAACTGTTCCATAAATGTTTCTTTTACCCTGTAAACTCTGAGGTCAAGACAGTAGGAGGAGCTCTTGGAGTCGAAAGCCACATGGGTCTTGGCTGGGGCACGTGCCTGCTGCTGGCATTTGGTGGGTCTGCAGTGCTCCTGCAGGTTGGGAAGAACATGCAGGAGCACTTTTCTTCCCTAGCAGGGCTGCTGAACTCAGAGGAAGAACTGGGCTGATGGCTCACCTTCCAGGCAGCTGAGGGAGCCCAGGGGAGCAGAGCCCTGGGAGCATGGCCGGTGCTCAGCTACAGAATCCCAGGGATCATCATCTCCCTTCCCCCAAAACCAGATCCTGGCTGCAGGCACCTTGGCTTTCACACCATCTGTGTAGTGCTGATACCAAAAAAGAGCCCAGCACCGCCCAACCTTCCAGGGAAGCGACATTCTGATTATCTGGCCTATTTTTAGTACTTCTTTAATCCCAGAAAATTAAGAGCTAACAATAAATGGTAGAATTTACTGGTCTATTAAATTAGGAGGGAAACGTTCCCCTCGCTCTTACTAATGCTGTGGTATGACTGGGTTCCTGCTGTATGAAGGGCTCATGTGATTTTCAAAGCTTCCTTTGGACATCATTAGCAAACGTGCAATCGATGGTTTACCAATGAGTGTAGGGAATATATTGAACACCACAAGCCACACCTCCAAAGTCATATTTTTAATTATGAGTAGAACATTCTATTACTGGGAAATTCAGAATTCTTAACTGCTACTCAAGGTCCTTCCCACCTCATAACTGTATATGGCAGGAGGACCTGGATTTACATGGAGTTCTTTTTCTAGGAAACAAAGTTTGTAAAATTTAATATGCATCGTTTCTGATTTGTTGGAGAATTTTAGAAAACAGTGGGGAAAATTTAGTTGGATTTCAACAAAGAAAAAAATGGCACAAGGGCTAGGCATGTGACCCCATGATAGAGCATTTGCCTAACATGCATGAAGCCTGGGGGGTTGCACCCCAAGGATTAAAAAAAAAAAAAAGATGCTATGGCACACAACTCCTGTCTGTCCCAGGCCACCTCCAAGAGAGGGGCTGCAAGAACACACACCAAGTCTAACAACACCAAATGGTCGGACAGTCCCCAAGTCACCTTTGCTCTGGAAGCAGCAGAGCACGAGTGACAACTAACTGTTCAGAATCCTTCCAGAAGAATAAGGATGCTCTGTTCTCGTCACCAAGGCTTCCAGGAACAGGCTGGTAAGAAAGCACCTCCCTGGGGACCCGCATTCCCTTCCAGGGTCACAGCTGCTTGGCTGCAGGGGGGACAGAGTCCACAGCACCTCCTGCTGCACACCTGCAGTGTCTCCAGCAGGAATGACATTTTGCCCTGTTTTGTATTGCCCAAGATACACGCCAAGTGTCTTGTGTCACTCAATCCCCCTTCCTGGCTGGCTCTGAGGAGCCTGCGCCGCCTCGCTCCAGCCCATGACTGTCAAACGGCATCCTCTAGATTCATCAATACTGCCTGCTGCCAAATAAATACCCTGCTGCTCTACAGGTTGCAAATATTTCAATCACTGTGCAGGCCTGCAGCAGTGTCTGCGCAGAGCTGGAGGAAACCTCGAGAAATCGGATGGCTTTCTTCACCCTTCCAGTGTAAGGGAAATATCACTCCTGAATCTTCACTTCCCAAATGTTTACTGGGAGATTAGAAAAACAACAGATGACAGCCAGTGTGTCAGCAGAAAAGAATCACAAAAATCCTTCTTTAAACAATCCAGCAGCCAGATGAAGACCCCGGTCCAGGACCCTGTGTGTATTTAAGAAGTTCATGGGGTTGGCATTCCCCTGGATTGCAGAGATAAAAGACACAGCCTCAAGTTCAAAGCCAAAAGTACTAAGGAAGAATGAACTACCTTTGCCTCACCTGAAGCAAAATCATCTAGATGTCTTATTTTTTAAACCAGATGGCCAAAACCCAGGCTTGTCCTGTAGTATTGTGCCGGTTGTAAACTGAACAACTTGGTGGGTCAAAACCATTTACACGGACTACAAAGTGTTGGAACCATTTACTGATATGCAATTGCAGGTGACTGCCTCCCGGATTCCAAGGACAGGTACCTGCACCCGTCCACCACTTACCAATGTCCTGCACTATTCCCTGTTCATATTTACAAACTCGTTCATTCATTCATTAAACAATATTCAATGCATGCAAATGAAGTGTGAACCTCATCCTATCCAGCAACCACCTTAACAAGTATCCGGTATTCTCCCCACTTAGCAAATGCCAAGACTGAGGCAGGCGAAGGGAAGGTCATCAAATAGGAGGGCCACAAGGCTGAGTCTTCTGAGGCTGAACCCAGTGTGCTTCTCTGCTGGATGAAGCTACCTAGTTTATTAGAGGGAAAGAAACATTCCTAGCAAGAGTCAAATGCCAGGATGGGAGAAGCTGGAAAGCAGGGTCAGAGAGGACAGGATGAGGTGGCAATGGCCATATGGCCACCCCCAGTCCTTCACTGGCCCCATTATGGGAAGGAGATATGGAGCTATGTGGGGAGGTAGAGGCTGGCACCATGGCAGAAAGGGCGTGGCCTTGAATCCATCAGTAACCTCTCTCAACTTCAACTTCTCCACCTACAGAATGGGAAAAGGAGGCCCCTTAGAACTACTGTGGGCAGCAATGTGGCTACACGGTCCTGGGAGCCAGGGAGACACCCGGCTATCAGGGCTGTCCAGGGAAGGGTAGCCATTGTCATTAGTTACCATGCTTGGGACGTGTGATGTTTTTTTAAGTTTCCAGCATGTTGCCTGAGGTGGGTGAGCTGTGCTCTTTTCCTAATCAGGTCGCTGGGTGCAGGAAGGTACTTTTCTCTGCCTCCCGACAGAAAAGATTTCTTGGCAACAGGAGGGTAACGTAACGATCCAGAGAAGAGTTCTTCAGGCAAGGTATTTTTTTTTTTTTTAATCACCACCCAAGATCTTCCGAGAGCAAGCCCACCTGAAAGAGTGGCGTGGGCCAGACACGCACACACACCTCCACTTGATCAGCCACCTGGGGAATGGCGGCTGGACAAGCTCCCTGGTGACAGGAGATGGAGCTGCATGGGGAAGGCCTTTGGAGGTGTCCTGGAGCAGGGCACACACTGTAGCCTGTGTCTCATGCCACACACAGCCCACACACAAGCAGCCCCCTGGGGGTTTTGTTGCAGTTTTTTAATATTTTTTTAACTTGTTTTAATTAGTTATACATGACAGTAGAATGCACTTACCCACTCTGACTTATCATACATAGATGGTATTTTCTTAGTGCACATGTTATAGAACCGTATTGGTCATGCAGTCACATATATACATAGAGTAAAATGGTGTCTGTTTCATTCCTTCTTTCAATTCCACAACAGCATAAGTCATGCCGTCCGTGCTGCTCTGACTGTTCACGATGGCGTTCCAAGGCTGTGAAGGGAAATACCCGATTTCTCTGGCTCTCGGGAAATCTGTGGAAGACTCATCAGAACCAGCTACCCAAGCCAGTGTTACCCAACCATGCCACGACTCACAGGGTCCCTGGGGCCTGAGGACAAGCCCAACCCAGAGCCCAGGTGTCTGACAGTGACACTATCACCCAGCTCTGCCAGGGTGAACCCTGTGATCCTGAACGCAGCACTGTCTCTGCCTTGGTCTCTTCAACTGGGGACGTAATAGGAGCTACTCTTAGAATTCCTGCAAAGAACCGAAGTCAAAACATACACACTTAGGATTGGGCCTGGCAAAAAAAGGAGCTAACATGCATTAGTCGGGATTATTAGGGTCATCGTCCTCACTATTACTAATAAATTTCTGGGCTTCAGATACACTAACGGTGTCATGTGGCGCAGTATGCATGACCTCAGTCCACCTACACCCAACTGTTCCTCTTCTCTAACTTGAGAAAATGGTGGAAATCTTGCAGGGACTAAAAAAAGACCACCTACTAAAAAGTAGGTGCCAAGTTCATCTTTACTCTCTTCCAAAACGGTGCTGGAGAATTTCAACAATTACTCAGATCTCGACAGAGGGATGGTCCCATCTCTGTGAAGGGCCTACATAAACAGATGAGACTCCTGCCACTATTTGCGTTTCCATCAGCCCCCATGCTGAATAATCAATAATAAATGTTGTTTAAACAAATGGTGTAATTTTCCAATCTGTGTTGTTCTAGACCGACCTTTCCTCCTCTTTGCCATTTGTGCCGCATGCATAATTCATGGATGAAGCACAAGGAGAAATAAGGATGTTGGTCTAAGTGGCCTTTTTGGGGCTGTTTTTGGTAATTTGTTATAATCCCATAAATAAAACAAAGATTGCCGTGGTGAACATAGACCATGTTATCTAGACATATATTAGGGACTGAAATAATAAAAGCTAGTTAGTCCATCCCTCCTGGCAGCTGCAGGGCAGAGCTACCTGCTGGTCCGACTTACCCCAGAACGTGAGAGCCCTCAAGTGCAAGAAACAAAGGCCACAAGGAATGGGAAGGGCGGAGGCCTCATCCTCTGACGGAAGAGGACTGGCTGGGAAAGCCAAGGGCGACTGAGAAGGTTTTTTGTTGAGGTGGATGAGTGTGTGTGTGTGTGTGTGTGTACACACACAGGTGTTTGTGTGTACACACCCCCATAAATCAAGGGGTTTGCAGAGCTAACCTCTATTAATTTTAGCTCCCAATTGTTGTTATTTCACTCACACACTTCCACTGGCAAAAATATGCTGGCCATACACACACGTACACACCGTTTTGTTTGTTTTTTAGCGAAAGCAGAGGGCGCTCGCAGACCGGACCCTGACCCAGATCTGCTCCGTGTCCACCTGAGGGCTCATGTGACCCCAGCCCTCTCAGCATGGAGACAACAGCAGCAGCCCCTCCTCCCTAAAGGGCACCTCTGTGCGCAACTCAGATCACAGCTGATGACATGTCAATGAAATGGTGCTTGCTCCTGTCCCCAAGATCAAAACGAGGGCTTAACCTGCAATTTACATTACAAGTCCCGTGACACTTGCCAGATCTGAAGACTTCATTCTAATCTTCGCTGCTGAAAAAAATCATCAAATACTCCAGCAAAGATGTATTGACAGCTCTTAATTAACCATGCTAATGGACGGGGGGGGGGGGGGGGGGGAGAGTATGGATACAGGCAATCCACACATAGCCCAAAACCTTCACTTGGCCACTAGTTTCCAACCTCTTCACTAAACCTTGTCAGAGAAAGATCGAGGACTAGCCAGGAGACAGAGACCGACTAATCCTTTAACAATAGAATTTCAGATGTCCACCTCTGAGCCACAGCAATCATCTGTTGGACAAGCCATCCAGCAAGGACACGGCCAAGGACACCATGGTTTCCAAGGTATTGGGGCTCAGAGACAATGTTTTTGGATCCATGGGGGATGTGAGTAAGTGTACTTTAGGTGGCTTTTAGAAAAGAATGGGTGGGAGAGTTCCGCAACACAGGGCAGACCTGACGGGGGCCGTGGTTCCTCACCTGTCAGTGGTTGCTGTGCGGCTGGATGGGGGAAGAGCAACGGGGAGGCTCAGGGCCTGACAAAGTGAACAGGCAGCACTTTGTAATGAGCAGGTGACTGCAGTGGACCAGGGCTGCAGAAGGGCAGAGACAGAGGCCTGTGAATCAGCTAAACAGAGGGACGGGGAGGAGGCCAGCTGTTTCCCTTTGGGACATGAAGTAGCACTTATTAAGCAAATTCTGTTTTTTAAGCCCCCAAAAGAATAAACTGTGATACATCATGAAATAAAACCCTGGGGGGGGGGGGACTGGGAAAAGAATAAAAGCAGCCTCCTCATTAAAACACCTCAGCCAGGCCAGAGGGCAGGGGCCCAAACACTGCAACGCTGCCCCAGTTACTGCTTCCATCTGACCCTCCCCCTCCTCGAAGGCCATCGCTGCATCTCCTTCCTGCCTGGCACAACACAGGCACCCAGCAATCAAACCCTGCCATACCTACAGCTCAGACCGCCAGCCAGCCAGACCCTGATGTGGACCATCTCATTTAATCTTGCCAATGAAAGTTGCCTGATGTCATTCCACCCCCCCCACCCCACCCCCATTTATAGAGGAGGAAATAAAGGCACAAGTTTAGAAGTCACTTACCCAAAGCTACACACAGCTAGACTGGAGCAGAGAGTCGCACCTACACCATCAGGCTTCAGAACCCAGGCCACGGCCTTGACACTGGAGATCAGGGAGTCTGCCCTAACATGCCTGGCACCATACTGAGCGCTGTGCCCGGGCTTTCTTGCTTAACCCCTGCATGGCCCTATAAATTAGAGATGACTGTCTCACAGATGAAGAAACTGATCTTGCAGGGGGCAGAAAGCAGCCTTGTCACAGAACCAGGGAGGGGGGTGGTGTATGAAAGGCCAGGTCTGTCCTTAAGGTGAAGGTGTGATTAGGAACACAGGGCTGAAGCAGGTCTAAATGACTCTGCTCAGCTGCTCTGCTCACTGGGGACGTGGCCTCAGCCCTCTGATTACTTCGAGGCTTTATTACTTTCTGAATTCCAGAGCTTGTGGCACTTGCCCCTTCCTCCCCTCCCCGCTTCCAGTGACCTTTCTCCCCATGCAGGTCCCTGGCCCCCAGCACCCACCCTGCAGCCCTCTCTGCTGTTAAATGTCTGTGAAATGTCTACCACCTCCAAAGCCAGAGTCCAGCGTGCAGTTTGAGATTCTTGAAGAAAAGAGCCATATAGAAGATCAAGTCCCAAGTGTTGATATGATCATTTCAGTGCATCTAAGTTCATGGAAAAACATTTTCCATACTCCGATCTCCCCACCCAACCACAGGCAAAGCCTCCTTGCCAGCACCTGAAGCCAGCTGAGATGACCAGAGCTGCACAGCTCTGGCTAGGCTTCTGAGAACATGCTTGGTCTCAGGGTCACATGCAAAACACTAAGGGGATTAAGCGGACTCCAGATTTACATCTAAAATACAGAAGCAAATTGTTCCTGAGGCCACTGTGGAGGAGGCTGCCACCAGCACCAAGTGCTAAGATATGCAATACAGATGACACCAAGGGGCACCTGCCATGCTATGGGAGGTGTCAGTCTCTGAAGGGACAGGGAGGACCTGGGGGCAGTGTAGTTCTGAACCTTTGCCCAGAGCTCTGTAGGTAAGTCCACAATGACCCCTCTATCACCACCACCACCACGGCTCAATGAGCTTGGAAAAACACCCAGCCACTCCAGGGGTTCTCAACTGTCCAACAGGCATAGGGGACCTGCCTCTGAGCACTGAATGATGGTGAGCCAGAGTCCAGCCCACGCCTAGCACCCAGCAATGCAGCAACCAGCACCATTACATCGCAAGGCCTGTGCTTCATTAGGATGCTACCCCACACGTGACTCATGAGAGATGCACTTCAGTTCCCAACTTACGGAGATCAAGGATGGTCATAGCTCCACCTGCATTTGGGTCTCTGCAATTATCCTCCTGCCACAATCAAGAGCCCTACGTGGATGCCTAGGGTGGGGAGGAGCATGGGTGGGTGGGAGATAAGGAGTGGGTGGAACACCACAGTTTAGTACCATGTGGACTGGAAGTGCATCCCTAGCTGATCCGGGAACTGGGCCATGGCCAGGGGTGCAGGAATTGAGCACCAAAGGGCACCATGAAGGTCCATGCAAACTGAGGGTTTGCAGAGATACAGCAGAAATGCTGGCTGACATCTGGTCAACACAGAGGGCAGCACCATGGTCTGCACTCACTCATCACGTCCCCAGTTCCATTACAGCCTCCTTCAGGCCTGGGTCTGCAGCGTGGCCAGTGCTACCTCCTCCAGTGTTCCGGGAGAACGACTGCACCCACAGCATAAAAAAGAGAGCAGTGGGCTTCCATTGTCCCCCCAGGGGAGCAGCAATAACAGACGCACCGTCCAGAGAATTCCAAGACATTAACAAAACTGACCAAAGGTCGACAGCCTGTATCATCACTGTGCTCACACACTTCCACACGATGGGAGTGCATGAAAACAGCCCTCTCCCCGGGACAGCTCCGCGGCCCCCTGGATGCCCCAGGGCTTTACACACTGCGCTCACTCAGCAAACATTTTCTGAAGGACTGGACCTGATCAAAGGAGGCTGGGGAAGGGCAGAAGTCCTGTTGACTTCTGGGCTACAAGCATGTAAGTGTACCGACACTGACACACATGAAATCCATCTTCAAAGAAAGGCCATGTCATTCTTTCTGAGAAAGACAACACATCCTCACGTAAGACCCAAACTCACAGAGCAGTCGCTGAGGACGGACTGGAAACGGGACATCTTACATTCCTGGGGCTACGAAAACCACTCTGAGGTCCTAGGATTTATATGCCTTTCTCAGGAGCCAGCAACAGATAATGAATGCCCGTCGTCAGCTGATCAATGGCTCGCACTTACAGGCTGGCACCATCCCTCCCCACCAGCCCCTGAACAAGGTTAAAAGAACAGACTCGTGAGTGATGGTCAGAGGAACTGGCTTTGGAAGAGGAAGTGGGAAATATTAAGAAATCAACACGGGCATTTAAAACCAGAGTCCCTTCCACGCCACAGAGACGCGCTGCTATCCATCTTGCTCCCTGACTCTGCTTCACCAACTTGATGGAAGACGGTTTAACTGACATAAAAACCAGCTCTTCATGAGCAGCAGTGATTGATGGAGCCTCTCCAGGCATCAGCCAAAGATGGCACTAGAGGACGCCTCGGGCTTCCTGCGAACTGCTTTATGAGGGGCCCATGCTTCCCCCTCTTGTTTAAAGAATAAATTAGCAGAACGAGTACTTTTGAAAACAGGGTGGTGGTACTCTGAGAGCAAGGGCAAGGTTGTTGGGATGTGAGTGTGAGGGCAGTTGTGACCACGAGGCCTGGATTCTAAGGCTGCATCCAGAGGCAGCTGTCTGGGTTCGGGTACACGATTTCACTGGGTTTTATTTAATTCCACATAATGACAAAATGTGTCGTTGAGTGGCCCTACTGAACAAAACGCAAGGTCTCAGAAGGTGGCAACATAAAGAATCTGGTCTTCAAGGAGAGTCTTGAACGGATGCACAGATGTTCCAAAGGAGCCATGGTAAGGAAGGGCATGGGGCAGGGAGCTGGCAGGACAGGAGACAGGGCAGGCAGGCTTGCAGAGCTGGCGCCCGGGTGTGCTGCCTTTCAGCTCAGGGAGAATGAGACGTCTGCCCCACGGCGTCCCGTTCTCAGGTTGTTTCTTAATATGGAAAGGAAAGTCCCTTCTTTGTTCCCACTCCTGGGGTGCAGACTTTTCCCTGCCTTTCTTCCCTCTTCAAGAGGGTTAATTACGAGCTGGGAGCGTCTCGGAGCATCCGGGCACTTGGGACTCAGCCACTATGGAAGGAGAGCATTGTCCCCACCGCACTGCAGGAGCTAACTTAGGAAACATCCAAATTTGGAACTTGTTTCAGAAGCTTCAGGACTGAGGCCATGCCACGGTGCTCTCCAGGGTGACACACACCCACTGGGCTCCCACTCGTCTTTAAAAACGTGTACATTAGTGAAGTTCTGTTCATTTGACTTCTAAAATAAAATTAGCGAGTACTTTGGCCCATCGACAATACCTTCCCGTCTCCCCATTATCAGTCAGAAGGCCATCCTTTTGCTGTCCTGGACCTGGCTCTCCAGTGGGCACACGGTGCTCTCGGCTGCCCCTGGATTTCCACCCCAAGTCAGTAGACACCAGTTCTCAGGCTCTTGAGCCTCTGACCTAGAAATTCTACTGGCAAATCTATCCCACAGCAATCAGCTAAGGGAAAGTGATTTAGAAACAAAGACATTCGTGGTCATAACTGACAACTGAAAAGAGTAACACCCTAAAAGCACCCTTAGCAGGAGATTGCCGACGGAACCGTGGCCTGTCTGGGAGGTTTACTACCGCGCTGGGGAGTGGTCTTGAATCAGAAGTAAAAGGATGGTCTCACCTGCCTAGCGTGACATCCCCCTCAGAGTTAGGTATCTCCAGAGCACCTGGATCTGGGGGAGATGGGAAAGCGGCACAAGTGTAAATGCTGCAATTACAACACAAAAAGCAAGCCCTCTCTGCCTGCCAAAGGCCTGAAGAATCTGACAAAATGCCAAGAGCAATCATGGACTTGGGTTGGGTGTATTTTTCCCTCTTTCTCTCCTTTTTCAATTTTCGGGCAGTTTCCTTTTTTTTTATTTTTTTTAATGATCGTGTTCTTACTTTACAGGGGAAACTACTAATTATAAGAAGAAATGAAATTCCAAGTAAAGAAAAATGCCTGAGCCCACCACTTCTGCCCACACAAATCTGCGATCATGTGCGGGGTGCTAAGCCCTTTAAAAAGGCCTTGGCCCAAGGAATGGACTTCTCGAGGACTTGCCTGTTGAGTTGGATCACACTTAAACTTCTCCAGAGATGGCTACTGCAGAGGACCAGGAGCAGGAAATTCACCCACCAACAGTGCTGATGTGTCTCAAGAAGAGAACATTACCTGGGGACAATGTCCTGTGGCTGGGAGACCAGGGCCTGCCAATGAGCTGGGACCATCTCAGAGCATCCGGGCACTTGGTACTCAGCTATTGTGGAAGGAGAGCATTGTCCCCACTGCACTGCAGGAGCTAATTTAGGAAGCATCCAAATTTGGAACATGTTTCAGAAGCCTCAGGACTGGAGATAGCATTCTATCCTGGACACTCGACAGCTTAGACATGGTGCCAAGTGTCCAGAGACTCGATTTCCTCATTGTTGAGGGAAGTGAAAAAAGGACTGAGAAGGTTTCAAAGCCGCAGCACACAAAACTGACACAGAGGGCAACTGATCACCATCTACCTAGCAACGAGGGACCCCTTCTTTATAGTTCAGATGCTAACCAAGTATACTAAGCAAGCACACAACCTTGCACCGAGTTCCATTATCTCCCAAGACTACCTAACTGCACTCCTCTGGGAAGACCTTGGGATCACCTCCTCCTAACCCATGGGGACCTGCAGGTTTCGAGGGATTAAGTTACTTGGCCACCACTGCCCAGGCAGAAAACGGGTGTGCCAGGCTATGTTCCAACCGGCCTGGAACCTTCCACCACGTGCAAGCCAAGTCAAGGAGCCTGGTAAGCAGCAGCCCACACAGGAAATCAAACTGCAGAGCATGGACTGGGTGCAGCACGGGTTCTTCCAAAACTTCAATTGCAAGTGTGCATCCTGTGGTTGCAGGAAAAGAGAAGACACAGGCGGGGAGGAGCGAGGCTGGGGCCAAGGGCAAGGCTTGTTCTTTCCTCTAGTCCTCCTGGGTGTGTCTGTGTCCCTGCACTCTCCTGTCCCCTCAGCACCCATGGGTCCCCATGGGAGAATAACTGGGAAAAGTTATCTGGGGAATGTCACCCTGCCCTCTTTAATAAGCTCCCTGAACCCTGGTTCCACGTCTCCCCCAGTCAAGGATTTACATCCCATTTTCAACGGAATGCTACGTTTGGTCAGACCACAAAGAAAACTCCTCATTATAAACTAGGAAATGTGTGGAAAAAGAATTATTTACCCAAGGCAGAGCTCAATCAGGGTTGCCCGAATATTTATTTAGCCCACACACGGAGAAGTTGTGCTAATGTTTGCCAGAGAATGTGGCTTTATAAAGTAACTGGGTCAAAAAAGACAGCATATCATTTTACAAATAACTTTAAAATTGTTCCAGTTAAATGGCTGGGCTTTCTCAGGTCTGTCTTCTCAAAATGCTGCAGAAACAATATCCAGAATTATGTCTCATAAAATACAGGGATTACAAAGTGGCTGTTTAGCCCATTAAAGAAAATGGAGAGTGAAATGTGAATTATTTCCACCCGAGGCAGAAGCAGACGGAGTTACCAAAATTATGTTAGGCCAACGTGGCAATTCTTTAAGTCCGCAGGGCAGCAGGGCGAACGGCCCCAGCACCAAAACTCTGTTAGGAGGCTGCGTCTGTCAGCTAACGGTGACGGGAATTCCATTTCTCAGCCCCAAATCTAGTGTAGCTATGGAGAATTGACCCAAAACATTTGCTTTTGGTTTATCAGCGGCATTTGTCTGCCTCAAAAAGCCCTGAGAGGGAGACGGCTATAAAGTGAACTGTCAGAGAACGCGGTGGAGGCCGTTCATTTACTGGATAAGAAGGGGAGCCAGGGCCCCTGGTGTGCGTCCTGCCTCCGCCTTCCGTGAGGTGGGGGACGGGAGCCACGGTGTCACGATCATTAACAGTAACCAAGGCCGTCACCAGCATCATGCAGGGTGGGGCAGGGGGAGGCAAGAGGAGCTGGTGAGGATGGACAGAGACGGGGGGGGGGGGGGGGGGGGGGAAGCACACGAGTAACAGCATCAATGAGAACCACAGCCCTGAGCTGGAGACTGTCTAGGCACCTGGCGAGGTGGCGCAGATCAGCGTGGCACTATCACTGATGTCCCCGTGTTAACATCCGCAGTCCACAATGTCTTCCTCGGCACCACAGGGACACCACTGGCCCCCAGAGGCCAGTGTGGGTGCAATACAGTGAGCAGGGGTGAGGGTGGTGGGCCTTGAGGCAGCCTCGGTAAGCAGGGACAGGTGACAGGGACAGAAGAGACCCTCCAAGATGGGGGCACTATGTTGAGAGATCCCCAAGTCACAGCTGCTGGCTTGAGAGGAGGGGTGTGCGGCCAGGCACGCATTGATTCGCAGAGTCTCACAGAAAGTGCCACAAGTTCGGAAGAGAGTTGCTGCAGAGCCCCATTTTCCCACCTGTCTTCCAGTGGGACAGGGAGCGTCTTAAGGGCACCGTCTTATAGGTTCTTGTACCCACAGTGCCAACCCAGCCCGTCCCCACGAGGTGATCAGTGAAGATTTAATTATGAATAAGCAAACACACATCATGAGATCACTTGAGTGACTGCCCTAGCAAGTCGGCAAGAGTGAGTGGCTTACAGCATAAAGATCCTCACGGTTCAGGAGACCAGGAACCCAAGATCAAGCTGTCTGCAGGGCTGGTTCCCCCAGCTCTACGGGGAAAGCTAGCCGGGCCTCTCTCCGGCTTCAGTGCTGCTCCTGCCCTTGATGTCCCTGGGTTGCAGACCCATCACTCCCACCTCTGACTCCCGCGTCTCCTCACCTTCTCTGGGTCTCTGCGTTGTCTTCTCGCGAGAGGCAGGGTCACTGGATTTAGGGCCCATTCCAAATTCAGGCTGACTTCATCTTGAGTCTCTTAACTAACTGCAGCTGCAGGGACCTGATTGCGCCTCATGGGTGAGGGGGCCCTGCGGGGCTCTGGGTGATTCTGAACCCAACCCGCTACTCGACCTGCACACCAGACCCGGCAGCTGGTCCACGCTGGTAGTGCTTCCTTCCTGTGTCTGCCCCAGGGCACACCGAGAACCAGAGCATGGCCTCACCACCTGGACCTCAATGCGTGTGAGCCTTGAGGACAAAAAACAGGGAGCTCCAGCACCAGAGGAGCCCAGTCCCACAGCCTGCAGCCTCCAAGTGAGGGGAGAGGAAGGCAGGTTGGCCCTGGGGCCTGGGAGGCAAGGTCTGCGGCACCCGCTGGCACTGTCCCACCAGCCACACAGGCAGGAAGACACAACGTCGTCCCCAGGCCAGTTCTCTGCCAGAGCCTCACCCTGAAGGAGGCTCTCCCTTCCCTGCGGGGACAGGAAGATGCTTTCTCTGCCCTCCCCCAGGGGGAAGGAAAGGTCACCCTCTCCACCACCCTCAGTGTCCATGGAGGGCCACTTGACGTCTAGACCCTGAGAGGCCACAGTGCGACTCTGCAGCCTCGCAGGGCCAGGGCTGAGGGGAGCAGTGGGAGAAAGGCCAGGAAAGCAGAGGCAGATGGCACCAAAGGTGTATAGCAGGCTCGGGCCCTGGGCTCCCAAGGACACAGCACATGGTGGCTGGACCCTGGGGGAGGACCCCACGCCCTGGGCTCCCGAGGACACAGCACATGGTGGCTGGACCCTGGGGGAGGCACCCCACGCCCTGGGATCCCGAGGACACAGCACATGGTGGCTGGACCCTGGGGGAGGACCCCACGCCCTGGGATCCCGAGGACACAGCACGTGGTGGCTGGACCCTGGGGGAGGCGCCCCATGCCCTGGGCTCCCGAGGACACAGCACATGGTGGCTGGACCCTGGGGGAGGACCCCACGCCCTGGGCTCCTGATGACACAGCACATGGTGGCTGGACCCTGGGGGAGGCGCCCCATGCCCTGGGCTCCCGAGGACACAGCACATGGTGGCTGGACCCTGGGGGAGGACCCCACGCCCTGGGCTCCTGATGACACAGCACATGGTGGCTGGACCCTGGGGGAGGCGCCCCACGCCCTGGGCTCCTGAGGACACAGCACGTGGTGGCTGGACCGTGGGGTGGGGGCTCGCTGGGCTCACAGGGGAGTCCACAGTGCAGAGAGGCAAGGTGGATCTGCAGGCCTTCGGTCAGGAGCTGGACAAACAGCATGCCACCCCCACCTGACACCTGGGGACAGATGTGCCACAGGACTCAGAGCACTCCCAAGTTACAAAGGGAAATTGGCGCACAGACCACACAGGAAGAGTTGCCTCCAGCGGGGGTTTGGAATAACGTCCTGCAACAGTCACGGGCTTATTGCTTTAGTGAAAATACGACTGTGCACACGAGAGAGAAGAAACAGGGACACGAAATAGTCTCAAGTCAGCTAAGGTCAAGCCTCACCACCAAACGAGTCTGCTGTAAATTTATAAAAATATTTATTTTTTCAGAACTCTTCAGATTTTGGAATAGGAAAAAAGAGACTGCAGATGGGTCTTTACAAGGCCAACTGCAGGCACTTTCGTGACTCAGGCAGCCCTGTCCCCAGGAGGCAAGGTGTGGGAATGAGGCCGGGGCAGAGGCCAGCAAGGCCCTCAGTCCCTCTGGCCCCAACCAGCTCCAGTATTTATCTATTTTGTAAACCAAGCTTTCCCTGAAGATTTTGGTTTAATGAAAGAATTTGGGAGCTACAGAAAAGACTGAAAATCACTGCTGAGTGTCAGAGGTTGGCAAACTTTTTTTTATGCAGGGCCAGACAGTAAATAATTTAAGCTTTGTGGGCCAAGGGACGAAAGTGAGGCTATGGTGGAGGAGCTTATGTAACAAAGGAGAAGACAATCCCACAAATTTTTTATTGATGAAACTCAAACTTCTATTTGTAGACATGAAAATATGAATTCAATATAATTTTTGAATGCCATGAAATAATAATCACCTCTTGTATTTTTTTCCCTACCATTTGAAAATGTAAAACCTATCCTTAGGTTGTGCCTAGACTCAAAAGAGATACAGGCTATATGCAGCCCATGGGCAATGCTTTGTGCCACTGGTCTAGGTCATTCCAGGTCAAGTCAGGTCCTGTCCCAGAATGAGACCTACTGGTGACCCCCAAGGGGACCAAGTGAAAGTCCACGGCTGGATCAGGGCGATACAGACTTGGCAGCCACCGAAACGAACAAGTCTTGCCTTCTACTTACAAGTCACTGGGGAGGCCATTGCTTTGCATTCAATTTTGGAAAACCTAAATACCAAATGTGGTAAGAGCCATAACTTAGCAAAATTATTTTCCTTACGTAAACACTCCCTTTCAAAAAGTTACACATAAAAAAAAAAAATACAATGTTGTTACCTCTCGTAAGCCAGAACCATGACACACAGGTAGAGTGTCAACTGCCTATTTGCATTTTCACTGGGTGCCACCACGGATGGGAACCATACTAACAAAATGCCCACTGCACATACATCAATCCGACTTGGGATCATCCTCACAGCCTCCGAACGCCGTGTTGGAGCTCAATAAGCCAGGCAGGAGCAACGTGTTACCATCGCGCAACAATCTTCCTGATACCCACTGTGCAGTGGATCCCACGTGAGCTACAAAAGCCTCGTCCCCTTTTATGATGCACAGGTTTCATGCTGAACTCACGTCTTCTCCTGCCTGGACCAAGAATGCACACCAACAGCTTAGAGAGAATGTGCAATCCACCCGCCTAGAGGGTTGGGAATGATTACACAGAAGTTCCTGTGAGTTAACTGCTTAAAGGCAAATCCCGTTATAGAATGGCAGTGCTGAGGCGTGTCCCACATGGACAGGGAAAAACCACAGAATGACCTTTAGAACTCTTGAGTGTGTCTACTGGGAAAGCCAGGCAACATCAAACTGAAAAGCCAAAGCATCATAAAACACCTGCCCTCCAGGTGCCTCAGACCTACAAAGTTCTCCCCGCCTCCTTTTGTAAGTACCCAAGGAAGCCAGGAAATGAATTACTGAGACCTGACTCTGAGCTTCCTGGGCTTTGTATACTGAAATCAAACACTCTCAATAACCAAGTAAAGAAGCTATTTAAAAAACGATTTTTTTAGTTGTTAATGGGCCTTTATTCTATTCATGTATTTCTATGTGGTGCTGAGAATCGAACCCAGTGCTTCATACATGTGAGGACAAGTGCTCTATCAGTGAGCCACAACCCCCAGCCCACAAAGAAGCTATTTTATCTCCATTAAATATAAGAGAAAACTGAGGCATACAATCTTAATTAAGCCCAAGTGGCGGTTAAAAATAGTCCCCTCCAGACATTCCAAGCCTGTAGTCTGGATGATGGTGTATAGCCAGATTTGGCAAACTATGACCCCTGGGCCAAGTCTGGCCTGCTGCCTGTTGTTTTATTTTTATTCTTTCCACATTTTTTTTTTATTGGTGCATTATAGTCATACATAATGATGGGATTTTCTGTTACATACTCTACTGCCTGTTTCTATAAATAAAGTTTTATTGGTACACAGCGTCTGTGATCACTCTCATACTCAGAGCAGAGCCAAGTATTTGCTACAGGGATCATAAAGCCCACAAAGCCAAAAATATTTACTTTCCGGCCCTTCAGACGAACAGGCCATGCTTTAGCTCCCTGTGGACACCAACTGAGCTGCAGTCCTCCCCTAGGGGATAATAGCATGCTCACAGGCTCCCAGGGAGGCAGCATCCCTGTGACTCCTTCCCCCGTCACCTTGGCCATGTGGTTATATGGACAACCCAAGCATCCGCCATGTGAGAGAAGCCCATTTATGAGGTGGCCTTGTGGAGAGCTTGGCCCAAAAGACACAAAGTCACTACACTGAGCCCTTCAGTTTCACTTCTTTGACAGTTTGAAGGAGGCGCCCAAGAGCAGAAAGAGAAGCAGAACAGGTACAGAAAAAGAGCTGAGCCACCCTGAAGAACCAGACACAGCTGGAGGCCAAGGGCAGGGACACCCTCCTGGGCCCTCAACTCAGAGCACTTAGGGTGCACTTCCACTTTCTGCCACCAGGGGATAAGGAGAGCCATCATGGCCCCCTGTTTCCCCCCAGCCAATCAGCAAGGACCTAACCCTGACAAGAGGCATCCTCTCCAAAAAACAAACCAAAGAACACAAACATGGCTGACAGAAGCAGCCAGGCTCTCTTTTAAAGTAACAAGCTTGAAGACAGAAATCATAGCAAGTCCCTCTTCCCACATATAACATTAACAAATATTTTAAAGTAATTTGAAATAAATTCTTAATTATTTATGACATTTCCTTTCAATATCATCATCATTGCATGTGTATTTTTCCTCATTTTACAGACATCAGATGAAGGATAGGGGATTTTTTCTTTCTTCCCCTTCTTACACACACACACACACACACACACACACACACACACACGTACGTATATATTTGGGGGTGAGGGTTGTCTACTGTTGTAAGTTTTTCAAGACAACCCAGCAAGAAACTGGAAGTTGAGTTTCATCCTAATCCCCTAGATTTAAAAAAGAAAGAGAATCCATATCCAAAGATCCTGTTATATCAATTTAATCAGTTTTTTAAGTTAAATTTGATTTTTAAATCCCTTAGGTAATGAGACTTGTGGGTTTTTATCATTTAAGTTCTATTTTTTAAAATATAGACTTGTGGTTCTTTTTCCAAAATCAGTCCAACAGAAAGTGAATTTTGGCCAATGCATAATAAAATGAGAGTTACCTTTGGACTTGGGAGAATTATTAGCATTTTGATTCATTGAGTTCTTAGTTCTCCAAATTCAAAAATATCAAGTCCAGGACTTCTCAAAAACACTAGAATTTTAAAGATTGCTCTTTTTAAATGTTTTTAAAAGTAAAAGGCAGGGCTGGGGTTGTGGCTCAGTGGCAGAGTGCTCGCCTAGCACATGTGAGGCCCTGGATTCAATCCTCAGCACCACATAAAAATAAATAAGATAAAGGTATTCTGTCCAACTACAACTAAAAAATAATTTTTTTAAAAAAAGTAAAAGGCATAATAGAACAGCAATCTAGCTGCTGACTTGTAAGCCTTGCAGAGATGCATGGAGACCCAGCAGCTCGGGCCAGCGCTGTAGTAAGTTGGGCCCCCACAGCACACACGTATGAACTTCTCATGACCCTCAAGTACTCTCATATGATATATCACAAATACCATAAAGCAGCCTTGTAATTACAGGGAAAAATTGATTTTAAAAGGCCAATATCAAAATTAATTGTCATAAAAATATAATAACCTGGACCAGAGAATTTAGGGGTTAGAGCATTTTGAACATTAGACCTCAAATTTATATGTTAGTTAGCACTCAGAAAGGCTTTTAAAAACGGAATAGCTATGTACATTATGGCTTTATTATTTAATCAGATATTTAAAAATAAGTATTAGCATTGCTTCCACCCCCTGCCATGTTCCAGAGAAAAATCAATAGGTTCCTCTCACGTAATTACAATGCTGGTTCCAAGGTGCATCTTTTGGTTCCCAGTTTTAGAATGTTAGGGAACCCCAAATCTGCCATGAGATGGGAGGGGAGCCAGTTATGTAGACATCTCCAGGATCCAGCAATAGGTATGTCTTCTCCTTAATAGAAGGACCAGCATTTGAGCCCCGAGGAGAAATGTGGCTCATTCTGGTGACATGAAAGTATGTGTTAGGATGAGAACCGAGTCATCCAAGGCAAATGTTTTAAATCCTCATCTGAGTTAATATGGTACATCCACGTGATCGACTCCACTGAGGAGAAGCCAGACATTGTTAGTCTGATAGACATGCATGGCGCACCAGCAATGTCCTCTTGCAGTGATGTTCTGTACATTCAAAATCTTTAATTTTTTCATAGTTCATAGATCTTTTTTTTTTTTAATTTATAAATGGTGCTGAGAATCAAACCCAGTGCCTCACACATGCTGAGCAACAGTCCCAGCCCTGTACGTTCAAAATCTTGTTGAAATGGAAGATCTCGTGTGGAATGTTTTTACAAACACAATAAAACTTTTAAAAAGTTAAATATCCTCTAAATGGCTACTATGATTGGGAAAGACATTATCTCAAACACAGATGGGTAAATCTGTACAAGTCTGAACTGTCAGTTAAGCACACAGGCTATAATGATGTTTTTAGAACATTTCAGATATGAGTCAACAGTAAGCAAACAGAACCCCAGAGTTGGATCTTGACCCTGAACTGGCTCCAGCTGAGGAGCCCACTTTCAGCCAAAATGATGAGTGCCTGCTTCTTGGCCTCCCTTCCACAAACCTCTCAGACAGTGCAGTGGGCTTGATAAATGATAGAGAGCAAGAATCTCCTTGGAAAGAACTTACATTTTAAAAGTTTAAAAAAAAAACAGATCTCATTAGATGTTTAAAAGATCCTTCATTAGAAAGAGGAAGGGACTCCAGGGGAGGGAGGGGAGATGCGACAGGGGAGGAATGGCCCAGTGACATTAACCAAACAGTGTAATGTGCACGGATGACCAAGTTACCGTGAATTCCACTTTTATGTGTAACTGTAGGGCAATAATTTTAAAAAAATTAAAATGCAGAAAAAAAACAATCACATAGTCACAATAATTAACATCATTGTCTCAACAAATTAAGCAAATAAGAAACTTTATTATTTCAATAAAATTACAATTAGTAGACTTGGTGATATACTTTAGTGTGATATTATGAACACACTTGTTTGTCATATCCCTATGTGGCCAGCATCAATCATATATGCTTTATAAAAATTTGGAAAACACTAAAAAATATTCCTTCAGGGCTGGGGCTCGGGCTCAGTGGTAAAGCGCTGGCCTGGCATGTTTGAGGCGCTGGGTTTGATTCTCATCACCGCATATAAATAAATAAAATAAAGGTCTATTAACAACTTAAAAATTTTTTTTTTATGATCCTTCAGTATGAAAAGTAGATTTAATTATCCACTTCTTGCCCTCATTTTTAAAAAATAGTCCTTAGAGGTATCTCCAAGTTTCACAAATTTCAAGTTAATTTTTTCTTATCTTCACCTAAAATCTATAGAAAAAGGGATTCTGCCCAACAGTGAGTTCCCTATAATGAAATCCTCACCTACCAAGATGCACCTCTGCAAATCCCTGGCTGAAACGGGAGACCCTAAGGCAGTACTGAGTGCTGGGGAGGGGACGCCTGACAGGCCTCAACCAAGCCAGGGAGAGAGGGAGTCGCCAGACAGTAATGCGCAGGTCACTGAGTCCAAGGAAAGGACACCATGGGGAAACTGCGGGCAGCCCAGCCTGCTGCAGAGACAAGCAGGACTGACAGCCGCCCTCAGCCACCCCAATTCTGCATTTCCTAGGAAAAAGTGAAAGACTTCATTTGTTAAGTTTTCCTACTCTGGTAACTTTAAGGAAAGTGATTCTTTAGGCTATGGATAAAACACCGCACTCATTGATTTTTTTTCAAAAAAATTTTTGATGTATGTATTTTTATGTAAATTTGATATATATTTTTCAAATTTGTATATGTATCATCTGTTTACATTTTGTAGCCCTCGGTAAATAGCATGCGAACTTCAATGACAGCAAGACTTTGCCTCCTTCACATGTGTGTTCTGGGATCCTGGTACTAAGGCCCAACCCAGAGCAGGAACTGGAGACTGATCGAATGATTGAACAAACTAAATTCTTTACATGTAAGAAGAAGAAAAAAAAAATCAAAGTTCAGACCTCTTTAAAAATTGGCATGTCTGGCAGAACTGACTGTAAGGGCAAACTGGAAGAGAATGCCCGGAAAGTTCTCTTGAACAATGGCCCTGCAAGGAACAGAGGCACAGCCCAAGCCCATGCTCTGAATCAGCTACTCTTCAGGGTTATACATCGCTCCGCTCAGCCAATGGCAACGCCGGGAGAGAGGCAATTGATAATAATTATATTTTCTGCCTTCTCTGGGGTTATGAATTTATCATGATGTGAAAGCCGAGCTACTCTGATGCCACGTTAACAATGATAAACACCGTAAAGACAAAAAGAAACAAAATTTAAGCATTTAGATTCTGCAGGGGAGTTTATTAAACAGATTAACTAAGAAAAGGCAAAGGTACGCAATTATGGAAAACAGGTAGCAACGCTCTGACTGGCTATTCTTGATGGCCACCTGAGAACAGACTTCAAATGCCCTCATTTCTGCAGGTACATTATCATGTGTTTTATTGTTATTCACAGCTGCAAGCTGATTAATTTGTATTCAGAATTCTAAGTGGCAAATGTGCAATGCATAGTAAGACATATTTTTTTATGGACACAGTGAAAATGCCTAAGCCACATCTCATAAGTAACTCTTGCTCAACCGGTGAGCAAAATCCACAGGAGTTTGCAAAAGGCTTTGAAAGAGTTTGGTTTGAAAGGAAAACTGAAGAGGAAACCCCTTTTCTCCATGCCACCACACCCTCCCCCCAAAAAAATAAAAATAAAAATGCAAACACTAAGTTTGAGGCAAACAAAAAAAAAAAGTTGGGCCACGTCAAGCTGCCAAAATCACCAATGTTGTCAATTAACACCAGTCTTCCTGCTCCCTGGGCGTTTCCAGGGAAATGCAGGTACACCCATGAGGACCGGGTACCAGCAGACTGCACACTATGGTCAGTGCTTAAATAAGGGATGAGGATACCTGCTAAATCCACCACCTAAATGCAATCACGGGCGGTTCTTAAGAATACTGAACCGACTTCTCATTTTCTGCACGCAGGAGATAAGGAGTGGCATGGATAATCTAAATGGGTGGAAAATAGATATCATGGCTCGAGGACACACAGTCTGATAAGTGTCCCCTCCATTAGCCCCCTTGTCCATGCCCTGGCTGATTTATCTCCCTGATCCTGTCTCCTTTGCTCACAGGGAATTTGCATTCCCTTTCAAGCTGACCCTAAAAGTGAATGGGAAACCATGCTTTCTAGCTGAGCAAAACAACTTTGCCATTTGAAAGCCTTGGCAAATTATCCACGTGGGTAACAGTTACTCAGCAGTTGACAGTATTCTCCCTGGAAAGTCTCATCAACCACCTGAGTTAACTTGAAGACACAGAAAGAGTAGTAATTTATCAGGCAAACATGGTCAGGAATATTATTCAAATGCAATTTAGGCTTCCTTTTTCGTAATTCCCCTAGCTCTAAAATTCCTAATTGCCAGGCTGGGTGCTTTGATGTGCACCTGTAATTCCAACAGAGACACCATGGCCGCAGCTAGAAGCGTGGACCAGCTTCTGGGAAGCTCCCTGGTGTATCCCAAGTAAGTTTGCATTCAGAGGTTCCCACCACTGTCAGCCTGTGATTCAAACATTTTCCCACACCTTCCCAAACACTGCAGGTTGGATGGACTGAGAAACACTGAACAGTAAACATGAAGGGAGAAGAAAGATCTGAGATAGTGCTCTCAGGCAGAAAGGAGAAAGCTAGTAAAACTCAGGAAGGGCAGGCAGTCCAGATGGAGGTTCTTCTGGTGGGCATCCACGTGGTCTGCACGCTGGTCCTTAAATGACCTATGGACAATGAAGCTGCCCATGTGATCAGCCCAAGAACAAAGGTGCTGACTGAGACCCAAGGGGACTTCAGAAACCACTTTCTCCCAAGGTTCTGGCTCCAAGTTCTGCCAACACACACAGAGTCATAAGCAGTCCATTTCTTTATTTAAAAACAATATTACAGTAGAAAGACAATGCTTTTACAGAGCCAAAGATAGTCTAAGTTATAAAACAATGACAATAAAAAGCAAGGCCCCCTCTTGAATTAGGGAGAAAAAAAAAAAAAAGAAAATTTGAGTTTTAAAAAAACAGCAACTTGATTAAGAATCAGGAATTCTGGGTTCCAGTCCTGGTTCCTCCTGTTCTTCTTGAGTACATTTATGGACACTTTCTAAGTACTAATGCTGTGATGAGAGCATGGAGAATTAATACTCGTCCCCATTGGTCCATCAAATACACACAGTGGCTGCACCTAAGCAGATGTGTGGTCACATGTTGAAGAGCCCATAGACAGCTCTGCTGGTGGCACGAGCTGGTGCCACTTCATCCAATGACAGGCATCACGGCACAAGCCAGCCCTAGCTTGAGTCAGATCACAATGACCTCGGGTACAAGAATTAAGACAGCCACATACACTGGGTGACACAGGAGATGCCCACTAGACTTGGCCTTCTACATGAGCACCACGGGGTACTCAAAGCACTAAGGGGGAAGTGTAGGGACTCTTGCATAAAAGCCACAGCAGCAGCACCTAGAAGAGCATCTTCCACACCTCCGGGGGGGACCAAGAGAGTGGTAAATGATCTGCCAGCAGATGCTGAAATGACAACAGAGGAAACCTCAATGTGGCATATCCATAGTGACATTCTCCAAAAAGCCCCAATCTTAAAAGTCCTAAAAGGCAAATCTTTAGGTCATCTGAAATGCTATTCCCAGGGACTTGGGCAAAGGTCTATTGGGGAGAAAAACGGCTTGTGTACCTGCTGTCTTCCTGGGGCCTGCTTTCCCACCCACAAAGACGGGACCGGTCCACGAACTGACACCTGGGCTCTGGGGAGACCTCTTGTCCTGTCACTGCCCTCTGTTCATGAGAGCTGGAAGCATGGCCCCTGGAGTCTGCCATCACGTCCTCCCGCTCCCTCGGGTGGGATTCTCCCTGTGGCCCTGCACAGGGAGGGCAGAAGTCTCTTGGCCAGAGAGATGTTCCACAGGCCATACTGGAGTGGTGTCCTGGTGACACCTTGTGGTGAAACAATATAGAGAAGCCTAAAATTCTACCCACAGTGGTATTCGGGTTCAGTAGAACCTGATTTGACCATGTTTGTGTTTCTACCTAAGAAACCTCCAACTTTTCTTTCTCTGAAGAACAGGAGTTTGGGGCCCAAAAAACAAGGGCCACATGTTTGGGTCTGATGAACATACTTAAACCCCAAATCAAACCAAACACTTCCCAATATACAACATACAAGAAAGCAGCAACGTTGACTAGAACAATAGACCTGCACAGGTGAGAGGAGAGCTCTACCTTCCACTTGGCACAGGCATTTCAATGACTGACACATAAAATGGGGGAAAGGACATTTCCAGAGATTGAAATCATTGGCTAACATGTCTAGCTCATTAAAATCATGTCTAGCTCTCAAGTGTCCTAACACCAAACCTGGGCTCATATTGATAAAATTCTGCCACCTTTGTGCAAAAAGCTGCTCTTATTCAACTATGAATCCTGAATTGTACCGTTCACAAAAGTTAAACTTAGGGTGTTTATCTACCTGGGGTTAAAAATAAGTAACAGAAAGATGATATCAATGGATAAAATAATTCTAGAACGTATTAAGAACCACTTGGCAATGACTGTAAACAGAATGAGAAGACCATGGTGGTGTGGATGCTGACGGATGGTGGGACCCCCAGCAATCTGACCCCAAGAAGCAGGACAGAAGCAGACATCAGTGATAGTATAAGTACCTCTTTGTGTCCTAAGAAATTCTCAATCTTTCAAAAACAAGGGGTGCCTATATCAGAAATGATATAAAGCTGTCTACATGAAATCCTTACATCTGGGAACAGATCTCAGCAGATGGGGCCAGGCGGTGCAAACACATCTCCTATGTATGGCACAAACACGCACTTTTGCTTAGTGTGCAGATCAACAAGAACCACAGCCCAGCCTGGCCCAGCCTTTATTACCTATTCAGTGTGACCATAAATGAGACCAAGATGCACACATTTGTTATGCTGTTACTCATAGCATAGCAGAGAGACCTAAGCTACACAAGAAAAAGTCTAGTTTCTAGGCTATGTAAGGAAAGTCATTATTAAGATTTTTCTAGCAGATTACACATGCTGAGATTTTAAAGATAAGATCGAGGTTGTAAGACTAATGGCGATTCAACATGTTAGGCACCTTTTCCTGGATGTTAGGGGGCAGCAGGCCTGGTGCAATCCAGGTCAAACCTGATCTCAAACCCCAGGAAGCAGAATTAGAGTGCACTCCCCACAGGCTCAGCTGTGAGACCTTAGACTCTGCCTCTCCAGCCAGTGTGAGTGCTACTCACGTCTTGATAGCTGACAGCAGACAGCTGAACTGTTCAAGCTTGCACTCCCAAAGCAAGCAGGTACCAGGCTTTGCTTTGTTTTATGTTAAATGCAGAAGCAACAGCCATGACCAGTACTTTTTAAAGTCTTGAGTCAGAGAAAAAAAGGCAATATATTATTCACATAGAGTGTGGAAGCGAATTCAATTATAAAAACCACAGAATAGGGCTGGGGTTTCGGTTCGGTGCTAGAGTGCTTGCCTAGCACATGTGAGGCGCTGGGTTCCATCCTCAGCACCACATTAAAAAAAAAACAAATAAAACTATTATGTCCATCTGTAAGTAAAAATAATTTTTAAAAACCATAGAATAGAATTCAAAGAGATGTAGTACTTAGAAACCAAGAGGACAAATACAAAAAAAAAAAAAAAGAACCCAGCATGCTAGGATTTTTAGATGCTAACCTAAGGTTTTATGAAATAAGACAGAATACAGAGATTGCACTGAAAAACAGGGTTCTTAATCAACCCAGGTGTACTTACTAGGTAAGGAATAATTTTTTACCATAACCAACCAATATTCAGACTGTGGACTTATCACCTGGGGCAAAGCAGCTGGATCCCTACCTCATTCCCTATGGCAGAGCAACTGCTAATAACCTCAATGATTTGAAAGTCAAACATTTAACGTGAACTTGGAGAAGGAATCTTAAAGCATAGCAACAAAAGCGGAGGCTGTAGGGGACAGGCTGATCTATTTGGCTACATTAGAATTAAACGTAAAATTAAAAGGAAAAAATGAGAAAATATGCAAGATACACACGCACACACATACCCCAAAGGGTTAATGTCCTTAACATTTAAACAGTACCCAAATACATAAAAATTCTTCTCATTCATAGAGACATCAAAGTCAGAAACCAGCCAAAGGACGTGGATAGACCAACTGCAAAGGAAAAAATTGTTAATGGGTCCATAAAAAGATGTTTGGCTTCAATGTGCTGTGTGTTAAAGGAAACACAGAGTAAAATCAGCTTCTGCCTTTCTCTTGACAACTTCGCTTTAGAAAATGTGGCTTGCTCTTAGGGAAGTAGCCTCGACACCTTTCCAGAGAATGCGTTAGCAATTTACCTCAAAGCATGCAGATCATCTCAACCTGAACAAGCCCTTCCAGGCACATGGAGGGATCGCACACTGGTGCGCTACGCACAGCCATCGAGATTCCATTTATAACAGAGAAAACAGTAACTAGCCTCTATCTCCAACAACCGGGGCTTGGTTAACTAAACTATGACCCACCCATCCCTTAGGACCCTGGGAAGCTACTGAAATGCTGCTGCTAGAGGAGTAGCACGGAAATACCGTCACGCGAAAAGTGGCAGTCTCCAGGACAATTCTGGTTTGGGTTTTTTTTTTTATTTTTTGCTTCCTATATTTCAAAATTTTTTTTTATAAGCAGTATGTTTGTAGTAATCTGAAATTATACATTTGAAATGATCCCCCCCCCCCAATGACTTCTGCTTAATAGAGAAGGGAAATCAGCTCTGAGGCAGCCTCTGGACCTTTCCCGTCTACTGACAAATCAGACTTTCCAGAGTCTCACCCTACATGGGCCTCGGTTCCCTCCACTGTAAAGCAGGAATGACCACTTCCCCACTCTCAGCCCTGTGGATCTCAGCCCTGTGGACAAACCTGACGGTGCACTTCCACAGGTGTGCCGATGATCAGCCACTGTGCTGTCACATAAGGCACCTGAAGGCCATTTCCCAGCTCCATGACAGTCCCAGGCTGCACTCCAACACCCCCTCCCAGACCCTGGACTGAATGCATTCGCCCTCTCCTTGGGGAAGCTGGCCTGAAGCTCAAGGCATGGTCCGTCCTCCTGCTCCCCAGCTCCTGCCCCGCGCTGCCTGGGCACCCAGACCATGGTGCGTGACACTGTCCTAGTCTGGAAGCCCGCCCTCCCTCATCCACAGTGGGCCTCGCGTGTTCCTCTCTCGGCTCACTCCGCCTCCCACATGGTAGGACCCCGAGTACCCCAAGGCAGGCCACACCAACCTCCTGTGAACCTGCCAACACATCACAGGTGACCTTCTCTGCTGTGTCACTGCTCTGAGGTTGAAAACACCACAGCGCACTCTCCATACACACGAGGTCTCAGCCTTGGCACCTGCCTGAGGGACTGGGCAGAGCTCTGAGGCAGGGCCTGTGCTGTGCACTGCAGGGCGCTCTGCAGAGCTCCTGGCCTCCACCCACTAGATGCCAACTCTCCCCCAGGAAGTGACGCCCAGCAGGAATCCATGGGGTGCATCGCCCCTGGTGCAGAGCACTGACCACGCAGAGAAGGGCACTACTTCCTTGGTCGTGATGGCTCGGCCTGAACACAGAAGTGCCCAGGTCAGATGCACGATGGTCTGGGGCATGGTCCCATGGCAGGAAGTCCACACTGGAGCCTCAACCAAAACTCCTGAGACAGAACGGGAGACACCAGGGAAAGCACCCTCGCCCGCCCTCCCTGCCCAGAGCCTATCTGCGGCTCCTCAGAGAGTTCTGGAAGCGCGACACAGCCAGCGTGAAGATCTTTTGTGAGATTACTTATCCTGGGCGTGTGTCACTTTTTCAGCACCATAAAACTGAAATACTTGAAATAGATGTCACTACATTTGTCATGAACTGACATGGCCAATTAATATTACAAATTCACCATGGAGAAACGCTTCCGGCTCCCAAGGTACAAACTGCTGAACACCACAATTTCATCTCGCGACAATGGGCCAGCCTCACCAGGGCTATAAATATGACGCGACACAGACTGGCAAATGGGAGAAGCGTTCTTCTCGGCCTCTTTCTAGGGCTGACACTCGCACGGGGGCCTAACTGCACAGGTGCCACCGGCGTCTCGGTGGCAAAATGCGTTTTCTTCACTCTCTTCAGCAAGGAGTTGAAGGCTGCATGTTGTCTCGTTTCCCTCACAGCCAGCGGCGGCCACACTCCTCATGTGACAGGAAGAGGAGACACAGGTTGGGCTCCCTTCTGTCGTACTTAGCTCCTGGGCCTTTTCCTCTGCCCTTTTTTCTTTTTATTAACTGGTGTCACAGCCAAACTCTCCCTCCTAATGAGGCACAGCCAGGCCCAGGCTCTGAAGACAGACCCGTTGGAAATGAACTAGCAATCAGGGCCTCCCACCAAGTCCCGGGACACAGCTCCCCTCTCCCGGCCCCTGGGCTCCTCTGGGTTCTCTCCCAGCGGCCATCTTGGCGTTCAAGCAGAAAACACCCAGTATTCCACCTCACAAGGTGACTTTCAGGGGTGTTCAAACGCTCCCCATGTGGCACTGCGAGGGGAGAGCATGGGGGCCAAATTCCACAGGAGGTTTCAGGAGCCCAGACAGCTCCACTGGCGTTTCTGGGCAGAGGCTCTCGGTGCCAGGCCTGCGGCATCATTCTTCATGTTTCTGGCTCGCCAGACAGAGCGAGCATTAAGGAAAGAGATTATGTATTAAGGAGCATAAGTAAGGGCCAATAACTGAACACGCTGAATAAACCAGTTCTGCATTGGAAATGAGGCTCTGGAGGGAGGTGGGGCCCTGTCTGTCTGTACGAGTATGTGAAATCAGAGCCCAATGTGTCAGAAACAAATTACAAACCTTCCCGATACGGGGCTGCACATGAGTGGATGGTAATAATCACACTCCCGTCAAACGCACAGCGTGTGCTACGTCTCGCATTTCATGGAAATGAGTCCGCTCCCGAGCCATTGAGCAGCCCCACCTGGACACGGAGGTGAGGGGCAGTGGGACTGCTCTGGCCTTGGTGCCGAGGTTCCTTTCTGACCTACATCCTTCCTTCCCTTCAAGGCTTCTGGAGGAGGACAAGGCCTCAAAGGAAAACAGGCACAGCCCCGCTCCGCTCACCGTGGAAGGAAGCAGGAGATGGCCTTCCTCACGGGACACTCACAGTACTGTACCAACGGCTTCACTCCCGACCCACAAAAGCAGCGACAGGAAGGCATTTTTTTGCCTATTTATTATTTTAGACTAATTTTTTTCCTCCTCTTCTCTCCGTGATGGAATCTTCCTGTTTTATGAAAGCTAAACCACTCCACAGAAAGAGTTTACTCCAATACAAATTGAAATTACACACAGTATAAAATCCCAACCAAACCCTTTAATCTCCAACTTTCCGAGCAGGTGAATTAGCACAGGACAGTTGAGATTTATTTTCCTTAAGCTCCAACGGTAAAGAGTGTTTCAAAGTCATTCTCAAAGCTCTGGAGATTTTAAAAATCCAAATGAACCAAGCTGAGCTCTATAGTGTGATATATAATAAAACCTATTCCAGGATTCATCTATGTAAAGATACAGGGAACACTTGGAAAAGAGAGAGAAATTAAAGAATCTAAACATACATGGATTGAACAGTTTAAAAATTTTTGAATAAATGTTTCTTGTTTCAAGTAATAAACTCAGGCTTCTTGGTAGATAGCTTTAATCGTGATTTTAGAATAAGCTCAGAAAGAATTGACTGCAGTGAATACAAGATAAAAGAGGAGAGAGAGAAAGAAAGAAAGAGGGAAGAAAGAGGTTAGTTATGAGCCTACTTCCCACCGGAGCTCTGTCCTCACTCTGGGACCAGCAGGTCCCCACCACGTGCCAGCTCGGAAGGGCTCCTCAGGCCCTTTCTTTCTTCTTAGTCATCACATGAACATGGCAAATTGCTTTTTATATTAAATAAAAATGGTTTTCTTGTCCCTAAACTTATCTTATACAAGAAAACATTAAACATACTTCAAATAAAATTTTCCAGTTATCCACAGCTACCTCAAAGTTTAAATACACAAGTCAAAACCAATGAGTTTAAAAAGATAGTGAAACGGAATAGAAAGCTTCGATTATCAAGTGTGGATCTGGCAAAGCCACAGGGAGGCTATTTCAAAAGCAAAAGAATAGTCGGGGGGGCTTTCAGGGTTCCTTCCCACAAGTCATTTCAGTACACAGTTTTGACCCGAAGTCGCAGCTGTTACACATTTGTTAATCTCCTTGGTAATTATTCAAACCGAATAGACAAAGTTTCCTTTGAAAATATGGTCTTGGAAGAAGGTAAGAACTGTGTGCCTAAGGGTCAACAGTAAAAAAAGATGCATGTTGCTGTTACGATTTTCTTTTTTTAATAATTTTTTTAGTTGTCAATGAACCTTTATTTTATTTATTGATACGTGGTGCTGAGAATCAAACCCAGTGCCTCCCACATGCTAGGCAAGCACTCTGCCACTGAGCCACGACCCCAGCCTGATGTTAAGATTTACACTTCGAGGGACATGTCAGTGACATAGCCAGCCTTCAAATCTTGTGACATTCACCGATACCAAATGTGAGACCCAACAAATACAACGCCCAACTCAAGAAAATATGAAGCAAAGTCCCATCACATTCTAGATGCTACTGGATAAAGAATTTGAGCAAGTATTCTGAATAAACCAACACCTGCAATCATTTGTTTCCTCAAAAATCCATTTTAAATTAATTCTGAATTCACTCAAATACAGTCTACAGAGTAATGATACTGACAATGATTCGAGAGGCACTTTCAAAAAAAAAAAAAATCTGAGCTTTCTGGAGCTGTCATTCACATAGGTTTCACCCACATCGAGAGGGCAGCGGGAAAGGAGGAGAGAAACCTGGGGCACCCGCTCTGCAGGGGCCCACACCCCTGTTGCTGAGGGATTATTCCCCACCGGAGCAGACCTTCATTTGTCTGGTTGCCAAATTCTCCTGTATACAATAAGAGAAAGCAAAAGAAAACCGTTCATTCGCAAAACTGAGACTCACCGAGTTAAAAAATTAAGTTGTACAGATCAGAAATGTAATCATAGGAGACAAGCTCTGAGAGTTTTTCAATCACTGTGGGGCTGCGTCAATTTGAAGTCATGTTACATTAAAGAGGAAAACGTCTGGGAGAGGCTCCCCGTGTCACTTTAGATTAGATTTGTTGTTGTTATCAGGCTGTGCATTTTGCCAGCTTTATTTTACATTTTAAAGATATTGCTTAATGCCCATAAATAAGAAACTTATAACCTATGACTTGCTTTCCGTTGTCCAGAGATTAGCAGACAGCACAAATTAACGTACAGAGAAGCAGGAGAAGCAGGCACGGTGCATCTCGACTCATATAAACATATTAACTAACTTCCTTGGAGTAATCTAACATAGGGCTACTTCAAATCCAGCAGTTTTTTTTTTTTTTAACTCCTCTCCACTTAATTTAAGAGTTACACAAAAATCAATTTGTGGTCTATCTCCCTTCACCTACTCTGCCATGTAGGAGGGAATTGGAAAATTCCACCTAGTGTACGCCAGTCTTGTCAAATGCATCTCCCTCCTCCTCTCCAAGATCTTGTTAAATTGCGTGTGAGTTTCTTCCTGGGCTCCATGGGCTTCTAAACATCAAGTTGCATAAAAGTGACACTTCACCAATTTAAGTGATAAGTTTTCAAATTGTGAAGCATCTAATTGCAACGATAAATTCACCTTGCTTTCCTCTATGGCCAGACATCTGTATCTTTAACAAACAAAAGTGGCAGTTTAAAAACAATTAGACTCAAAAACTAATGAATAAAAATCACTGTCTCTACAGATAGGCAGCTAAGTCTGTGCACTATCACAGTGTGGGTCTACACCACACAGCAACAGAGGCCAGGGACATCTGAGCCAGAAAGGCCTCACCCAAAGCCTCACCTTCCTAACCGTGGAGACTTTCGACAGTGGAGACTGCGCCACACGTCATGAATCTAGTGGAAACATTAAAGCCTCAAGGTGACCATCCGTGTGGTGACGCGCTCATTACCCTGTTTTCCTTAGAGAAAGAGAGTGATCTTCATATCGTTTGATGGCAGAACTTGGAAAAGGGCTGTCGGCTGTGTCCCCGCCATCAACTCATGACACCTGCCTCCCACAGCCTTCCACCTCTTCACACCCTCAGCCTTCAGAGCAGCAGCATCCACGCATTTATGGGACTTGACAGGGAAAAGGGCGACCACAGAGAGGGAGAGAATGAGGACCGGTGGAAGCCACAGGGGCTGGGAAGGGGTAGGCCCCGGCCTCTGCTTCCCATGGGAGAGGAGGCTGCATACAGGAAGAAAGTGGCAGAAGACTGAAAACGCTCTGAGCACCCAGGGCACAGAGTCTGGAAGGATCTTTGAGCATCACATGACTACATTCTGTTTCCTGCTTCTCTGCTGACCTCAGAATCAGCTCTCTGCAGCAGAGGAGCCTCCCCAGCCTCCCGCGTTATTCATTCCTGTGCCCTTACAGATCAAACACCCTTTCCAGGCAGGAGAAGCGACTGCTGGGTGAGCAGCCAGATCCCGAGTGTCAAGTCTCCGCAGTCTGAGCCACCTGTCGATCCCTCTTCTGGGTCTCCATTAAACCTTTTGGTCTCCATTGATGTGGGAAGCTCACGGCCTGACAGAACAGTCTGGTCAGGCCTCGTCTCTTCAGGAGTCCTGCTCCTTGACCTGGTGGGGACTTACAGTTTGCAGCATTCCATGTCAGGCCTCCTGCTACCTAGGCCATCACGGGAACCTGAAACCACCTGGACTGCTCACACGAAGGCTCTTTCCTCCCACGAGGGGCGCACCTCCATGAACACTGTTCCTTCCAACTGGAAGTCGGGGTCCAACTTTTGGGCAGCAGTGCCGGGAACCTCCCGATGACTCCAGAGGCCCCAGGAGGCAGCCAGGAAGTGGGGATGCAGCAGGAAGGAAGGGACTGGATGGTCCTGACCGTGGACACAGGACAACGTGCCAACATGGGGCGGGCTGAAGCGTTCCCTCCCCACCAAACATGTCCCCATCCTAGTCCCTGGAACCCAGCACCATGCAAGGCAACCAGACAAAGAGGAATTCAGGTTGCAAATGAGACAGAGGTTGCTCCAGCTGAACGCAAAGTAGGGAAATGACCCTGGATGTCCAATATCATCACAAGTGGCTTAAAAGAAGGAGCCAGGAGAGAGTCCAGGAAAGATGTGAGCCCAACTGAAAGGCAAAGGGAGATGTGGCCGGGCTAGTTCTGCAGTTGGAAGAAGGGGTCACAGCCAAGGAGCATGGTGGCTAGACACAAGGAAGAAACAGACCAAGAGCACATGGACAAGCTGCACAGACAGAAGTAAAAGGTGTCCTCCTTCCCCACTGCGACATGCCCACAGCAGCACCCAGCACCTCCCACCAGCCCATCCACACCTCCCACCAGGGAGCTAGTCTACACTGGCTGAGCAGCAAGGACACTTCTCCTGTTTAACCCACTCTCATGCCAGTCGCTACAAAGCCGTGAGAGTTTGATCCAGGATCAAGCGCTCCTGTTCCAGGGGAACCCAGGCCTGCTGGGCAGTGTTCCTGGGCTCCAGTGCAGCTCCAGACAGTTTTATTTGGTATTCTTTGAATAAAGACTGTGCACATTCAACTTATTTTTATAGTAGGCAGCTTTCTCACAGACATAAACTCTAACTATGGAACCACCTGAGGGTCAAATGGGGTGGAGCAGAGCTCGGCATTAAGGCTTAGAGACGAAGAGCTGGCCTCGCTTTCAGCAGGCCCAGTAACCCCATCAGAGACTTCAGACACGAATGTTAGGAGTGTGCGGGGCAGTGCAGTCAGCCGGTGTCATTAACAGTGACAAGAGGTATTCAGAGGAACATGCTGTCCCTAGGGCTTAGGTCTAGGAAGAGGCTGCAGGAGGTGGCCAGACCTGGATAGGGCAGGGGACAGGGGACAGGTGCTGGAAATGACTGCAGGACTCACAGAAGCAGTCATCCATTAAGTGCTGAGTGTCAGACGCTGCTTGGTGGCTTACAGGCATTGTCATCTAAACCCTCACAAGACTCTTAAAAGATAGGAACAATTACGAACCACATCTTACAGATGAAGAAACTGTAGCTCGGAGAGGTGCAGAACTTGGCCAGAGGTCACACAGGTAGAAGCCAGCAGGGCTTGGACGAGGATCCTTCAGCCTCACCTTGACAGCACTGATACCCCCCCCCAAAGAGGAGCAGCAACAAACACTTTGGGGGCCAGAGATCCTGAGACCTGAAGTTCCAGGTGGTCAATCTGAATGGGACAGCTGACGTGTCCCCTGCCATGAGTCCAGCACGCACAGTCCATGTCAGCAGAGAGACAAGGTGAATCTAATGGGCAAAGTCACCTGGTCCTGGCAGCTGAGAGGGCAGACACTAAAACGTAGTTGCACCTCATTTCAGTGCTTAGAAGAGCCGAGGCAGCCGTACTAGGAGACGCAGGGCAGAGTGTGACATGCTCAGACCCCGGACAGGTCTGGAGACAGCCTCCTGAAACCGCCCTGGGGGCCCCAAAGGCCCTGAGGTCTCCAGGGCTTGTCACTCAGGCAGCGAATACACTTAGTCTAATTGGATATTATCCCTTCTTTATGAAGCCAAGCAGGTTGCTACCTGGCTCCTGGATAAGACATTTGCAGCTTCATTTTGCAATTACATCTCCCTGGTTTTTGTCAAGGCACAGAAGTGAGATTTCTGTGTCTCTGGTCCCCAATGTCATTTTTTTTACCTCTGTTTAAAATATAGGAGCTATGCCACTTCTTTTTTCATCTGTAAGCTATTTTCCACCCTCTAAGAAAAAAAAATCCTGCTATATCTGACCAATTATTTTCTCAGTCACATTAAAAATAGATGCTTCTTCCATGACACTGCCGTGGTTGTTACACCTGTTCACAACCGTCCAGGTTCTTTGGTACTTTAGAGCACACAGTAGGATTGCATTCACCATCCTTCAGAAGTTAATCGTGGTCATAGCCTTGCTCTCCCCAGTGAATTGTGATAGAATCAGTATTTCTGGGTAGAAACTTTCCAAGCCATACCCTGGTCCCCCATGCTTCCTTCCTAGTACCACAGATATATCCGAGGCCGTGGAAGAGAGAGTACCAGGATCAGTCCAGATTCCTGAGGGAATTAAAGAACAAAGGCCCCACCTACACTCTTTTACCAAATATCACAAGTAAGAAACAAACCCACTGTGCTAAGCCACTGAGACCTGGCCCTGTTTGTTGCTGCAGCACAATCTAGTGCATCCTGACTGATAAAAGCCATTTCAACCAGTTCAAATTGCATCTTTGTGCCCCACTTCTTCACCACGAGTCTGGCTTTTATTTCACCTCCTAACACTATAGAATTGCTTGTGAATTATCAAGTTACAATGTCTATCCTTAATCTTATATCCTTTTTGGTTTCTCTCTCCATATGGACTGCACACCCTCTTTCTTAGACTTACTGTAGAATCGCAGAACAAGAAACTTGTTTCTCAGCAACTCATCTTGAATGGGTTACAGGTGAACTCATCACATTTAGACTACAAAATTGAAAGCCAGGTACAGTGGGTCTATTGGTCCTCATGAGGCTTCCTGAAATCCAGTACAAACCAAGTATGCCATCAACACAAGGCCATCCTTCCATTTCCCCCCCAAGCAAATCACCACCATCCCTGGGCCCGAGTCCTCTGGAATACCAGCGCTAACGTTTCCTCTGAATTTACACCTTTCCCTACCAACCAAGACTGATCCAGCCCTGCTTTCAGAGGTTCTCTTCTCCAGGCAGAGAGCTCGCCTTCTGTGACAGCATCCGACAGCCAAAGTGTCTCCAAGTGTCCACAGCCACACTGAGGCCAGCTGCTGAACTCTGGAACACAGGTGGAGCTAGGCATGGCGTCCACAGCTCTTCATGCCAGGCTTCTGGCTGCCCCTCACACCTAAAAGCCACCCACCAAAAAATACATGATACAATAATGTAAGTCTGCTGATTATGTGCTAGGGACACACCAGGTGTTTTCTGTAATGTCTACAGCAAATTAAGCTCCGAGAGGTCAAATGGCAGTAAATGCAGAGCCTGGATTTGAATCACACTCTCCCAATGTCTTTGTCCTCCCACCCCACCAGGCATTTCCCCTCAGGACTTTTTTCTGTTTGTCCCTCTGCCAGGCAGACCCTCTTCACCAGGAACAGCACAGCAAAGCCTTGGTACATGTTCCCAATGAGCCACCCTGTGTCACCCACTCTTCCTTCTGGAACCTCTGCTAGGGTGCCAGCTCCAGAATTAGCACAAGGACTCTGGGGACAGGCTACCTGCTCATCCTGTGGAACTGCCCGAGAATCGGGTGGCCTGTGCCTCCTAAGCAGGCCAACCAGGCAGTGCCGTGCAGCTCCCGCGCACACACGCAGTACCTTCCTGATGCCAAGGGCTTTGCTGAGCGGTTCACAGCTGGATGACCTCTCTGCCCAGCCCTCTCCTGCATTCAAGGTCAAATAGCACCTCTTCAGCAACCTGCTAAGAGCAGGGCCCAATAGACGGTGGGCCCACAGGACAGGTGTGGTGAGTGAAAACGTGAATAAGTGAAACCCCTTGGGACGCGTGGCCCATGCAACAGCCACAAGATCATCTCTGGTGCTGCCACCATCACTCTGAGAAGTGGCGCCCACTCTAGACCCTAGGGAAATTGGCAGCATGAGAATTAAAGCCGTGGTGTCCGTCCTTGTCCACTGAGCCGTGCCAGGGCCAGAACCAAAAATAAATTCCTCTCCACCCTCGAGCTCTGCAGCAGGAATATTAGAAGTATCTTTAATCAAACTTTAGAGGCTCCAATTGCCCACAGTTCTAGAAATGCCTCCAGTTACTATGGATTTATCAGTGAAAAGAATGAAATAAAGAAAATCTGTTTCATAGTTAAAGCCAAGGCCACTTTGTCCCAGATGTGCGTAAATCACTTGCTCTTAACAGAATCTTTAACTATAAATACACTGAATTTGGTAGTAGGATAGATTAACTACAGAAGGAAATTAACACTGCCTTGGAGAATGGAGATAACATATTAAACCCCTGATAGGCTACTTGTGAGAATTATAACTGGGAAGACCCAACATTGTTAAATGGATATTACAGATGAGGAAATAGTACTCAGCTACCCTCTGAAATGCAATTGAATTTACATTGATTAAGGATGGGGGTATAAGTCCTTACATTAAGAACTTGAAACAAACCCCAAGATGACTCCTTAGGAAACAGGTTCTCGTGACTAAGCAGTGTGCCATTAGCCCCCTGGTAAGAAAACACAGGATGCGGTTGCACGGTGGGGTGTGGGTGCAGGGTCTCATCCTCGGGTAAAGGAGCACTTGCCTTCCGAAGAGACCAACAGCAGTGAGGCAAGTTTGCAGGGCTTTGTCATTAGCCCTGTTTGCATTCTCCAAAGCAAACTGACAGTCTCATGACTCAGTACATTAAAAATCCTCGGCGGTATCGACTGCCTGAAGCTGACGCTTCCCCGTTAAATACAGCACAGCTCAATTAACAGCTCTTCAATACACGATTTAATTTTTCTTTCATCTTGATCCACAGCCTGGCTCAAAATGAGGAATGCTAGAAGAGATGTACTTTGAATATTGAAGCAAGTCTTTATAAATAAACCTATCACACTTGTAATGATTTCTGTCATAACATGACAAAATAGATGAAGCTCAGCGTTGGGC
Source organism: Spermophilus citellus (assembly GCF_964194105.1). Lineage (NCBI taxonomy): Eukaryota > Metazoa > Chordata > Mammalia > Rodentia > Sciuridae > Spermophilus > Spermophilus citellus. Next base: position 60,923,035 of record NC_138200.1, on the reverse strand, counting down.
ATTGCAGCCCACACGTCATTTTTCCAACATCACCAGAACCTCGAGGTTGGTTTTTTTTTTTTTTTTTGGCTTTTCTCTAATACTTTTTTCTAATTATCTCTGAATAGTATCCGGCTGTTGGTGAAAAGGTTGTTCTTTTTTTCCCCCCTTAACCTATGTGACAATTCTTCAAAATGAGTGAAGAAAATTATTATTCTGCTACTTAGATGTAAGGTGAGGCATGTAAGTTATAAATGAATTATGAAGGTCTTACCCTTGGAAAGACATACATATTTCATCACAGATGAGATCCTCAGCACTTACTGCACAGACGGTGTTTGTGTTTGTACATGATTGTTCAAGGTGCTTTCGAATCTCAGCAAGCACCCCTGTTTTCACAGGCAAATCCAACCTTCTCCTTCAACCTGTGATGCACAAAACAGAACTTACAAAGCGGCGCCCAGCTGACCTCGGCTCTCCCTGGCTGGAAGGTATCGTATTTACAAAGAACTGTGCCAATCAAGTGATTTCTCGAAGGTGCACAATTCAGGGTTCAAACAGCTCCATGGGCCACTTTGGACCAGAGACAATTTCTTACATCCAAACAAATTCATAAAAACAGACTCAACAAATGACTTGAATGAAACTGTGCACTGCTGATGCGGACTCCCAACAGCCTACTTGGGCTAGAGAAGGCAGGCAGAAGTCTTCAGGGGAGACAGGCTGCACCGGGGCCCTTCCTGAGCAAGTCACCCTGGCTGTTCTTAGTGGGCAGGGGAGGCGCATCATTGTTGAACAGTGAGCTCGGTTAACAACACAGTCATATTGCGATGATACAGGGACTTACTAGAATCTCCCTGGTTTTATCTCAGTGTGTCTTGATTTTTATATTATACTTTACAGCTGATTTAAAAACTGGAAATGTGTTTCGTATTTTTCAACTCATTTAGCATGAATAGCATTTCAACATTTAGCATGAAATACAAATTACACATAAATTACATACACACACATACACTCATGCACTACTACTCCAAGCAGGAGCTGTCAAAACCACCTGTATTTTAAACACACTCCTTCCATCCTTAACTCGTCTTTCCCCAACATTGCATTGCTACTTCTATAAACTGGGAAGAAACTAAACAGAAGATGTAAGAGATTTTTTTAATTGTCAGAGATAGAGTACTTAGAATTTATAGTAATTAACTAGTCATTATTTCACATAACGACATTACTTGGTACGCTCAGAAAATCTGCAGCATTGCAAAATTTAAAATAAACACTACAAAGATATCATTTACAACTAATCCATATTTACCAATGAAGTGAGCTTCAAACTATATTTCTTTCTATTATGCTTTTATTGGCTGCAGCACGCAGTAAATGGGGTGTGTTTCGCACACTTCCTAAACACCTAAATTTATAAAACCCAATTACATAAATTAATTAGGAATGAACGCACACATTTATGCCTTTGTTTGCAACTGCAACATATTAAACATGACAAAATTAATAAGTAGACCCTGAAAGAAAAAATAGTGCCATGTATTCGTTTTTCATAACAGATTTTTATGAGATTTAATTTGACTTATCTAGTCCTAAGGGTCATGATTCTTAATAAATATGCAGTTTCTCACCATTTCATATATATGTAAGGGTTTGTTTTTATAGTTCCTAAAGGACCAAGAATGTGTAAATTCAAGAGCATTTATTTCCAGATCCAGAGACAGAAGGGCAAAGAATTACTCAAATGTTATTTCTATCTGGCTTCTCTCCTACATGATTATCAAAGACAGCTTCTTATAATTAGTGATTCACCATCTCCTAGCTTATCCTAGAAAACATCCATTAAAACAAGCTTAGTCTGAGTTCCACGGAGGACTAAAACACTGATATATGATCAGGCCAGACAGGAGAACATAGCTGCAAACAGATATAATTTTTTAACACATTAAAAAAAAATTAGAACTCCCCAAACACCTTCCTAATATATTTAAAATAAATAATTTTACCTCATTGTTATTCAGAATGACATTTTATTGCATGGGAAACGCTCCAAGAAAATAGGGCTGTGAGGTGGCACATCACTGTGGTTTCTCCATATATTTTTCCCCCTTGTACCGGGGATTGTCCTCAGGAGCAGTCAGCCACAGAGCCACATCCCCAGCCCTATTTTTTGTATTTTATTTAGAGACAGGGTCTCACTGAGCTGCTTAGTGCCTTGCCATTGATGAGGCTGGCTTTGAATTCGTGGTCCTCCTGCCTCAGCCTCCCATCCACACACATTCAGAAGGGGCAGGGGGATTATGAGTGGGATATATGCATGCATCCATCTTATTCAGGCTAAAGAGGCTCAGAAAACAAGTAACCAAAAAAACAGAATTGCAGATTAAAACAAGAATCGACTTTAAACCCATCAAAATAACAATGGTTCAAAAACAAGTAAGAAGGTAAGAGTATAGTATAGACAAGGGCATAACAGCCCTCATATAAGACTGGTGAACAAGTTCTCCATCCAGTCCTGGGAAATATTTGGCAATACATATCAGAGAGGGAAAGCACGTATACACTTGAAACAACATCCACAACTTACAGAAATAATCAGACTTGGAGCAGTGCATGTAAAGGGATGGTCACCAAAACCCTATAATTTAAAGTGGCAAAATAACAAATATTGAGCAAACATAAATAAATTATGACATGTCCACAGGCTAGAGTATGCCCATGTGGGTATTAATTGCAGTATAGTTTAAGAAGTGGGAAAATGCTCACAAAATAGCTAAAAGTGATTTTTTAAAAAAATGGGCAACAGACACTACCAATAGGCCAAAAGTGGGGCCAAGACCAAAGTGGGGCTAACGTTCAAAGTTCCTACCCTTAAAAGCCCTAAAATACCCTCTTTCCTTTTGACTTCCCCTCCTCTTCCTAATTTTTATTTTGCTTTGACAAATAAAGTACATTTACTGATAATTATTAATGGAAATGAAGTATACTTTTCAATGACAGCTTCATTTCTAAAATTATTTATCTTTACTTCGGGTCCATAGTCCACTGCTAATAATTTCAAGGATTTTAAGGTTGTCAGACACAGCATCTCTGTCAAAGACCAAACCACTGTACAGCAAGAGATGGCAAGAGGGTCTCAAACAACTGGTGACGCGTACCTGCCATACTCTAGTGGAAGGATGTAGAGGCGGCCACCACACTCCTCAGTGGAAAAGAGTACACTGTCACTGATTAGTGACGCCTGCTGCAGCCACAGGAAAGGTGAGTTACAGCAACGTCACTCCTGACAACAACCAGAAAAGCTGCTGATGAATGAAATCTATGCAAATAATTCATCCACATTACAGGGTAAAAATAAAAATTAACCTTCTATGAATCCATCTATTTTAAAACTCAAAATTCTATATCTCATTTTCTAAGGAAAAATGGACGCACACCACTATCAGTCACACAGACCCAAAGCTCAGCACCCTCCCCCAGCTCCCTCGGCTTCAGCTCAACATCCAGTCCGTCCAGCTCCGCTGAACCCATGTTCTCTCCCCCGGATCCAACCCGTACTCTTTACCTCCACAGATGGTGCTGGATGAATCCGCCCCGAGCGTGCCTCTTGTCCTATTGTTCTCTACCTTCAAACCCTGGGACGTTCCCTTTAATAAACAAAATGCCAAACTCCTGAGCCTAGACGTTCTAGATCCTACCAGCAGTCCACCTAAAGACTCGTGCTGTTCCAATGATCATCTATTGATACGTTAAATGTAATGGTGAAGCTCAACACACTGGCAAATCAGTGGATGGATGGTGGACAGACAGAAGGACAGATGGACGAGTGGACAGACGGGTAAACAGAGCTTTCCTATCCCAGCCTGTGCCCCGTGCCATCTTTTTCTGCCTGTCTGCCCACCTTCCCGTCTCTTTTCAACAGTAATTCTAGTTCCAGCTCTGCCACAAAGCCTTTCATGACCCCTCCCTCCCATCCCTATCACTGGAACTCCCACGGTTTTTGTATCATTCATCCCATCCGCGTCCTCACACCCTTGCTCTCTGTAACCCACTCCTCTCTCTCCTGGATCTCAGCTCCTGGGCAGAAGAGGCTCTGACCCCAGATCCCCTGCTCAGCACCGAGCCTCCACACTAGTAACTACCCAGTCCCTAGCTGCACATCCAAAGCAACCTTTCTTTTGTTTTTAACTTCTAAAAGATAAGGATCCAGAAGGTGAAGTCCTCTTTTCTGATCTTTGGAGAGCAGCGGTCTCAACTTCCCTAACCACCAGGAAGAGGCTAAGACGGAAGCACCAGCAGGGTCTGGCTCTGCCCCCACCTCTGCCCTGCTGTGCAACCTGAGGCAGGTCTTTGCTCCCCACCCCCTTACTCTGCAGCCACAGTACCCAGATGTGAAGCCAGGAGGTTCCAAAGGGTCTTCCCACTTCCCATTCTACAGGCCCGTAACTCAGAGGAGAAGAGAAGGGAGGAGAGATGGAGGATTTTCACTAAGCAGCCACTCTGGGGCAAACACTGTATTGCTTAAGACTAGGATTTTAAAGAACGAAAAAGGCCTCAGAGTCTGTCCACGGGTGGTAACAAATGGCCATTCACATTCAGGCCCCTCCAAATAGGAAGCCAGCTACTGTGGCTCGGAAAGAAATGCTGTTGCCACAGGTGACTGTCCTGCTTCCCACTGGTGGAGCTGTCACCTCTTGCTCCTGTCACCCTGCTCACAACCCCTTTCCTTGGAGTTGGAGCTGACGACAGACAAACATAGTAGGGACCAGCCTGTCATGTCCAAGGAGACTGAAGAGGTCACTGTGCTCACCAACTCCCCATGAGTCCATGCCCACTCTCAAAAGCCACAAGCAGGGCTATTCCAGGCAGCTTCCTTTCTGTAATGATGCTAATGGTAGAAGGGGACAGCAAGATGTGGCCAGCTTGTCACTGCATGCCAAGGGGAAATGACCACCGTGTGCCACGCCCAAGGCCTTCTTCACCATGGAGCCATTCTTGGACCTTCCCAGCCAGGGCTGTTCTCTCACCCATCGCAGCCTGTGTCCCAGCACTTATGGTCCCAAGAATGCTACCACTGGCATCTCTTAGTCACGAGTTTGATCATGTAAACTAAGACATGGTGTTCTGTTCAACAGCACAAATTCACCTATTACTATTCTTGAATTTTTTTTTTTATTTCTGCCAACAAAAAGGTATAAAATATCAGACTTTTGCCCTTATCCAAATACATTCAAAATATTTATTCCACAGCCTAACACCTTTCCCTCCTGCATTAAAACACACCCCTTCTGACTGAACCTACTCATCACCAATCCTAATATTGATTCATCCTCAAAACATGAATTGGCGGTGCCTCACCATCTGCAGAATGCACTTCTCCAGATGTCCCCTTGGGGACCTCCAACCCCACTACAGGAAGGGAAGGGGAAAGGCGGTTGGCTGAATTTTGCAGAGGGTCCATGGAAGCACAGCGAGGGTAGAGGAACCTGCATGGCTTCAAGGCTCTGCCTTCCACAGTGCATGGCCTCTGTGACTGCAGCTTGGCTCCGCCCTCTTCCTGAAGCCACCAGTTCAAGGACAGACTGGGGTAGGATGAGGACGGGTTTTTGTTTTCCCACCAGGATGCTAGTTGTATCCTCCTGGCTTCTGTGTATGGCCCACAACCACAGGGCATGGACTGGCACTTCAGAAAATATGCTTCATTTTCTGCTGAGACTCAACATCAGTGACAGCAACAAAATGACTGCTCAAGTAAGTATCCACCTGCTGCTTTCCAGGAATAACTCCAGGAGTTTTCTCAATGGAACTCACATTTAAAGGAAACAATGGGCAAACCAATAAACAGCAAACATAATGACAAGCTGGGCCATTTTTTTTTAAAGGTGGGAGCATGGAACAGAGAGAGAGAGAGAGAGAGAGAGAAGTAAGGGAGGGACGACTATAGTTAGTTTATGAAAATTTGTGGCTGAATTAATTCCAACTTCATGGTACTAGAGTAGAATGAAATTTCTTTCCCAGTGAAAATTCATTTTTAAAATCTCAAAAGCTAAAATACATGTGGTTACAGAAGTGCTCCCCAAAAGGCTGATATGAAGAAACAGATCAATAACCAAGTCAATGAATTCCGTGGGGGTCTAGATGGCTCCCTTAAGATTCAGTTCTTGAAAACATGACCAATTTCGTTATGTTCTAGCAGCTTAAGCCTCAAGATGGACAATGCTCAGCTCCACTGAGTTAGGAAACGTGACCAGCTAAATCCCCGGAAGAGGGGGAAACAGCAGGGTGGGGCATGATGGGAAGGCCACCTCTCCTTTGATCCACAGCCTCAATGCCACGTGGACTTGGAGGGTGGCATCAGTAACACTGCCAAGCCAGAAAACTGAGCCCAGCCTGGGAAGGAAGATGGGACACCAGTGAGTCCCAAGACTCACCTGGTCTGGCCAGCCAACCAGGAGTCATGTCCACAGTGGTCACTTTGGCCATAATCAAGACCAGTAGGGACAGAGCTAACAAATGTTTGGGAAATGAAGGAGAGTCTCAAGTGCACCGTAAGCAAAGACTAAGCTAAAAGCAGTGTCCAGGGAGCAGCTAGAGGCAGGAGAGAAACTGCAGAAAACTGAAGAGACGCAGAAATAACCCCACAAACAGCCTGGCAACTTAGTTGACCAAGGACCTCTTCCAGAAGGGTCCAAAGGGTTTGGGGAGAGTAAATACCTGCTTCTCAACTGCCTGCTTTTCAACCGGCTACCAACCTGATTCCATCAGACTTTTCTCATTTTATATCTTAGCTATCAACACTTTGGACTTTGAATATAGTCTTCATCAGGTCCCATCATTCCTACATTCTCACCATGCTTTCTCACGCCTTTCGTGTTTTTGTAAGCTCAAGAAGCTTTCCTTGGTCTTCTCCATGCACTCCATAACAATGCTGTTAATCCGCCTTCTCAAAAAATGACTGTCTTACCAGACACACATTTAGATTCTTAGTTGAAACTCCTCCCCAGCTCCAATGATCACAAGAAAGGGAATTTGCTGCCACGTGAATGGACACATTTTAACACCCAATGATATTCAAAAAAAAAAAAAAAAAAATCAGCATTTTATTTATATGTTTCTCAATAATATAGTCACCTCTATCCAGGGTGGTGTGATTAAAATCCAGCAAAGATCATGCTATGTCCAGCCCAATTTTCCCTAGAACAGCTTCCACGCGACTGAAGCCCTGCTGTCTCTATTTGGAAGCAGGAATAAATGTTTGCCTTTTGATCGGGAGCTTGTCCACTGTTTACCATCCGCTCTGCACGCACTCCCGTGCACAAATAAAAATGGAATAAATTTTTAATTGCATGAATTGAATTCAGGAGTGCTGCCTGTTTTCCCTCAAGCACAACCAATGGTGACTGCACAAGGCAGAATGCCCCCACCCCTACCCCAGCACAGCACGAACAATGCAAAGGGCAGCCCAGGACCAACGTGGGCACTCTTCGCATACACAGACAGGCTCACCCCAGGCAAAGGCCACCATGCTCTAAAATTAATCCAGCCCTACAGACAACGAAGCTTCCCTGGGGCTTTACACACTGAAGCAGGATCTCCCAGTGTGTGGATTAACCACGAGAAGCCACCTCGCCAGGGCAAACCTCAAGCAGTCACCTGAGAAGCCGAGTGCCCCAGGACATGAGCTCAATAATAATCACCGTCATAAAAATCTGTGACGGTCACCATGTAATGGATACTGTGCCAGGCACCTGGCAACAGGAGCTCAGCCCTCACAGGTCCCCATGAGGCCCACCTCCGTACGTGCGTCACATGCTAGGAAACCAAGGCTCAGAGAGGTCAAGTGGATCTTCACGCTTTTCTCTTTTGCTAGCCCGCCCTCCTTTGCTCTCTTCCTCACTTGCCCCCACCTACTCCTTCCCTTCCTGGTTGTTTTGAGAATAAATGTTGCAACTTTTACACAAAGTCACCTATAGGTGAGTCAGCCAGGGAGCGGAACAGAAGCACACCTGCTAACTTAGAGGATGGGGAAACCTGAAGGCTGGTGGGGTGTGCCGGGTGCCTGCTGCGGGTGCTGGGAGCACGGTCAGTGAGCGCCTCTGCTCCACCGTGCTGGTTCCACCACCGACTCCGCATCTAGCCTCAGAAACCTCCTGGAGGCACTCCTGAGCTCCCAAGGGGAGATGAGAAGGACCGCGACATTCACCTCCTTCCTTGCCATCCCAACAGGCTTAACAAGAAAATGAGGTTGCAAACCGACTACCGGGTCACTCCTGACATTTTTGAAGGTGCTAGCTTTGTGGGCCTATAAATAAGTATTTTTCCTACTGGGAAATGGCTGTTTGCATATATCAGTGTTTTCCCTCATGCCATTGATCGCCCCATGCAACAGCCTGCTTAGTCCGTCAATGACTATTGACAGTGAAATCTACACACAAATGCCATGAGCTGCCAGAGTCCAAGGAGAGGAAGGAGAGCAGACTTGATTCTGGAACTTGGCCTAAGCAAGACACCCCCAGGTGTAATGCTTTTGGTGTGGAGGGGAAGGATGGCAGGTTACAGGGACATAAAAGAAGAATCTCCTTATCAGCCTCAGGAAGACCAGGTGAGTGGCATGAAGGAGGTCCAGACCTGTGCCCCCGAACCCCCAATGAACACAGCATGAGAGAGACCTGTAAGAGCCACTCGACACCTGGAGAAGGAAATATGGCAGAGGCACACCGGTTGGTCATTGGGTTAGAAAGATTGATATGCGCATAATGATGGCCATATCGATTATTTTTTATCTTTTAGAATCAATCCATAGATGATGAACAGGAGATTTAATTATGGATATAGAATTAGATGCAAATGTTATTAACCATGACAAAGTAGAAGTCTAAGTAGCAGAAGAGGTAGTAGTTTTATCAAACACATACATGATGTATATGTCCCTATGTACACGTATGTGCATATACATGTTTACATATACAAAAATACACCAACTCTGAAGTTACAAACTTAATAGAAGAAATCATCTACAACTACCAAAGGTGGTATAAATAAGCTCAATCCATACCCATAACAGCAAGTCATGAGACAGAGCCCAAGACCGACAGTTCAAAATCAGCACTTTAAGCACGACACTAAGACACAGGAGGAGCCACCAGAAGCATCAAAAGCAGAAATTGTTGAAAGAGGTGATCTTTGCTCATGCCTATGAGTTGGCACCAGGAAAAGTAGAGCCCATTGTCAATCATCCTTATTGAAGGAACAGGTGTGAACTGAAGGGCAGGCCGAGAAGCCAGGGTAAGAGGCTGCTGCTTGCTAGGGGCTGCCCTTTGGAACTATCCAAGTTTTCTCCAATGTCTGCGAATATCATGGGAGGGAAGGGACTGGGACAGGACTTTCCGTGGTTTCTTTAATTCCCCAGGTGAGAGTCTGATCCCAGGTTCTTCTGGGGGTGAGGAGTCCCTAATGTCATCGCAAGATCCAGGCATCTGTCTGGAAGCAGCTGCCTTGTGGGGTGGCAGAGACTCCCCCAGGCAGGAGGAGGGAGGAAGCAGCCTGACTGGAGGCCTGGACTGCAGGCACCTGTAGAGAAGGAATGACTCGGCCAACTGCCGCCAGGGGACAGCAGGAACTTTCAGGTTAACCAACTGCAGTTTTAGGCAAAAGGAGTAAAAACTGCCTTTTGTTCCATAATAGCTATAAATTTGCTGTTTAAAAAAAAAAAAAAAAAGGAAGATATTTTTTAAAAGAAACACTGCCAGTACAGAGAAGTAGGAGGACTAGTTAAGGTGACCTTGCCAGTTTCTAAGCCTACTTGAAACACACGGGTCCCAGTTTCAGATTCTGCTTCTGTGGAGGACTGAGCAGCATGGCCTCAGGCCACGGCTCACCTCCTTCCCCACAGCGCCTCTGGGCTACATGGCCGCTTTCCTGCTGGCCAAGTGGAGACACCGACAGCCCTTCCACAGGGTTATTAGAGGATTAAATCAAATGATGCCTGCAAACATTTGGCTGGCGCTAGAGACTCCAAGTATTACTTCCCTCTCCCAGAGCCCGGAAGAAAACATTGCTCCTCACTGCAGAACAAAGTCGCTCATAGGGATCTCCTTCAGGATGGGAGAAAGGGTTCAGGGTAAGGTTGGTAACCACAGATCAGAACTACTGTCAGAGCAGATGATGAAAATGCTTTTTAATGCCTTAGCTGTTTAAAAGTTTAAAAAATACAAAACAAAAAGCTCAGTCATTGATTAGCTGAATTTTAAAAAAATCATATCACAGATATTATACCTAATATTGGTGCGGGGGTAGTTCATGACATTGTCCCTAAGGTGTGCTTACAGTGAAGCTGGGTGCAGGATCATACAAGAAACTCTGCTGGCTTTGCAGTCATGTGGACCTGAATCTGGGTCCTGGCTCTGCTATCAGACAGCTCAGCGACCCTGGCTGAGTTTCTTCATGTCCCCAAGGCTCAGTTTCCCTTTGTAAAAAGGAGATGTCACAGATAGTGCAGAAGCACCACAGAAGTCAAGTGCCTGATATGACGCCCAGCACAGGGCTGGCCCTCGGCTGGCACTAACCACTATTATTTGCAATATGATATCACCTTTTCTTCATGCTCAAAATTATATATTTTGAGAGTGATTTTCTCTTGCGGGAAGGATTTCTCCAAGAGAGGAGGAGATCAGGATGGTGTTTTGTGCTCAAGCCAGGCAGCAGTCAGTGGGGTGATAAAATCGCCTTGTGGATCTTACCATGACTTTTGTCCAAAATGATCAGAGAGCACATTAAATCATTAGCAGGAACTTCGCTGCCTGCTGCTTTTACAATGCAGGCAATGAAATTCATTGCAGAAGCAAAATAGGGCCAATAATATAATTACGGTGCTCTGCCTATGCAGTCAGAGCTGGTGCTATTATTTGACATTGCAAGGCTGTGCTTTCCCCCAGAGTATCGGTGGAGACAAGGTTCGCCCTAATTGGTTCCAAAGCACAACCTCCCCAACACCGTCTTTCCTCAGGACCAGTAATGTGAATTTCCACACGACTGTAAATAGTATTTGCAAACAATACAAACATGGTAATAAGAGGCTAGGTGGGTAATTAATGTGGTTACAAAGTAGCTTATTTGCATTTTTATTTAAAAACGGCCTTCTTTAAAAAGCAGCTCAGACTTCTCTTTGCAAAAGGAGCCTTGGTTAAAGAGTACAGCAGTAATTACTCTCTTTAGGGGTTCTTTTATATGTCCTTCAGGGAATTAGAATGAAAAGATAAGCAGAATTATAAAGGAAATCATGTAAAATATGAAATGCACTATAAACACTTAGTAGTGTATTTACCATGAGGTAGGCCTGCCTTCTTCATTAATGGGATACTTTAACCAGCACACAATACATTCAAATTAATTGTAGATATGGCTAAAAGGTACAATCATCTAGTTAAACTTTTTTTTCCTCGGAAGTTACATTATTTCAAGATTTGAGATAATCTTCGAAGTAAATTCTACGTGATCATCTGCTGAAAAGTGTCCTCAATAGGACAAAGGGCTAGGCCTGGACCAAGATGGAGAGAAACAGATTCATGTTCCCTCATGAATGGAAACGCGACTGCAGAGCAGTTGTTTTATCTTTTCTTAGCTTACATCTTGCATTCCTGGGCTCAAGAAACGGGAAGTCCAAAAACAAATTCCAAAACTCATGTGGACAAGAATTTGGTCTTTCTCATTTAACGTGTGGAAATTTCTACAAGGTGGCCCTGGTGTCAGAGCCAACAGTCTTTGAGAAACCTGAACTCACTCACATGGAAGACACTTAATGATCATGAAGGTGATCCAGGAGGAGCCGCACCTCCTCCCCTTGAGAACTGTCACTGGGAGGCACTAGTGGGACCTAATGAAGGAGCAGGTTCCAGCAGGACTGCAGCACTGGGAGAGTGGCACCCAAGACTAATGTTCCAGTGGCTGCTCTAGGAGGAGAGGGAGGGGGTATGAACACCAGAAGGGTGGGCTACACAGGTGAACAGCCAGCCCAGACCGGGGGACTGGAAAACCCTGTGGGAGGGGCTCGATGATCCACTAAGCAGAAGGTAAAATGAAGTTGCAAACCACCATTGGCTGGGTCACAGGCACACTCAGGAGTGCCCCCAAGGAATGCATCTTCAAGGAGGGCCTGCTACTGGGCCCAACTGCGGTCCACGTCTGAATTCACCACTGGGAGCAGACAGTCAAGAAAAAAAAGAAGTATAACATGTAATAAAATCAAATTAAAGGTTAACGGCTTATAAGTGCTAGGAGTAAAAGAAAGAGTCGGGGAGATGTGAAAGGCTCAGGAGGAGAGCTGGTGAGCAAGCCCGGCCGGAGCAGCACCCAGTAGAGAAGGGCAAGGGCGGACACTGCTCAGCCCAGAGCCAAGTGGCTACTACTTGGTCCCAGCTAATTATTGCTGTGTCTTCCAATATTTTTAAGAGAATCCAAAAGTCTGGATTCTTAATTGAAATCTCATTTTTTAAAAAACTAAAACAGAGAAGAAAAAAAAAAGTGTTAACTACTAAGTGGTTCCAAATAAACCCACCCACAGAGCACCAATAAAACAAAGCTCCAATTCAAGAGAGATATTATACTGCTTAAAATGGTTAAATTAAAAATTTTCCAGACACATCTTCACCCTCATTCACCCAGTCTTCCAAAAATTCAGACAAACAAAAATCCCAAATGAGTTCCAGCTATGTCTGCCTCTTTCTCGAGAGCATCTGTATTCATGAATCCACATGGTGTTGATAGCTTCTCACTTCCTGCCCCCAGCCTCCTCTAAACATCCCAAACACATTTTTCATAGTCTGACTTATGGCATGAAACCGTATAAGACCAGATCTATGAGAAACCAGCTACTTGGTATTGTTTTGAAAATATTCATCCGGTAATATTTATTTATACCTTAGAATTCAGAGGCTTTAATGATGTTTTAAATATGATTTTGAAATACTTGGGGGGGAAAAGGCAAAAGAGCGATGAAGTGGAAGAGAAAGATAATAAGTTTATGAGGTTCAAATAAATATATCCAGAAAACTGGGTCATTTACATCAGAACTGCAGTCTTGTCTGTTAAAATATGCAAACGACAGCATGAAAAATGGTTTGTGATTTTAAAGAAATATAGCACTACAAATGTCAGTGTGCAAGAACTCAATAACACTTAATGAAACTTCGGACTTCAAATTAATTACTGATTGACTAGAGCATCTAGAGGAAGAACAGCTGTATCAGAGATGTCTGGGAGAGGCTATAAATCTGGAGGCCTCTTTGGAGGACTCCGTGTTGGTCTATCCCATCAATGCTAGGTTAATGGGGCAACAGGTCACTGGAAAGACCTCTGGTGAGATTCTCAGAAATTGGACTGGTCCATGTTTTCCTGACTTAGTTGTACTTTTGTTAAAATTCTTAACTTGTGGCTTTAATTGCTTACAGTAGTTTGGTGTAAAAGGTTATACAAACTTGAGAAGTGGTATTTTATTCATAGATAACGGCACCTTTGGTTGATGGTAACAGATAAACGGCACTGATGTTAAAAGCATCTTTGGTGGCTGGGGATGTGGCTCAAGCGGTAGCACGCGCCTGGCATGCGTGTGGCCCAGTTTCGATCCTCAGCACCACATACAAACAAAGATGTTGTGTCTGCCGAAAACTAAAAAAAAAAAAATAGATATTAAAATACTCTCTCACCTTTTTTTTTAAAAAAAAAAAGCATCTTTGGTTGATGGTATTCTCTGCTCACAGTATTGTCTCTTCCCCATCTTTGCCATGTTTTCTTTAGCAGAGGACATATTCCTGGCCCACTGATACTGGTCTTGACCATGAGATTTGACATGACTTTGGGGATGTGAAGCAGATATGAAACACATCAATGTCTGAACAGAAGCCCCTGATGACTTCTCCTGGGTGGCCTTCTCCTATTATGATTCACCATGAGAAACCGAGGCCAGGAAAGCCCAGCTAAGACCATGGAGACACACAGCCTTCAGCCCACATGCGTCATGAGCAGGCAAATACACCTTTGCTCTTGCATGTCCTTCAGGGGCTGGGGTTGCTTGTTACTGCAACAAAAGCTTACTAACACATCACCTTTGCAAGTTAGCTATGAAGATTTGTACTACAAGATACAAGTCGTGGCTCTGTCTTACATGGTTTACATAATTCAAAACGTTCAACCATAACCGTGCTGGACCTGTAACAAGGAAATTCTCACCTAATGGATAAACGCTTTCTAAAACAGATACTGTTATGACATGGAGAAGGGAGAGAATGTATCAAACACTGCCTATAATAAGAGCTTCACAGTAATGAACAGTCTCCAGTGGGACAATAACATAGTAAGACACCAGTGACAAAGTGTTCAGTATGTGGCAGGCATTCATCTAAACACTTGTTCATTTCCTCAACAGCCAATAGGGCCATGGGTCCTATTTCTATCCCTGTCTTACGAATGAGGAAGCAGAAACACAAAGAGGACAACTAACGTGCCCAAAAAAGAAATGGATAGATAACCTCCTCTTTGTCATTCTCCATATAACTCTGGGTTCCTCCTCCTCCAATTTTAGTATTCTGTGTGTCGCGCTTTCCACACAACCAAAACAGATTCATTAAAAAGTATTTCAAGTACCGTCAGCCCATCACTCAGGAAAAGCACTCCGATGATCAAATGCCCCATAAATTCCGAGATCCATTCTAATAATTATTCTGATTCATTTCCCACATAGCAGTGCCTCCCTCGCTACAATGCCATCCTCAAATCCGCCTCAGGTAAGACTCTTCCAAGGATCAGGAACCTGCCTTGCTCTAAATCCCCACCCCAAACCTTCCCCATGTGGGAAATCTATGTTAATTCCACCAAACTAAAGCTATAAAACAGCAATCTTGTAGAGGAATTTAAAAAGAGGGGGGGAGAGAGAGAGAGAGAGAGAGATTGAAACTCATAAAAAGGAATTAGCGTATTCTCGCGGGCTAGCCTGTGTCGCGTGTAGGAAACAGGTACAGGGAGTCCTAATGCAATCCTCTAAAATGTTGGGACCACGTTGAAAATATTTTTGGAGCATCTTGTTCAGAGCCCAAATAAATATATCCGAAACTCCTCTGAGGCTCTTTTCTACTGGCAGATATCCCTTCTTCTGTGTGCCCTGTCTGCAGCCAATGATCCTTAAGGCTGTTTAGACAAAGCACCAGCTCAGTTCCAAGCCTTCATTCCCTAGGCTGGGTGCCCCTCTGGAGGAGCTGTGGGCCACCAGAGGATGGGCACCTTCTCCTATGTCTCACATAGGTGACACAGGGCTCATGGCCCTAATCTTGGGATGCTCCAGGTATCCTGTGGTGGTGATGTTCTGTAAACAAGTCAAGATGGCGCCTGGCATTTTGCCAGAGGGAGTGGTTTGTGAAGTAACACCAGCGAGCCATTAAGCGTGGAGATTCCTTATTGGTTGACAGACATCAAAACCAGAACAGTGCCGAGGGCTACCACTGGCAGTCCCCACAGGACTGAGCCACAGTGGGCTACCACTCCTGGGAAGCCACCACTGCACAGGCCACCCCTTGCAACCTACCTATTCCTGGTCCTAAGAAAACCAAGCTTCCTCCTGGCTCTGGCTTGGCCCAGCTCCAATTTGCATCTTACAACTCCATCTTCCAGATGAGCTGCTTGCTCTCAGCCACAGCTTGGATCAAATACTGGCTTCGACAGGAAGGTCAGGCTTTCCAGTAATGACCTCATCTCTGCCTGACCCCTCTGAATTGTGCCTTCATGCCCACTCAGCCCACTCTTCTCAGCTACCACCCCTATGTCCCACCCTTCAACAGTGTGACACCATCTAATCTAATCTCTTATGTTGGTCAAGCATAAATCAAAGCAGAAGATGCTCCATACCCTGCCAAATAGGGGACCATGCTCTCCAGTGATCCCAAGGAATAACATCCAGGAATGTGTCAATAGCCTCAGGGAGGCCAGTGATTGTCCAGTCTGGACCACATCATAAAGGCTGATCGTTTAATGTCCACTCTATAAAGTAATTCTTGCTATTTGCCCTAATATTAGATTCCCCAAACTTCTAAAAATTATGCTATTATCCTGAAATTTTTTCAAATAAAGTCCTATTACTCCAAACTATATACCCTTAGACCTTTTTTCCCCCTTAACCAAGACAAATGAAGTATTATATGTCCAAATAGAAGGTCTTTTCCCCATTCTTCTCATTTCAACAATACAGATTTAATATATAAAAATTCCAAGGAAAATAGTCTTTAAAAAGAACTTTCTGTGGTTTTCCAATCAAGTAAATAAGAGACCAAACACTCCGAAGTACTCATAACCCCGTTGAGGAATTACCATGAATGAAGTGAGGTTATATTAATTAACTTCTTGGAAGGCATCCATAATACTTAATGGAAATAGAAACATTAGGAGTTGCTAATGCCTGGGAAACACCCATCCACCCACTGAAATCCCCAGAACGCCTCCCTGTCACCCACCAAAGAAGCTTCCTAAATCCAATGAAGACTTAGAGGGGAAAAGATGGGATAAGAAGAGAAAAACTAAAACTTATCCAGCTTTTACACACTGTTTCATTTGTTCTATGATCTGGTTCAACAAGACTTATTACTGACAGCTTCTTTTTCAGAAAGCTGAGACTGGAAAACTGACATGCATTCACTCACTCAGTCACTCAAGGAACAGAAGAAACAAAATACATCCATTCACTGGATAGTCACGTAAGTCAGATCCTGAGCTTAGAGGCCTTGTCTGGTTTCATTCCAAGCCCACAATGATCAAGTAGATAAAAACCGAGCTTACAGTTGGCCACCTGCTTACTTCGTACACTGAATATCAGACGTCGGAGAATCGGCACTGTAATTGACAAGTTAGCTTTGTGGCTCAAAACAGCTTTCCTATAGAAAGAATGTTGACTATTTCAAATTTCCAAAAAGTAACTTCTGGAGACTCCTCTTTGAGGGGGAAAAAAAAAAATTCTGAATTATCAGGGAGTTAGATCCAGTCCAACATTCCAGAACACCTGGCCTGGATAGACGGCAGGAAACCCCTGAGCAGGGAGGGCTCCTTTCTCCTTCAAGTCAGGCAGAGAGTAACTACTTCCTAAAGTGGCATGAAGCTCTCTTGCTCTGCTCAAGTCGAAGTAAAGGAAGGACAAGAGACTCGGGTCCTGAGACTTGGGAAAAAAAGATTCTGTGCTATTTTCTTCTCTGGCAGGTCAAGGCATCAATTTCTATTATACAATTTCACACCATCTAGTGAAACTATTTCTATAACCCTGCAAAAAACAGTTGCGTTCCCCGAGTGCACTCCTTTCTCTGTGTCTGCCGACACCTCTTGCAAAGCTTGGCAAAACAGGCAGGGTTCCAGCGTGGGACGGATAGTAAATGGGCAGACTGACGGGCAGCCCATGGGCTCCTTTGCTTCTAAGTCACCTGTCAGATGAGCATCAGAAACAGCTCCAGATAAGAGGCAACTCCTAGAATAAACGCCAAGGTAGAGACAGTTCTGTATCCTGATGAACATAGTGACCACTCAAGTGCATGTATAGGATAACATTTCACAGAAACAAATACACACACACACACACACACACACACACACACACACACACAGCTACACACAAAGGAAACCTGATAAAATTCAAATAAAATGAATGCAATTGTGCCAATATCAATTTCCCAGGTTTGAGCACTGCACCACAGTTATCACTGGGGAAACAGGGTGAAGGGTGCCCAGAATTCTCTGTACTATTCTTTATGAATTCTATAAGTGTTTTAAGTTTATTTTAAAATAAAGGTTTTAAAGGAGTAAGGTAGATAATTATGACAAGCCAAGCACATAAATCGTCAGGTTAAACCCAATTCTGGCAACTAGATTTGTGAGGAATATACTGAACTGTACACCTCTTTTCTCAGCAATTCTTACCCTAACCAGTGCCGGCCCGTGGAAATACTGCAAGCGACATATGTAATTTTGAGTGTTCTAGTGGCCATGTCAAGGAACGGTTAAAAGCAACAGGCTATACATACACTTCTGGGTGACGAACTGGAAGCTAACTTTGACTAATATTTTATTGAAGCCAGCACACCTGAAATGTCACAGTTTCAGCATGTAATAAAACTAGAATTGATAAGAAAACATTTTACATTTTAGTGCTAAGTCTTTGAAACCTGGTAAGCACTTTATTTTATGGTCACTGCTCATTTCAATCGGGACCAGCTGCATTCTAGCACAGGTGTGGCCAGTGG
>NC_138200.1:58930759-59104587 GCF_964194105.1 Spermophilus citellus | reverse complement strand
ATATTGGTCAAAACCACCGAATACACAACACTAAAGTAAACTATGGACTTTGGGAACAATGATGTGTCCGTGTAAGTCTAGAAAGTGTAATGAATGTATCACTCTGGTGCAGGACATTGTACGGCACCAGTGCCTAAGTTGATATTCTAGTTTATGCTCAATTTTGTTTTGATCTGAAAAGGTTCTTTAAAAAAAAAGTCTACTTAAAAGGAAAAGAAGATATTTGGGGGAAATTAGCACAGATTTTACTATATTATGGAATTTTTTAATTATTTTAGGTTTGATAATGCTGTATCTTATAAAATCTTTGAGAAATACAATATTGCCTATGTATTAATGTCACTATAAAATGCCCTGAAATATTTCCTGCCATGCCCCATTTATCTGCATATCTTTCAGTTGTTTAATTCACAAAGCACACTTAGGTGTGAGTACATAAAGACATGCATATCGTTATGCGTTAGCACTGTTGGAGGTGGATACCTCATTTCTTAAAAAGATGTAAAAGGAACTGCTGGTAAGGCTGCGGCATACACAAAGAGATGATATTCATGGAAAATGTGGATTTACATAGCACACTTTAACCTGGAGATAGTGTCTTCATTTGTTTAATATCTTTATTTGTACGTGGTGCTGAGGATCAAACCCAGTGCCTCACATGTACGAGGCAGGAGCTCCACCACTGACCCACAACCCCAGCCCTTCATTTATTTTTTAAATACCTGTTTGTTTTGCTTAAGAGTCTTAACAACTTCACATGTTTCAGGGTGCATTATTTTCATGGGAGATAAATACTTGTTTTATTTTAGTTCTCTGCTGCCATGAGTATTAAAACAGTGTAGAGCCATCCTTTGAAGTACAACCCACATTCTAAGAAGAATAAGTTAATCTGCCTCCACTTCCTCATAAATGTCTAAACGCTGTGATACCTAGTTATGAAGTGCCATGTATTTGTCAAAACTACAATGATCTTTAAGAAATCAAACATCAAAGGAGATCTCTGTGTTTGGGCGAGTTCATTTCTTCTTCTCTTCTCTGGTTTTCAGAGACAGCAGATTCTGGAAATGTTCTCCTGGCCTTTGTGTCTGCTCCCATTAATATTATGCCTAAATCAGTAACTCGCAATCTGCATTCTTTCTTGATGTTTATTTTTCATATCTGAAAGGAAGATTCTCTCTCCTTTTCATTCTTGTGTTTATTTTAAAACTGAGGTCAGGATAGGGCTCTGTAATTCGCTGCAGCTGTCACATGCTGTCAGAGCCAGACAATTTGTTAAGTCCCATGGCTGGTGTTTAAGCTGTGACAAGGCCTGGTTTCAAAAAAATAGGGATATTCGACTCTAACTTTTAGCCAGGTTTCAGGGTTAAGGGCCATACTCCAAAGAAACGCTTTTTATCCTATGAAGGTTCCCTCGTCTTGATCAGAAGGCAGGAGAACCACAAAGCTCCGTGTTTCTTTCCACCTGTCTCATTTTATGAGATATTTAGATAGAACAAAGAACAAGATGAGAGCCCATCCAAACCAAGTATTAAATTTTGAAGTCTTCATTCTTTACTCTCCATCTGTTCAAATATCTGGTTTGAAATTATGATATTAAAGAACTTGAACAAACTTGTGGGTTACAAAAAGGGGTCATTCGTTTGAAGGTCAGGAACTTCCTCTATTAAGTGGAAATAAAATGGTGTTCATGAAATTGCAAAGAAGGAAATGTACTCTAAACATTCTACTGAACTCTACATCAAAAGTTACTAGCCTACTTATATACTCAGGTTCAAATAAATAATGAATGGCTTTTCAATTCTTAAATATAAAAAACAGGGAAGAAAGCATTTCTTTATTTTTATCTTTGTTTCTACTTACTGTTCTTCACCTCACCCAAGTTTCAGGCCCATCAATTTATATGCCATGACTAGACATCTTAAAAAAAATATCTGTCTTTGCGGTTTGCTATGTAGTTTTATGTGTTGACCAAGGCTTTGTGTGTTCAAAGCTTGGTCCCTAGGGTACCAAGTACTGGGAGGTGATGTGGAACCCATGAGATATGGGGCATGAGGAAAGGTCTTTCTTTATGTCAACTGAAAGTGCTACCCTTGAAAGAAAGTAAGACAGTAGTTCTCTGGCAAGCCCTGGATAGTTCCCACAGGAGGGTTGATATGATAGGCAGAGTCTGGTCTCACCCAGCTCCGTGGCTTCCTTGATGTGACGTGGTCAAGGTGGCCCTTGACAGAGCAGAACCAAGGCCAACACCATGCTCCTGAACCTACAAAACTGTGAACTCAAACATCTGTGAGCTTTTCTTTATAAAGTTAGCCCGTCTCGTGGATTTCTTGATAGTATTGAAGATGCACTATTCAGGATTCTCTGCCAGAACCAAAGATTATCACATCAACTCCTGCTCATCATTCACAGCCTATTACCTTTCCAGAGCATTTCCCTTTATGAAAGACAGTTCCTTTTCACCAGCGCAGTTATTCTTTTAGTATATCGTTTATTTCCTTAAAAGCACTGATAAATTTCACATATTATTCTATCTGTTCTATAGATATTTTATGTCCATAAACATGAAATGTAAATTTCCAGAGAGCAAGGGCCCAGACTGCTCTGTGTATTGTTCATAATTCAGAACACTTTACACTGACAGGCAAATAGAAAGGATAGGCTAACAATGTTTTGAATGACTAAAATAATTTGTAAGTATGGTACAAAGGATTTAACAAAGGTCTCATAATATAATGTAAGATTTTTAACCTTGTCAGAAAAGAACTAAAGTTGCAGCTGACAACCCGGAGAATATAAAGTTAGGAGAATGAAGGAATTGCAGGACCAATAAGAACATATCTTAATTCCATCTCAGTCCAGTTAGAATAGCAATCACCAAGAATAAAAATAACAATCAATGCTGGCAAGATGAGAGGGAAAGGAACACTTACCTGCTGTTGGTGGGAATAGAGTATGGTCCATATGGAAATCAGTATGGAGGTTCCTCTAAAAGCCAAAAATAGATCTACCATATGATCCAGCTATACCACTCTTCAGTATCTGTCTCAAAGAATTAAAGTCAGCGTACGTTACAGATACTTGCATACCCATGTTTACCACAGCATAATTCACAATAGCCAAGTGATAGAATCAGCCTAGGTGTCCATCAACAGATGAATGGATAAAGAAAATGTAATGCAATACTATATATATACAGATATACACTTATATGTATATATACATACGTGCGCTCACGCACGCGCACACACACACACACACACACACACACAGGACTTTTATTCAGCCATAAAGAAGAATAAAATTATGTCATTTAGGGAAAAATGGGTAGAACTGGAAATCATAATTTTGAGTGAAGTAAGCCAGATTCAAAGAAAAGTACAAAATGTTTTTCTCATATGTGGAAGCTAGGGGGAAAAATATAGCAAAATAAAAAGGGTGCCCTACAGTTATCAAAAATACAAGTAACAATAAATGTTGGCAAGTATGTAGGGGAAAAGATTCACCTCATACATTGTTGGTGGGACTGAAAATTGGTGCAACCATTCTGGAAAGCAGCATGGAGATTTCTCAGAAAACTGGGATTAGATCCTCCATTTGACCCAGTTATCCCACTCCTTGGCATACACTCAAAGGATTTAAAATCAGCCACATCAATGTTTATAGCAGCTCAATTCACAATAGCTAAGCTATGGAACCAACCTAGGTGCCCTTCAACAGATGAATGAATAAAGAAAATGTGGTACATATACACAATGAAATGTTACTCAGCTATAAAGAAGAATAAAATTATGGCATTTGCTGGTAAATGGATGGAATTGGAGACACTCATGCTAAGTGAAATAAACCAATTCCAAAAATACAAATGCTGAATGTTCTCTCTGATATGCAGATGCTAACACACAATAAAGGTGGGGATAAAAGTTCATCTGATTAGACAAAAGGGAATGAAAGAAAAGGACAGGGGATGGGAATAAGAAAGAATGAATCAGATATAACTTTCCTATGTTTGTGTATGAATACACGATCAGTGAAACTCCACATCGTGTTCAACCTACTGTACATATACATATATACATGTGTATATATATATATATATATATATTATATTGCATTGTGTACATCATGTACAACCTACTATACATACACGGAGTATAACTTATTGTAATTAGGATCCTAATTACAATAAGTTATACTCCGTGTATGTATAGTAGGTCAAAATACACTCTGTCATGTATACCTAAAAAGAAAAATATATAAATAAATAATAGGGTGCCATAAAAGCAGAAGGGAGACCATTAGGATAGAAGAAGATGGATGGGGTAAGAGGGAGAGGTATTGGGGAGTGAAATTACTCAAATTACATTTTTATGTTGGTACAAATGTTTTATGTGAAGCCTACCATTCTGTATAATCAACATGTACCAGTAATTTTTTTAAATAATCCCTCTTAAGTGATAATTTAAAAATTTATTGGTAGATTTATACCTCACAATGCAGTAATGCAGATGTCAATAATGGCTCAAGGAGAAGAAAGTTAGCTGTTTGTAATATTTAACAGGAATGAAATCAATATTATTCTGAAGAATAGTGTGACATGTTAAGATGCATGTTATAAAACACCTATTAATGAAATAACTCAAAAATAGTTAAAAATGAATGAATTAAAATGGTAAAGGCAGAAAGGAAGAACAGATGAATTCAAAAAACAAGAGACATATGGAAGAGAAATGCCTATATTTGAAGAACAATATCAATTCAATAGGCCAAACGGTCACCTTGAGAGAAAGTAGGAAGAATCCAAACCAGAAAAGCAGGAGAGAAGAAATAAGATTAAAAGTGAAATTAATAAAATGAGAAACAGAAAATGGCAAAACTCAATGAAAATAAGTCAATTCTTTGAAATGATCAACTTGACACGTCTTTACCTAAACTATACATTCTCAAAGTTGTTTATTGAAAGACAAAAAAAATATCAATTATTAGCTTTTGAAGTTTTCCAAAGACCACAGTATACAGTAAAATTTCTTTGGATAGAAATGCAGCAATTTGAGGGGAAAAAAATATCCAGAAGGCTAACTTAGGGGGGAATTTAAAAAGAAAAACGCTGAGGATTACTGAACTAATCTCACTGAATCAATGAAGATATAAAATGTGAAATTAGAAATGTAAGAAGGGACAGCAGTACTGATTCTACAAAAATTAAAATATTACAAGCAAATACTAGAAATTAGACAATTACATTGAATGTTCTTTTTGAAGTAATTCAACAAGATGGAGAAAATCTTAATCAATAACAAGAACCCAGATTAATAACTGACAATGATATTCTCAGGCTATATGAACCCACTGGTGAATCCCATCAAATATTTTGAAAAGAGATGATACTAATCCTTCACCAACTCCTTCATAAAATTGAGGTGGTCAGAGTTTTCACATCATTTTATGAGGTTAAGATCACCCCAACCCTCAAGCCAAACAACATATCACAAAAATTAAAACTACACAACAATATACTTCAAGAATAGACAAGGGGGGAATGAAAGGGAGGGAGGAGGGAGAGGAAAAGGAAGACAGTGGAAAGAATCTGACATAACTTTCCTTTGTACATATGTGAATATACCACAGGAAATCCCACCGTCATGTACAAGACTGAGACCCTAATAAGGTATATTCCATGCATATATTATTTTATCAGAATGGACTCTATTGTCATATATAACTAAAAAGAACCAATGAAAAAGAAAATATGAAAACCCACAATATTACCGAAGTGAGCCCCAAAATATATAAAACGCATTATGAAATATTACCATATGGGATACAATCCAGGAATCCAAGGTTAGTTAACACCCCAAAATTAATGTAATGCACCATGTGAAGAGAATAAGCAGCAAAACCCACATGATCAACTTGATGAACTGAGAAAATAAGTTTAATGACATTAATGTTTAAAAACTCTCAACTAGGAATAAAAGGAGCTGCCTCCACCGAGAAGGGACATCCACAGAAAGCTTACTGCCAGCACCACCCCAGGGATGAAAGCTTTCCCTTGAAAATCATGAACAAAACAAGAATAGCCACCCTGGCCTCCCTGACCCAACACTGACTGAAGGGTCTAACTGGTAAAGTAAGAGGAAAGGAAACACCCAGATTTGAAAGGACCAAGTAAAAGAAGATTTCTACCACAGACAAAAGTGTGTCATATAGAAAATCCAATACAACATATGAAATAAAAAATGAAAAATTAAACTAAGTGAGCCGAGTAAAATGAAAGATTCAAAGATCAAAATTTTTAAAAATTGTCCTTCTGTAAACTAGCACCAAATAATTGGAAACTGCTAAGGACCCAGAACATCTTAAGTAACTTTGTAAAAGTACATAACTGGAGAGTTACTACTGCTTCACTGAAGACTTATTATCAAGTCACAATAAGGTCGTGTGTCTTTAGTATCAGGGTAGAAAAACAGGTCAAGTAACTAGAAAAAAAAAAGCATACCTAAAGGTGACCCAAACATACATCAACAATTGATCTGATAAAGGTGAAAGGCAATTTAGATGAAAAAGATGGCCTTTTCAACAAATGGGGGTGCTATAATTTAATATTCACATGCAAAAATCACTTAAATCTATGCCTCAGCTGTATACAAATTTTAAAATATCTCAAATGAACCTAAGCGTTAAATTCTAAAAGGAATCAAGAAAACCCAAAAGTTCCTGTTCTTAAGTCTCGGTTAAGCCAGGATTAGTCTAAGGTATGATCCATAAAAGAAACAAAAAAAAAATGGTAAGTTGAAATTTATAAAACACTAAGACTTTTACTCATTGAATGATAGTAAAATAAAAAACCAAGCCACATAAGGAGAAAATATTCATGAACTACATTTTTAATAAATGATTTGTATCTAGATTATATAGAGAGCCTTCAAAAGTCAATAGTAGGAAAACAAAAGAAATGGCAAAGTTTTGGACACTTCATCAGAAAAACACAGAATCATGAAAATATAACCAGCATCATTAGTTCTTTAGATAATTCCAGTTAAACCACAATCAGACACCACTACACACTTATTAGAATGGTTAAAATTACAGACATCCCATGACAAATGGAAGGAAGGGTGTAAAAAAACCAGAACTCTCATATACTGCTGGTAGAGATGGAAAATGGTACCATTGGTTTGAAAACTCATTTGGTAGTATCTTAATGGGCTAAATATATGCTTGCCACATAATTCAGTGAACCCATGTGTATACATGTACCCAAACATTTCCCCAAAGAAAGAAAGCATTTTGATCCCAAATTAGACCAGAACTTAAAAGCAGCTGTGGATGTAATAGCCTAAAATTGAAAACAACTCAATGTCTATCAACAGGTGACAGTGAAATATTGGTGTAATTGTTGTATCCCTACAATGGAATGCATTTAAAAGTATTAACTAATGGTACAATGACTCTATGGACAGACATCAACATTATTACAGGGAATGAAAAAAGCCACCCAAGAGGACCTACAGTAGAATTCCTTCACGTGAAACTCCAGACCAGTGGTTCACAAACTTTTCCCAAGAGAAAGATAGTATTTTAGGCTCTCCAAGTCATGAAGTCCCTGTCATAACTACACTCTGCTGTTATCAGGCAAAAGTAAACATAGATAAGTTAAAAGTTAGTGTGGCTACGTTCCAATAACATTTGTTTACAGAAGCAGGTGGTTGGGCTATATTTGACCCAGAGGGTGTTATTTTCCAATCATCGCTTTAAAAAATTTGTAATCTATTCTACTATGATATAAAACAAGTAACTGGTTATAGGGATGGGAAGATAGTAAGGAGGAGGTATTTCATAAGATCATGAGGAAATTTGGGGGAAGGACAGAAATAGTCATTATCTTGATTATGGTGATTATTGCACAGGTGCATACATATATTAAAACCTAATAAATTGCAAATTTTAAATATCTACTGTTAATTATGTGTCAATTATACCCAAATAAAGCTATTAAAAATCAATTAATGCACTGTACCATATTAACAAAAAATTAGAACCATATTAATAAAGGTTTTATTCCAAATTCAACACCCCCTCACAATATATGATAAAATGCTCGACACATAGTATATATCGAATAAAAGCAGCCATTAATGGGAAGCAGGGGCATAGTAGAAAAGTATACTGGAATAATACTGAATTTTGAAACAAGTAGATTACTGTTTAAGTCCAAATGAGCTATTTACTAACTGTGTGAATTATGGCCAATAATAGTTACCTATTGGCCCAGTATTATAGACAATGGGATATTTCACATAAAGTATATTGTAGAACATCTAACCCTAAAAAGATAGTTACAACTGTTTTGTTCTAAATTTTTAACATTTAAAAATATACACAAATCCAGGGGCTGGGGTTGTGGCTCAGTGGTATAGCACTTGCCTAGCATGTGTGAGGCCCTGGGTTTGATACTCAGCACCACATAAAAATAAATAAAAAAGTATTGTGTCCAACTACAACTAAAAAATAAATATTTTTTAAAAAATTATACACACACACACACACACACACACACCCTAGCACATCATGCTCAGTAGATTCACCGATTATCAATTTTGAGTTAGTTACATTTTAAAACTATTTATCATGTTGATTTTCAATCACAGACACAAAATTAGGATAATGAATTTTATGCACTCAAAACACAACTTCGAAATCATCATTTTTAACATTCTTTATCATCTGTCCTCCTTTTTAAACTGTAATGTGTCAAAGTTATTACCCAGGAATCACAGCATTTTACCTGTAAATACTTACATACATCCGAGATAGATTTTTTAATTGAAGAATTAAATGTTGGGACATTATATTTATTGGCCAGGGCTTCAACGTACCACAGAGTGGGTAGCTCGGTTTTGGAGGCTGGAAGTCCAAGATCAAAGTGTTGGCAGGGTGTTTCTTCTGAAGCCTCTCTCTAGCTGGGAGATGGCCGTCTTCTCTCTGTGTGTCCATGTCCAATTTCTTCTTCACCAGTCAAATTGGATTAGTGTCCCTTTAACAACCTTATTTTAACTTAATTACCTCTTTAAAAATCTGATCTCAGCCTAGTCACGTTCTGAGGCCCCCCAACACATGAATCTGGGGAGACGCAGTGTAGCCCATAGCAGACCTGTACAGTGATAGGCCACTGTAATACCACGGAGATGTTTGGCTCATACGTCCCTGTACAGCCTCCCACTCCTGCAACTAGAGACCCAAGCCACATTCTCTCCAAACTTCTCATGTCCAAGACTGAGCACAACGGGAACACCAAAGTCAGGCCATCTTTGCCCTCTGTGGATCTCTACTGGGCAATACTGCTCTGGGTCTCCTCCTGTCCCGGATGACACTTTCTCAAGGCTGCACCATAAGGTGAGGCTCTTCTTTTCCTTTCCTTCCCTCCTTCCTTCCCTGTCTCTGTTCACAACTATAAGGCCTGCATCCCAGTCTGAAAACTCCCCCTACCTACTTCTACTTTCCTATTTCCTACCTAGGTACTTCCCACAATAAACCTAATTCTATCTTGGTGTCCGATTCATGGACACAAAAGGTGCACTAATAGTAAATAGTGAATAGTAAATAGTAAATAGTAAATAGTGAAACCTACAAGAAAGCAATTAAGCAAATGAGTCATGGCAGCAGGAGCCAGATTTCATACAGATTTCATATAGTTTACGAGGCTGCAGATGAGCGAGGGAGGAGCCTAGAACAAGCCTTGTGCTAATTGATTATAGTTAAAGATATTAATAGGAACTCATGGTTATCTTTAGATGCATGTGGTCACATATGCATACTTATAAGTATGCGTATATACATGGGTTCTATACATGCTTAAAGTTCCTTGATTTGTCATCTCAGAAGGACTAGAGACAGTCCAGTATCAATGAATACACCTGTCACTCGGGTTTTGTTGTTTTTTTAACTGTATTCTTTAAAAAAAAAAAAAAAAAAGCCTAGGCTTTGCTCTGTCCATAATATTTTTATTTTAGTTTTATCTATTGATGATCACATAAGATACTATTTTAACAGCAATGTGACATGCCATTCGTTATAGGATTCTAAGCCTTTGCTAATTTAATAGATAAAATGGTATCAAGTTGTCACAGACAGAACAAACGTTGCAAGGAAACATGAAAAACGTTAGTAATAGTGTAAGCCTAACTTTTCCCCTCCCTAGATTGTTTTTCACAATTTTTCATAAGAAATGAATGTCAATGACTTACTCAACAAGATCCCTAAAGCTCAAGAAATAAAGCCATGAATCAATAAGAGGGAGGCCATCAAATTAAAAAGCTCCTGCACATCAAAAGAAATGATTAAGAGTGGAGAATGAGCCTGCAGATCAAGAAAAGTATCTCTGCCACTCTCTCCTCTCACAGCAGATTAATATACAGAATATCTAAAGAAATTTTAAAAATCAGTGCCAAAAAAAAGAAATAACCCAATCAATAAATGGGGGGAAAAGCTAAGGAGAAATTTCTCCAAAAAAAAATTGTCATTATCTCTGGTAATCAGGGAAATGTAAATCAAAAGTACACCAAGATTTCATCTCACCCCAGTCAGAATGGCAATTATCAGGAACACAAACGGTAATGAATGCTTGCAAGGATATGTTGGGGGGTGGGGTACGCTTATACAATGCTGGTAGGACTGCAAATTAGTACAACCACAATGAAATGCAGTGCAGAGACTCCTCAAAAAATTAGAAAAGGAGCCATCATATGACTAAGATTTTTCATGTTAAGGTGAGATTGCAATAAATCACCAAGTCGATCTTAGAGCAGGAGACAGAAACTTTATTCACCAGCTGCAATCCAGATCACCAGCTGGTGGGCCAAGGGGCAGGCTGCAAGTCCACACCCTTCAAACCCCTCCCAGGGTTTGAGTACACCTTTTATAGTCCAAAACCATGTTAAAGCATAAGTGGCTGTTGCTATGATTCAAAACCACGCACAAACGTCATGAGATCTAAAATCATAAGCAATAAAAGGGAGTGGGCCAAAACGTTCCTAGTCGAGTACAAGTTAAAGAATGGTTACTAATGTCTAGACAATCTCTGACAGGGTACATAGTCCAAGAAAAATGGGAACCAAAGAGAGAACACCTTTACACTGTATAAGAATTGCCATTTTGTGTTGCCAAACATACTATGCTAAGCAACTATTGATGGGTACAGAGATGGGGCTCTCCCATGGGAGAAGCATTTCTTACATGACGAGGAGTCTCAGGGCAAAATGGAGTCTGTTTGGTCATTGTCCCATAGCCTGGCCTATAACATTCACTCCTCAGTGCTGAGAGCCATAGCTAAGTAGGAATGACGCATGGCAATTTCCTTGTCAGTCTACCCCATGTTGCTTAGAGGAAGGACTCTCCATTGTGGAAATGGGCTTGCCTTGGACCCAGGTTATTTGCAGTGACATTGCATGTATGTTTGAGTAAGGTGACCCTGCTCAAGGACCAGGGTGGATCCGGGTTTAGGGAGGATCCTGCTGGATTAGGGTGGGTCCAGGTTTAGGGTGGACCCTGCTGGGAATAGGGTGTATCCTGCTGCCTCAGGCGCCCGCCCGCTCCTTGAGTTCCCATTGAGTTCTCGCGGGATTCAGAGAGTCTTTTGGGATGCAGAGCCCAGTGGAAGTGTGGATTTTCCCCAGAACGTGCGTGTAGAGTGCCGGTGAGAGTTCGGGAATAAAGAGTTGCTGTTTGAATCTATAAGGCTGTGAGTGGCTCGTGATTTTGTGCCCAGCCAGACTGTGGCACCTCAGTATTTACCCAAAGAACTAAAATCAGCATATTATAGCGATACAGTCATTTTAGTCACAACAGCCAAATTATGGAATCAAAACCAGATGCCCGTCAACAAATGAATGGATCAAGAAAATGTGGTCTATATACACAATGGCATTTTACTCAGCCATAAAGAAGAATGAAATAATGGTATTTTCTGGTAAATGGATGGAAATTGAAAAAAACATGCTAAATGAAGTAAGCCAGACTCAGAAAATCATGAACCAAACGTTCTCTCTCATAGTGGAAGCCAGAGCAAATAAAGAAAAGAAGATGGCAGAGGAGGGACAGGGTATCATAAAGATAGAGAGCAGACTGTTGAAATAGAAGGAGAATGAGAAAGAGAGACAAAAGAAAGGAAAGGGGTAAATATGGAATGAATTTATATACATAAAATTTCCCCAGTGCATATATGTAGAAAATACCAATCAAAAATAAAGAAGTGAAAGAAAGATCAACAGAGGAAAGGAAGGAGAATAGGGGGAAGGGAGAATGAAGAGAAAGTGGGGAGATTGGGATTGCAATCAAAATTCTTGTGTTTTGTCCAAATAAACCGAAATACTTACATATAATTATAATGCTCTAGTAAGAAAAAAGAGAAGTGAATGTCGAAATACCATGTTGTTGTTCTACAAATTAAAAGAATGTATTTATATAAGCTGGTATTTTAGTTAACTTTTTTACTGATGTGACCAAAAAGGCTGACAA
Source organism: Spermophilus citellus (assembly GCF_964194105.1). Taxonomy (NCBI): domain Eukaryota; kingdom Metazoa; phylum Chordata; class Mammalia; order Rodentia; family Sciuridae; genus Spermophilus; species Spermophilus citellus. The sequence continues at coordinate 59,092,074 of NC_138200.1, read as the reverse complement.
GAACAATTTTGGAGTACAGAAAAGTTTATTTGGGGCTCACGGCTTCAGAGGGCTTTGTTTGTGGATGACTGACTCCATTGCTCTGAGCTGAAGGTGAGGAGAACATCATGGTGGAAGGTTGTGGTAAAGGAAGGCCCTCAAGACTTGGGATCAGGAAGCAGAGAAATCTCTGTTTACCAGGGACAATATATGTACCCCACCTCCTCCAGTCACCAGTTACCACCCAGCTAATCCTGATCAGGGGGGTTAATGTACTGATTAGGTTAAAATTCTCATAACCTGACGATTCCACACTGGAACTTTTCTTGATTCATCTCACACATGAGCTTTTGGGGAATACCTAAACCATAACAGCTGGGAATGAAAACAAATGCATTATTTCACTATCATTAAACTATCTTTTTAAAAAGCAATCAAATGATCAAAACTAGGACATCTTGAAGAAATGGTTGATTCCAGTACTGGATTAGGATATCTACAAGATGAGCCTGGAGCAATTTGTTGTACCAGAAAATAAAGAAGTGCTAAATAACTTAACACAACAGAAACCAAGCACACAAGCACAATCATGGAAGTATGCCAAAGGGATTTAAAGGCCAATATTAATGATTCCCAAAGCTTGAATGATTCGAACAACATAAAATCATATTATACTGTAGCACAAACTAAAAAAAAAATACTTTGGGGTCCATATTGATATAAATGTGATTGCATAAATAAGTAATTGGAGATAGAGGGAGAAATCTTTTGAACAGATTTACGAATGATTTATATAGATACTCCACACTCAAGATGACAGAATATAACCTCCCACTCAAATGTGGGCTGTGCATAGTGACTTTCTTCTAAAAAACACAATACAGAAGCAAGATGTGTTACTTCACAATGGAGAAATACAAACACTACCTTAGCCAGGCCATTAACAATCCAGAGTGATGGCACGCCGCACGTATGTATCCTTGATATAATGAAAATATCACTTTACTTTTATGCTCATCCTCCTGAAAGCTCATAACCCCAATCTAATCACACACAAAAGAAATCACCAAACCAATCCCAAATGAGCACTGTTCTTCAAAATGCTTGTAGTACTCCTCAAAACTATCAAAGTCCTCAAAAAAATAAAGCAACTCTGAGAAATTGTCACAGCCAAGAGGATCCTATGGAAACAGGAGAAATAAATGTAACATAGAACCCCTAGGTGATATCTCGAAGCAGAAAAAAAAAAAAAGGACATTCAATAAAGAATGTGAATTTAAAATAATGTATCGATATTGGTTTGTTACTTAAAATAATTATACCATACCCATGAGAAATGTTAAAAATAGGGGAAATTAGGTAAGGGGTATATATGTGGATTCTCTGCACTATTTCACAACTTTTCTGTAAATCTAAAACCGTTCTAAAAATAAAAGTTCATTTAAAATTTTAAAGTCTAAGTCAAAATGCCAGGTGGATTATGATTACAACAACTAATATTTACTTAGTACTTTCCATGCTACAAAACACTTTCTATGCATTAACTCATTGAATGACAAATCCATTACCTTCCAGGATTTTATGATGAGATCATGTTATAAAGCTTGTCTTAAAAGCACATTAATAAAACATGTAACTGTCATTATTTCAATAAAATTATGTTCTGCTCAGGAAAAAAAATAATAAATCATAAAGGACCTGAATTTACCAGCACAGCTTTTAATTTCTGGCAAATTTCACATCTTTGCTCTGTGTGTCAAACCTGTTCTGGGCATGTTGGGTTTCTATTTCGCAGATCTCCAGTGATGTTAACAGCAGTTCTGAATACTTAATGAAGTTCATCATGCATTTGCAACAAATTGCTAACCTCTCCCAACCCCAGAGAGCAATGTGGAAGTAGAAGAAAAGAATCTGGCAATGAATTCTCTCCCTCCTCACCAGAGCAGGGGGAGGTGGGTTATTGACAGGCACCTGCCAGATATCTGTCAGGCACTCTGGAGGCCCAGCACCGCTCCTCTCCATATGTCCCTTTTTCTCCATCCTTCCCTTCAGTCTCACCCTCCCTGTCTTGTCACCTCCTCACTTCTCCTTTGCTCACACATCTCTTTCGGCTCACCAGAAAAACTTGAATATTGTAAATCTTACTGATAACCTGCATGGGGTGCTCAGGAAAAAGACAGGTGGCCCACAGTAGATGACAGTATTGAAAGACACTTCTCTGACCCCACAACCGACCTAAAACTCATTCACTTGCACCTACCAAACTTCTCATTTTCTTATTTCATTTTTACTTGGACATATAAGAACCAAGTAGGGACCAAAAGACACTCAAAAGGCACCTAAGCATTTGGATGGGCACTTGAGGCCAATGAGGACATGTCTCTTGACCATCATAAAATTATGTACAGGGCTGGGGATGTAGCCCGGTGGTGGAAGGCTTGCCTACCACATGGGAGGCCCTGGGTTTCATCCCTAGCATCAAAAAAAAAAAAAAAAAGAAAAGAAATAGATGAATGTCTAACATAGACTGAAAAGAAAATCTTCAAATCTAATAGCAAATACTGTTGCTCAAAAGACAAGAGAATTCTAGGTGCAGAGATTACAGCCTTGGTTTTGTTTGTTTGTTTGTTTTTGGTAAAATGACAATATGAACAGTATTACCTCAAGGGATCATGAAATTCACAGGCAACAATGCTTTTAGAGTACAATGTAAGCTTTTAATGACTATTAGGATAGAAAATAAAATATGCATTTGGGATAAGAGCAACATATGCTACATTGTACAATACAGATCCGGAAGCAAAAACCAAAGATGACAAAAGATTCATCTTGATCTCAGGATACTTCATGTCAGATTTTTGCATTCTGGGATTCTTTTGAAGTAAATACCAAAAATCACTTTATAGAAATTACATAACATAATACTGATAAACATATTACTCCGCAGACATGAGACATGACACAAATAATCTAGCCTTAAATCTGGCACTTGTTTTTAGACAGGCAAACCCTGATGAAATACGTGACTTAGGAGTCAAAATTATCAGTGTTCAGCCAGTTCTTTGAGAGCAAATTACTTTAATCTTTTTAAATTAACCACGTTAGCAGCATTCTTAGCATGTAAGGGGTGTGTGTGTGTGTATTGAACAAATGATGTATGAATGGTAACATTAAAATTTTATGCAATATTTAGAAAAATTTATGATGAATGTTATTTCACAAACACATGTGTGTATGTGTATATATATATATTAGAGAGAGAGAGAGAGACATATCTCAATATGTATATAAGTATATATAACACACACTTTTCTGTTCCTTATACGGGGAATTACAAAAAAGAAAAACCTGACCATGATAGCAGCTCCTTGGGTAGCTCTTAGAACTGCAACTGGATGACCACCCTGTCACCAGGAAAAATTCTAGAAAAGTTCATTGTCATGTGTCAAATCCTCTGCTTTGAACTCTCTTTCAGAGCTCCAGTTGCCCGGATGTGTGCCAATTAAGCACACCAGTCCACTATGGGCAAGAACTAAAATCAAAATCACAGGGCATCTTTTTCCCCCTCCAGAAATTATAAATTTTGGAGCAACAGTGCTAATGCCAAGATTAAATTAGATGTTTACAAAACACAGAAAGGAGAATCATGCTCACTCCCTTTACCCTGCACCTCCAGAGTGGATATTTATTGAATAGCCTTTGAGGTGCTTCACCTCAGATGAGTGAGATAATATTTTCATACCCTTTGATCTCAGAGTGGCACCTCAAAGGGGAAGAAATGAATATTCTATAAACAAATAGTTTTCTCAGACAGAACATAGAAAACTCTTTTCCTACATTTAATTAGCATGATGATAAAATTTGGGCATGTTTTTTTCTTATTCATTTTTCAAAAAATGGTTCTTGAAACTCTGGGATAAATATTCAGATCTTGACAGCCTCGTGATAAATGAGACAGTAGTTGCTCCTTATTCTTCTCCAACATGCAAGCAGCCGTTAGAGGACATTCCTTATAACAGCAAATGAGACGATACCAATGCTGTGTCCAGTTCCTTAAATAGAGAGACAATTCCTTAGGTAGAATTTGTCATCCTTCAGGAAACCATCAAACCTCACAGCATTCCGCAAATGACAAGCACATGGAGCATGAGTTCTACCACTCAGTTCGTAGGGACAGCTCCCTGAATGGATGAAACCAAAAAACTACAAAGAAACCAACTGGCTCATGAAACAGCCTTAAGCAAGTCAATAAACTGAGAACTAGAAAAGAGGTCACAGTACAAGTCACTGTAAAGCAGAGTTCTCGATTCAGTGGGGATGTGGCTTTTTGACCTGCTATCAACAAAGATTGAGATGTTATTCATTTCCCCAGATTTTTATGTAAATTTAATTTTCATGAAATTGTTGAACTTGCTAACCCTGGAGACTGGTGATGTCTCTATTAATCTACAGAATGAGTCTTAATCGTGAACTCCTCAAACAGGCACTTTTTCTTTCCCTTAATGCCTCTCTTTCCATGCAAAATACAACACAGTGCCCCTTCTTGGAACCATATTTACTGGATAGAAAATGAAAAGAAATATGAATGTTTCATAGTTGCTCCCTTCCCCCCAAAGGAATGAGTCAATGATCCTTGAAAGCCAGATAATTACTCCCTGAGCATGTAATGAAAAAACAGCAAATCTAAAAGTCTATTCTTTCTCACAAAGTAAAAGCAAAGAAAGTGCCCCCAAACATGTAAAGACTGTCAGAAAACAAGGAATTGACTGTGACTCGAAGAGTTTTAACATAAGAGCCCTGAGCTTGGGTTGGTTATTTTTTACTTCTGTAAAATTGCACGTTACATTTTTTAAACGTTTGTAGGGTTTTCAAAATGTCATAGAAGAGGGTAGTAACTGCTTTTAGTTCTCATTAAAGTTTCTGTAATTCATATATGGATTTGTGGAAGAAATTGATTTCTGCTATCAGTTATGTTAGACCAACTCTCCCACTGAGAACAACTGTAATAGCTAGACACATTTTTAAAGTCTGTTTGAAAGGATCAGACAGCTATCAAATCAGTAAAGACTCAAAAAAAAAATCAAGAACCCAGGGACAAAAGTAGAACAGAGAATTGAGCTTGATATTTAGGAGTGCTTTTACCCCCCAAGGCATTTTCTAATTCCCACACAGTGACCAAAAGGATAAAATACCTAGCAAAAAGCGGGAGCTACATATCTCAGTTTGAGTTTCTACAAAAGCAGACTCTGAGAGCATCCTAATGCAAGTAGTTCATATGAGAGAGGAAAGGAGAACCAATATGGGGACCTGAGGCAGCCTACCCTTTCATTAAGATGCAGAGGACATATGTGGGGCTTCACACTGGAGTAACTGTGGAAAATGGTATAAGCACATACCTTAGAAATCTTTCACTTGAGGACAGAAGGAATAGGTAGGTATTTGTATACCCTTCCCTAATAAGTACTGGTTGAGGAATATTCCTTAGGGTGTTAATTAATTCCACAGCACTTCTAGCCTTCTATGGATATGGGCAGAATAGCCTTCAGGGATGATCCACCAAGCGTGAAGATACAGATATTGGCAATTGTCCAGAACACACCAATATGTGAACACCAAGGCACATGGAAAAGTACTGACAGTATCTACTACAATCAACCCTTAGAACTCAAGCCCCAAGTTTTATGTGCTCTGCTATGTCAGAATAGCTTCCAAGTAAGTTTTTAAAAGTTCAATATGTACAAGATCAATGTCATGGTTTGGATATAGATTGTCCCCCAAAAGCTCCTGTATTAATGCTGGAATGTTCAGAGGTGAAATGATAGATTATGAGACCTGTAACCTGATCAGTCCATCCTAATTGAAGTGTGCTGTGCGATAATTATAGACAGGTGGGGTATTGCTGAAGGAAATCGGTCACTGAGGGCACGCCCTGGCAGAGTTTCTCTTCCCTTCTTGCTGTTTCCTGGCTGCCATAAACAATGAAGTAGTTTGACTCCATGATGCCCTTCCACCATGATGTTCTGTCTCACCTTGGGACCAGACTGATGGAGTCAGTCCACCATGGACTAAACCTTTGAAACTGTAAACCAAAATAAACTTTTCTTCCTCCAAGTTGTTCTTGTTGGGTTATTTTGGTCACAATGATGAAAACTTAACTAACATAGAAACTGGTGATGGGGATGAGGCCATTGCTGGGACTAACGTGACCATGTGGTTCAGAAGCCTTTGGAAATGGTTTTTCACAGTCTTAGAGTGTTGTAAGCAGAGCTTCATTGGCAAGTCTGCTGGGAGCTCAGAAGAACAGATGCTGATAGGAATGGAGACAGAAAAGTGAGGATTCTCGTGGAAATGAGGACTCTGTTGGGAACTGGACTAGAGGCCATTTGTGTTATTCTTACCAAGAACTTGTCTACATTTTTCCCATGTCCTAAGACTTTCAGGAGGGCTAAGTTTCTCCTATTCAGTGTAGAAAATTTCAAGGCAACATTCACTCAGTACATAGATTTTTCTGGCAGCTTTAGCCAGGTTAACTGTGAGAACTAGGAACAGAACGCAGAGCTGAAGAATTTTTAAAACTTGTAGCTTGGCTAGCAAAGTGTAGGTAAAACTGGGGCCAAGAAAGGTATGGGTATTGAAGAGATTATAGATACAAAAGAGATGCCAGGTCCTTTGCACAAAGACAGTAGGAAAGATGTCTTAAGGGCATCATGGGAATTTGCAAGACCACACCCATTGCATTCTCAAAGGTGCAAAAGGGAAAATTCATTTGAGAAGAGAACTTGGAGCCATCCTGTCTAGGAGATTTTTTTTTTTTACCATGCTCAACCATCAAGGCACTTAGAGGCCACAACAGCTTTAATCCAAGGGTACCCAGGTACCATTCAAGCTGTCAACACACCTTAGCATCATTCATGTGGTGCTGGTTCTGCAGGAATGTGGAATGCTATTATTAAGAGGTTATGGAGGGCTGGGGTTGTGGCTCAGAGGTAGAGTGCTCAACTAGCACATGCAAGGCCCTGGGTTCAATCATCAGCACCACATAAAAAAAATAAAGATATTGTGCCCAACTACAACTAAAGAAATAAATATTTTTTTAAAAAAAAGGTTATGGAAGCTTCTACTGAAGTGTCAAAGGAAAGCCTGGGAAGCCAGGAAAAGTATAGTCAGAATTCCCACAGGCTGCCCCTGAAAGAGCAATGTGTGAAGGTGTGAAGGTGAAGCTGAAGCTGGAATTAAGACCCCAGCCATTAAGAAATGCCAGTAATGTAGACTGTCTACCAAGAAAAACTGATGACTGCAGAGAGATCCAGGCTGAAAGAGAGGGCATATATGCTATAAGTGGCTAAGGCCAAAGAGACAGGACTGCCCAAGCCCTTTGGAGACCACATCTCACTGCCATGAGTCCTAGATGCCATACACAAAGCCATGCAACCCATTTGCCTGAGTTTCAGTCTTATTTTGGTCCCATCCCTTCTTTCTGTGCCACTATACTTCCCTTTTGGAAGGGGAATGTTTACTCTGCGCCACTGTATTGGAGACTTTATATATATTTGTTTATATTCATATTTATATTTATATTTACACACACACACACACACACACACACACACACACACACACAACTTGCTTTTTGATCTTCACAGGATCTCACAGACAAGAGTTTGCCTTGTGTCTTAAATGAGACTTCGGACTTGGGCTTTGGGGGCAATACCAAAACTGTTAATACTATGGAGACAAATGGAGATCACCTAAATGCATTTTGCATTGTGAAATGGATTTCAGCTTTTGAGGCCTGGGGTGGGATGTCATGGTTTGGAAATGAGTCGTCTCCCCCCAAAGCTCCTGTGTTAATGCAAGAATGTTCAGAGGTGAAATGAATGGAGAGAGAGAGAGAGAGTTCTAATTAGTCCATCCCAGTTTGAATCAGTGGGTGGTAATTATAGGTAGGTGAGGCATAGCTGGAAGAAACAGATCAGTGGGGGCATGTTCTCAAAGAATTATCCTCCCCCTAATCCCTTTCCCTCTCACTCGCTCCGCTTCTTGGCCATCATGAACAATAGAGCAGCAATCCTCTACCATGCCCACCTGCCATGGAGTTCTGCCTCACCTTAGGCCCAGAGCAATGGAGTCAGCCCACAGTGGACTCGCCTCTGAAATCCTGAGCCAAAATAAACTTTTCCTCATCTAAGTTGTTCTTGTCAGGTATTTCTGGCAATAGTGACAAAACCCCTAACTAACACAAGCAATTCTTTTGTGGAGCAAGAATATACCTCGTTGCCGTTTCATCCCAAAGTTATAACTGATACTGTGTCTGTCTTTTATCATTCAATCAAGTCTCTCCTCATAATGGGCAACTCTTCTAATGATCTGGCATAAACCAGGTCTTTATCCTTGAGGTCTCTGAACCCAAGGCTCTTTTTCAAGCCAGGCTTTCTCCTATTCATTTCTACTTAATCACTAGGTATGGAAACACAGTGAAACTCCCTGCCTTCATTAGGAAACAGCAACTCTCTATCCTCATGATAATAATGACCAATTTCCACTGACAGGGGAGTAACTCTTCAAAATGCCTCTGTCCTCCTGTGAGAGAGCTTCGGGAGAGCTATAATTTTAGCTTGCTGTATAGCCTGTTAGAAGCATCTCCCTCCTAGAACTGAAACAAATTCCTCAAGTGCATCATTGGAATAGCAGTTAAAGAGACTGTTCCTTCTCCCATTCTTGGTCCTAGGCCTTAGGGCGGGTCGCCGTGACGCTTTTAAGAGGTCTTGGGATTGCCATTATTTTCATAAAATACCAAGAGGTTATTTCTTTATCACCTTGTTGATAATTTCATGGATGTAATAGTGATTAGTGCTGTTGCTTGGTTAGATTATGATGGTTCCTTAGAATATTCTATTATGTATATGATGTTTTGAGGATCCAGACAAGCGAACAAAGTTAGGATAAGGATCACCAAACCTGCATCCTTTATTTTTGGGGTGGTACTAAATCTGCCATTTCCCTTAGATGTATCATGGCTTCTCAGTCTCTTGTCCAGGAAATAATTTTAGGGGTTTCCACCTGTCCTTTGCATAAGGCAGGTAACCAATGTGAGACTTGTACCAAACAATAAATATTTGTTCCTTGATTATATAGTGAGGGACCAGAGAATTTCCGAGGGCAAAATTCCCATTGATGAGACCACTGGTTTCACTGTAAGACAAATGGGACAAGACTCCTTGATCACTTGGTATCTATATTCCCCTTGCTGACTGAAGGACACTTTTTGTCTTTTGGGATTAGAGTGATCTAGATCCTAAAATGAAAATTTCAGCACAAATGTTTGTTGTAGCGGAGAAAGGGACACTAACATGGAGGGAATTATGCAGAGAAGGGAACATTATTAAACTAATTAATGCTTTGGGGGAAACTTGGGAAGTGGGAGTAGTATAAAACACATGACCCAGGATTATCCCACCCAAGGCTGAAAGAACTGCTATATTTATATCCCTGTAACTGTCAATCATTATTAAGGACTATTTGGGGGGATCTATAATTCCTGAGCATTTTTAGTGCTACCTTATGAACAGATAGAGCAGCCTTCCAGAAGAATCCATTGGACACCTATAATTAGATCTAGCCCATTAATGGAGTAAAGTCTGACACATTCAGGGAAAGCCCCAACATCATCAGATCCAGAACAGAAGAAGAAAAATGATGCTTTATCAAAATTTCAAGATACTTGGAAAATCAATACCCACTAAGGGTAAATCTTAATAATCAGCTACAGGGAAAACAACAACCACCAAAGCTGATAGTTAGCACTTGAACAGAAACTATGGAATCTTAAATAGAAAAAAAAAAATCAATGGAATGGCATCAGAGTGTTGAAATAAAATCATTTCAAATTAGCTACCTGTACCTACCAGAAAATATCCTTCAAAACTGAAATGAAAAGAGTTTCAGATAAACAAAACATATAAATTTTCACCAATAGAAAAAAAATTAAATGCTAAAAGCAGTATTGTTCAAAAACATTAGGATGCTATATGTAATCTGAAATATAACAATAATTCAATCAAAGGTAAGTGTATAAAATAGTGCCTAAGAGTTTGTTTTATTTTAGCTAGTTTCAAAGTCCCAAAATGAGATATACCTTAAATTTAAGGATAAAGAGGATTTCATAGTATAATATATATACCACTGGATATATAAATACCATATGTATATTATCTGTATAATATAAATACCACTCCAAGCTGTACACATAGCTATACCAGAAGAAAAAGGAAAAAGTGAGATATTCCATTATAATTAAATAATCCATCCATCAGAAAGATTTATGTACCTACTAAAATGGTGTATGAAACTCGTAAGCAAAAGAGCAGAATGTAACATATTGTCCTCAATAATTAATAAAACAAGAATTCAATAACATCAGTAAGGACATAGATGTTTTAAAGAACTTTTTAAAAGTTTAGACCCTGTCAACGTGTGTAACACTGTCCTAATGACCAGAGCATCTACTTTTCTCATGAGATGATTTGAAGCATGTTTCAAAATTGATAATGCCCCATGCAATAGAGCAAGTCTGACAAATTCCCAAGGGTTGAAACAATTCTAAATGTATTCTCTGACCTAGTGGAATTGTTAGGAACCAATAAAAAAACATAGAACTAAAAATTACCCCAATGTTTGAGTCAGAGCTAATGTTGCAAGGAAAATTTCTTAAAACTCATTGAATTGACAGATCAACAAATCACAGTGAATCTTCTGGGACATTTTTAAAGAGATGCTGGGAGCGAAATGTAGCGCCTTAAAGGCACATTTAGAAAAAGAATAAATGTTGATAATTTATGATCTAAGTCTCCGTCTCTAATTTCCCAATGAAAGCAGAAGGAAGGGAATAATTATGTAAGATCACAAATTAGTTAATGAAATACCAAAAAAAAGCACACATTAGAAAAAAAATCAAAAAACTGAGTATTTTGAAAAGACTAACAAAAGTCTCCATGAGAAGACTTTTAAAAGAGAAAATCCAAATAAACAGCATCAGGAAAGAAAAATATATGTTTAAAAAAACAATATAAATATTCCTATAGCCATTTTAAAATTACAGCACTGATGAAAATCTTCAGAGAAAACTCCAGACTGATCCTTCCAAATATTTAAGCAAAACAACATCAATCTTATAAAAACTATTCCAGAGAATAGCAAAAGAAAAGGAAATTCCCAATTCATTTTATGAGACCAACATAATTACATCCAAGTCTGGCAAAAATATGAACATACATACCAAACTCACCACAAAATATTGGGAAAAACAATTCAGAAATATAAACAGGCTTGACTGACGAGAGGAATTCAATACCTATTTCAGTATATAAAAATAAATCAATATTTTTCAACATACTATCAAAAAAAGGATAAGAGTTAACTTGAGTTTCAAAGAATTCTTATGATAATTATCAATATTTTATTATACTCGTGATTAAAAACCTCTTATGGTACCAAGAGAAGACTTCCTTAAACTATCAAAAAAGCATATACACAGAGCTTATATCAAAACACAACATTAATCATGAAATAGTGAAAGATTTATCCATAAAATTGGGCAAGGGACTAAAATAGTCAATTCATCAATTCTATCTAGTATTTTCTTAGGGTCCAAAGTCAGAAATCATGGAAGAATTAAGAATTATAATAATTTAAAGGAAGACATAAAACTTTCCTCTAAGACAATGTTTTATATCTAGAAAACCTACATAGATCAAAAGATAATTTTTCATACTTAAAAATGATTTTGCATCTTGCTGCATAAAAAGTCAATCTAGTCATCTTTCCATTTAAAAGCAAAATATTAGAAAACTATTTTAACAGTATAATTTTCAATAGTATCAAAAATATCAAATATCTAGACAAACCTAATTGTACAATTATCAAAATTAGGATTTAATAAAGATTTATTTATTTTTAAGTTGACCTATAAGTTTCATGCGCTATCAAAATCCTAGATATTTGTTTTCTAAACTGACAAGCTTTTCCTGAAAATTACAGAAAAATACAAATTAAGCAAAAATGTAAATTGCCAGGAGGAGCCAAATCCATCATTAAAAAGCATAAACAAAGCTGGAGAGTTTTCGTAATCGGAAATCACTATTTGTTATAAAGATGGAATATCTAAGTGTACCGTGTTAAGTCATGCAAAGAAATAAGTGGAATACACAAGTCAAGATTCAGAATTACAGACTTCATTAGTGTAAAGTGTATCACTACAGAACAGTTGGAAAAGAATACAACTGAGTTGAGTTTGACCACTGTCTGAGGTTATGTGTTTAGTCATGCCATATGGAAAATGATTAAACCTGACAACCTACATCATGTCATAAAAATAATGAAGAGGGTATAAAAGATAAATAAAAATTCCAGAACTTAATAGATCATCTTCATGACATTGAAATAAGCCAAGTTTTCTTACAAGTAAAAATATTGATCAATTATACTGTATCAAATTAAATATGTTCATCAGAAAAACTATTTAGAATAAAAATGTAAGCCACAAAGCAGGTAAAATGGATTCACAAGAAACAAAAGACCCATATCCAGAATCTATGAAAAACATGTATCAATCAATATGTAAAAGACAAACAGCCAATAATAAATGACCAAAAAGATTTTGCAACCTGTTTTCAAAAGAAAATTTGACTTGTGGTGAAAAACACATGAGAAGGTACTCAATAGCATCAATCTCCAGAAAAACGTAAATTAATTCCATAATGATTGACAACTGCAAATACATCATTATGGCAAAATTTAAAAGATTGAAAATACTAAGCACTGGGAAGAATAAGAAGAATCTGAAAATATTATTATTTCCACTTTGCACAATGGGCACTACCTACTGAAGATGGATGTGTACTTGCCCTGTAATCACCCCTCCAACAAACATAAACCTAAATAGAAAGCCAATAAACATCTATTCATATACTGAATGAAAGGTTTGCATAACACTGTGACAGCATTATTTTAATAGCTGAAAACCAGAAACAATGCAAACGTCAATAAAGATTAATAAAAACAAATAACTATTTCTAATGCAACCGAATGGAACAACAGCACACAGATAACTTTGAAGATAGAATGCAGACACAAACCAGCACATGCTATATAGTTTCATAGTGAAAGAATCAGCACCCTTTAGTGTGGATCGTGACAAGGGAAACAAGGCGGATATTTTTGAAAATTCTTCAAGATCTATACTTATTTTTTGTGCATTTTTCTATACAATGCACGATTATATAGGTTGGAATTCAACTTCAAAATTTTTAGAAGCAGATCAAGAATGAAAATTATCATGCAAAACACATCAAAATTCATTTTTAAAAAAAACAGGATAATTAGTGTTAGGACTCCGTGCAAGAAAGTAAATGTAATTCCATGATTCATTTTTAAAATTGATTTAAATAAAGTTTTGAAAACTCTGGAAAAAAATCAATTATGAAATAAAATATTACATCTTAAATGCAAATAAATTAGAACATTAATTCTCTCTATCCACAGGGTATTCTGGATTAAATGAGAAAATCTCAAACACAGAATTTCACTTTTGAAAACAGACAGTTTGTGTGATAAATGATATGTTTGTGTTAATGAACTTAAACTAGTTTGCCTTATCAGCTGACTGGAAGTGCCACGAGCCCCTCCAATAATTTTAATACCAAAGAATTGTTTTATTTTTACCCAAAGCTGCATATCCTTCACTGTTCTAGTTGCTATAAAAAGCATCCTTGTCTCATCATTTGCATCTAAAACCTCAGCGCTACCCTTGACACTGCCCTCTCTCTTCTATTGATCCTTTTTGCCTTATCAGCTTTCAAATCTATCACAACCTTTCCATTCCAGTGATCAACCCCAGACGGGCGCAAGCCCACAATGACTCTTTCCAGACTATAGCAGCCTTTTCACTTCTAGTCTCTGAATGTCAATCAGGGCCATCCAAGCTATTAGTCTTTTTTGTGAACAGCACTAATCATGTTATTCTTCATATCAAAACCTTCATTGATTTGCTATTGCCTAGAGAATGAACCTTGGCATCCTTAGTTTAACCTCCAATCCCATCTAAAAATCTAGCCCCCCACTAATTTCCACCAAGCATGCCGCACAGTATTCCAGAAACACAGCAGTAATGCGGCACTTGTCTGCCCATTTCCGTGATTACACTATCCCAATGTTCAGAATGATCTGTTCACCATTTTCTACAATTCTGAATCTGCGACAGCCTTTAAAAATCCATTTGTCATGAAGTATTTTGCTACGGAATGAGGTCATGAAAACTAGAATAAGAGATTGTTTCAATGGTTTTCAAAATTGCTCAGGTTTTGAGGTCACCTAAGAATTTTTTTTTTTTCTTTTTGGTACCAGGGATTGAACCCAGGGTGCTCAACCACTAAGCCATATCCCCAGCCCTTTTTGTGGTTAGCAGTCCATGTCTTCCCTGGTTGTGAGAATTCTGTCAAACTGACTATCCTATAGAGAACATTTGTACATGCCAGAGGAAGTACCGAAAAACAAACCTTTAAAAGCCAAAGACATCACATCATTTTCAGGAAAATGGATGGAACTAGAGACCATCATGTTCCGCAAAACAAGTCAGACTCCGAAGGTCAAGGGTCGTGTTTTTTCTCATATGCAGAAGCTAGAATGGAAAAAGGGAAAGAAAGGGAAGATCTCATGAAAAGCAAATAGAGACCAGCCGAGGAAAGGGGCCTGGGGTAGCGCAGGCAGGGAAAGTGCTGGGAGGCAATACTGGCCAAGTTCTATGGGCATGTTGTGCACATGTGCAAATATGTAACAAACCCTTCAATATATACAAATATAATGCACCAATAAAAAAAACATGAGAAAAAAAGCAGGAAGAATGGGGAAAGAAACAAATATTGAACATCTGGAAGAAGGAAAGTACACAGATCCAAAAGCACTGTAGTAAAACAGTCAAAAAAAAAAAAGAAACTTAACAATATGAAAGCAGTCAGGGGGAAAAAAAAAGCAAACAAGCAAAATAAAGACTTTTTACATAGAGGAAACACGGGCTTGAATGTCACTGACTTCTCATCACCAAGTGCTGAGGACAAAGAAAACTTGGAACATCTTTAAAATGCTGAAACAAAATCCTAGTAACCAAGCTTCTATATCCTGGACATTTTCTTTCTTATGAATTTGGGCAGAGTCTCAGCTTCTATCCAAGATATAGAAAGCTGGGGTCGCTCCCCAACGAATGGCAAGAAAAAGCAAGATGATCTCCAAAAGCCTAGTGTTTCCCAAACACATCAAAAGGCGGAAGGAATAGAATAACCACCTCCTCTGATATCAAAGGGAAGGCAGGTCACCTGCGCTGGCTGCACACCTGCAGGAGGAGGAAGACGAGATCTTGGCACAAAGGGATAAAAAGAATTCAGCCAGACTTCTAAGGCCCAGCGGGAGCTAGTGTAAAAGAATGGAAAGCCTCAAAGACACAGAGGAAGGGACACTGGACCCACACAGGCTGTCCCTCAGGTGCACAGCACAAAGGCGGGGGAAGGAGGGAAGACCCCCCCCCCAGGTTTGCAGGCCAGGAGGAGGGGAGCTGAGCGGCCACCCTGGGAGACACACAAAGTGCCACTCGACCTTCTCCCCTAGCCAATGAAAGATGTAGGCCACTAGGAAGAGGACAGCAAGCCCTATGTCAGAGGGCAGAGGAGGAGACCGTTGATGCTCAAGAAAGAGGAGGAAGGGAAGTGGGAAAACACTGCATTTCCTTGAGGAAGCCCCCCTGCACTCAAGGAGGAGCAGCAGGAAAGCCCCCACCTCTGAGCCACAGGCTCTGCATAGCACCAAGGCAGACCCAATCCCGCATCCCAAACCAAGCTAAGCACGAAGTGAAGCATTCTCTTACTGGAGGAAGGCACGGCCTGCAAATAGACCTCCTCTAAGGTTATCTGATCATCTATGCCATGCCAGAATAGTGTGAGATCCATTATCGAGATAACTAAAGAATAATGCCTGCCACGCTATTTTAGATAGATAGGATAGATGGAATGACAGAACAGAACAGATGGGATAAATGATAGGATGGATAGGTAGACAGACAGGATAGATTGGATGGATAGAAAGATGATAAATACATACAAATTCATACCATAAAAACTGTCCTAGAGCCAGTGTGTTGGCACACACCTATAATCCCAGCAGCTTGGGAAGCTGAGACAGGAGGATGGCGAGTTCACAGCCAGCCTCAGCAAGAGCCAGGCACTAAGCAACTCAGCAAGACCCTGTCTCTAAATAAAAAATACAAAATAGGGCTGGGGATGTGGCTCAGTGGTTGAGTGCCCCCAAGCTCAATCCCAGGTACTCGGAAAAAAATAAGAAAAAGTTATCTTAGAAGCAAATAGAAAAAGCTATAAACATTCATTACTTCAGGAAGTAGATTTTTGGGAGAGGTGGGCAGGGAGCATTAACTCATTTTACCTACTACTACAATATTTGAATTATTCTTTCAGTTTATTTCTATTTCAGATATTTTATAAAGGCCAAAATTATTACGCTGATGTTGATAAAAGTGTGGGAAAGCTACTACTCTCAAAAATTACTGATAAGTTATTAGATGAACATAACTTTCGTGGTTAACAGTTGGATAATAACATCAAGGGTGCTGAACAAATCCATTTTTCTTTTTATCAGCACAAATTTTAATCACAGACCTATATTCTAAGAAAATAATCCAAAATATGAAAAATACATGCTAAAATATATTTAACAAAGTCCCCTGCTGAATTTTTTAAGTGTAATTATAATTTTCAACTCTAGAATAATTTCATCGTGAAGGCATCTCCACTTAATGGACATGATATGGTCGTTAGAAATTATTGTTTTAGAGACTACACAGCAACACAGACAATGAATGTAAGATAAGGACGTTAATTGCAAAGTGAGGATTAAGAGAGACAATGCTACTAAATTGTGCATAGATAAAGGGTCAAACTTTCTAAATTCGTGCCCTGGAATTTTACCATGTTAAGCTTCAATTTTCTTACCTATGAGTGTACTATCAGAGTTTTCACTAGAACTGAATGAGCAAACAACTCAAACACACACTTTAGCCAAGTGCTCTGTAAACAGTAGTAGTATCACATAATATACAAATGGATTTTTATGCAAAAACATGCAGATATGACATTGGAAGGCAACAGTCAAACTAATAAATATGAATAAGTCCTTGATGGTATTATTGGGAGTGTTTCCTTTTCTATTTTTTCCAACCTTTTTTTAGTGTAGATTTTTATTTCCTTCATAATTTAAAAGATTGTATTAGAAATGTCTTTCCTTTTTAAAGTCCCTTTTTTTAATACTTTGGTTTAGGACAGATCTATTCAATCTGGAACCATTGTCCACATTTGTAAATTTCCTTCAAATGCCTATTACCAAAAGGAGTAGATATTCTTCCTATATCCTACTTGGACCTGAACTTCAGTGGCCTGTGACTCTCTTAATAAGATTCTCTTTTCCTGGAATATTTACAGCTTTGGGAGAAAAGTTTTAGATTCTATGAACACACCTCCATGGACAGGCCTCTGGGAAACTGCTGCAATCATCTGTAAATTAATAGGA
Source organism: Spermophilus citellus (assembly GCF_964194105.1). Lineage (NCBI taxonomy): Eukaryota > Metazoa > Chordata > Mammalia > Rodentia > Sciuridae > Spermophilus > Spermophilus citellus. The sequence goes on along the minus strand of NC_138200.1, from coordinate 59,074,473 downwards.
AGAGCCATCGAGTGCAGCTGTGGACCATGTTCTAATCGAGGGACTTAGCTCATCCTGGAGCCAAAGATTTGTAGGGCCACGAGACAGATCCCTGCCTGACACACCTGTGATTGATGACATTGTCCTAGATCTGGGGAGTGCGACTTTATTCAAATATATCCCTGGACTGCTGACAACACCCCCATCTATACTGTTCCAAATGAAGGCTTGAAGAAGCAATTTTCAGGTGAACTGAAGAAGAAAATCATATGTTTGCACCAAGGGAGGTAGCAAATTTATGAAAACAATATGGGTGAAATGACAGGTTTGTAGGATGATTTTGGTACATCTGCCATGTGAACTCTCAATCAGCAGGCGCCTTGAGGACAAAACGAGGATAGAAAAATAAAGACTCGGTTCTTACCCATGAACCTGAACCTATTGTAAACAGAAATCTGGAATAGTGTTAGGGGGGTGGGGGGAGAGAGGGGGGGGGAGAGAGAGAGAGAGAGTTTGTATGTGTGTGTCTCTGTGTGTGTGTGTGTGTGTATACATATCTCCATCCCAGAAACAAAGGAAAAAATTTTGAACTCAAAAACAAAGAAATGTTGACACCAAAGAAAGTGTTGTTAATCATGTGTGGCTGCAGCTTCCGAAGATGCACCAACAAAGACTTACTTGATAAAAAAATAATATTACATGGTGAAATGTTCAAGGAATTTCATCAAATGAATAAAATATTAGTTTTTCCAAAAGAGATTTCCACTGACAACATGGTCTAATATACAGATTTAGTCTATATACTTTATTCAACTATATCCCTGGACTGCTGGCTAATCCTCAGGGGAAGGAGGTCAGGACTTTCAGACTCTTCAGAGTGAGAGTACCAATAAAGAAGGCAAGGTGTACCTGCTGACCACATCTCATAGCTTAGCAAATTTTTTTTCCTATTTTCATTTTAAAAAAAAATAGAAAAGCTAAATTATGGGGCATGTTTTGTCCCATAATCTTCTGGAAGTCATGAGTCAGTCAAGTACCCAGTTTGCAGTAGGGCAAAGGGGAATGTCATAATCTGGGGTAGCATTTTAAGGGCAAATTAAAGGTAATTTGGAAACCAGTACTGAAAATTTGACCTGTTTGGCCTTGTGATTCTATTTCTATTTATTAACACAAAAAGCCACATACTGCACATAAGTCAATCCAAGAAGAAATAGATGTATTCAAAACAGTGAACCATTATTCAACCATTCACTGGAGAATAAATAATTATTATTCAGCCATTCTGTGAAATACCATAAACTCATTAGGAAAAATGGGCTCACATGTCTGGTATTGAAAAATCTGAAAGACTTAAGAGAATTAAATTCATGATAAAATATGTGTATAAACACAGTTGTACAAAAATACCAATAACATTGTTTTGTGGTGAGAATAAATTAATACAAGGATATAAAATCAACACGCATAAATCAAAGGCATTTCTGTATATCTGTGACAAATCTTCTGAAATGGAAATGAGGACAACCACCCCACTCACAATATCCTCAAAAAAATAAAATAAAATACTTGGGAATCAACCTAATAAAGAGGTGAAAGATTTGTACATGAAAACTACAGAACCCTAAAGAGAAATAGAAGAAGATCTTAGAAGATGGAAAAATATAACCTGTTCATGGATAGGCAGAACTAACATCATCAAAATGGCGATATTACCAAAAGTTCTCTATAGGTTTAATGCAATGCCAATCAAAATCCCAACGGCATTTCTTGTAGAAATAGATAAAGCAATCATGAAAAATAAAAGACCCAGAATAGCAAAAAGCAATTCTAAGCAGGAAGTGTGAATCAGGCGGCATAACGATACCAGACTTCAAACTACACTACAGAGCAATAGTAACAAAAACAGCATGGTACTGGTACCAAAACAGGTGGGTGGACCAATGGTACAGAATAGAGGACACAGAGACCAATCCACAAAATTACAACTATCTTATATTTGCAAAGGTGCTAAAAGCATGCAATGGAGAAAGGATAGCATCTTCAACAAATGGTGTTGGGAAAACTGGAAATACATATGCAACAAAATGAAACTGAATCCCTTTCTCTCGCCATGCACAAAAGTTAACTCAAAATGGATCAAGGAGCTTGATATCAAAACAGAGACTCTGCGTCTGATAGAAGAAAAAGTTGGCTCCGATTTACATATTGTGGGGTCGGGCTCCAAATTCCTTAATAGCACAAGAGTTAATAACAAGAATCAACAAATGGGACTTACTCAAACTAAAAAGTTTTTTCTCAGCAAGAGAAACAATAAGAGAGGTAAATAGGGAGCCTACATCCTGGGAACAAATTTTTACTCCTCACACTTCAGATAGAGCCCTAATATCCAGAGTATACAAAGAACTCAAAAAATTAAACAATAAGAAAACAAATAACTCAATCAACAAATTGGCCAAGGACCTGAACAGACACTTCTCAGAGGAGAACATACAATCAATCAACAAGTACATGAAAAATGCTCACCATCTCTAGCAGTCAGAGAAATGCAAATTAAAACCACCCTAAGATACCATCTCACTCCAGTAAGAATGGCAGCCATTATGAAGTCAAACAACAACAAGTGCTGGCGAGGATGTGGGGAAAAGGGTACACTTGTACATTGCTGGTGGGACTGCAAATTGGTGCGGCCAATTTGGAAAGCAGTATGGAGATTACTTTGAAAGCTGGGAATGGAACCACCATTTGACCCAGCTATTCCCCTTCTCAGACTATTCCCCAAAGACCTTAAAAGAGCATGCTACAGGGACACTGCTACATCGATGTTCATAGCAGCACAATTCACAATAGCTAGACTGTGGAACCAACCTAGATGCTCTTCAATAGATGAATGGATTAAAAAATGTGGCATTTTTACACAATGGAGTATTATTCAGCACTAAAAAATGACAAAATCATGGCATTTGCAGGGAAATTGATGGCATTAGAGCAGTTTATGCTAAGTGAAGCTAGCCAATCCCTAAAAAACAAATGCCAAATATCTTCTTTGATATAAGGAGGGCAACTCAGAACAGAGCAGGGAGGAAGAGCATGAGAAGATGATTAACATTAAACAGGGACGAGAGGTGGGAGGGAAAGGGAGAGAGAAGGGAAATTGCATGGAAATGGAAGGAGACCTTCATTGTTATACAAAATTACATATAAGAGGAAGTGAGGGGAAAGGGGGAAAAAAACAAGAGAGAGAAATGAATTATAGTAGATGGGGTAGAGAGAGAAGATGGGAGGGGAGGGGAGGGGAGGGGGGATAGTAGAGGATAGGAAAGACAGCAGAATACAACAGACACTAGTATGGCACTATGTAAAAACGTGGATGTATAACCTATGTGATTCTGCAATCTGTATACGGGGTAAAAATGGGAGTTCATAATCCACTTGAATCAAATGTATGAAATATGATATGTCAAGAGCTTTGTAATGTTTTTAACAACTAATAAAAAAATAATTTTTTTTTAAAAAAGAATAAATTGGGCTGGGGCTGTGGCTCAGCGGTAGAGTGCTTGCCTAGCACATGTGAGGCCCTGGGTTCGATCCTCAGCACCACATGAAAATAAATAAAGAAAACAAAGGTATTGTGTCCAACTAAAAAATAAATTAAAAAAAAAAATTAAAAAAAATAAAAAATAAAAAAGAATAAATTAACACGGAATCCATCTTCAACATATTTTCCAATGCACAACACCATGCTGGAAACTCTTGGCTCAGAACTTACCCCACCACCACACCCAAGCATCAACTCCCTGCCTCCCACTCCACTCCTCCCAGCTACCATTATCCTCCCTGCCTCTAGAGTTTGGCTATCTTACATGCCCTATGTAAGTGGAATCATGCAGTATTTGGTTAATGTCACTTAACCAACCCCCTACCTTTGTCCATGATGTTGTACATGGGATTTTCTTATTTTTTTAAGGTTGATAGCACTCTGCACTATGCACCGTCTCCTTTTTCCATCCACCAGTTGATGGTCATGTCTACATTTCAGCTGTTGTGATTGATGCTGACATGAAGATGGGGGTGCAGATATGGTCCCCTAGATCCTGATTTCAACTGCTTGGGATATATGTCCAGAAGTGGGATTGCTGGATCATAAGGGAGTTCTATTTTGAATTCTGTAAAACATTAAAAAATGTAAATTTTTTTAAAAACCTCATTCTGGGGAATGAAAGGTTTCGAGACTAACTCCAATGAGATGCTCATGAACATGTACTCTCCAAGAGGCTAAACCATGTCATGTAAGAGAAATAAACAGTTGCAAGAGGAAAAATTAAAATTTCAAAGCAAAGAATTCACGGGAAATTGATTTTCAGTATGAAAAGACACACCTTTTGTTTTCTTTGGGTGAATAAAGAAAATTAAAAGCATAGCTGTGCAATCATATTCTGTAATTAAAAATCATTTTAAGTCAAATAAAATTAGGCAAAAGGGATGTCACGAAGCATTGGTAATAAATGTGTCACATTTTCCTGGTATGTACTGCAAGGCTATGGGGGTTTCTTTCTGGAAAAAGAATTAGAACTCAGAAAACATTAATTTAAAAAAAAAATTTGCATCTGGATACAACTAAATGTAGAGAAGAGGATGTATAAAATTCAGAAAACTTTCCTACACATTTCACCACCCCCAGCCACTGCCAAACTGCTCAAAATAAAACATTGCATACCCTCTCTGTCAACCCCTTCAAAGAAAAATGCCACCACATAAAATCCTTGACACCACCAGGTGGAGGAAACTCACAATGGAATTAAGTGCAGAATAGACCTTTAAGAGTCTGACCTATCGTCTTGCACTGCGTCTTTCTTCCTCGGTCTCTGGAAGAATGAAAACTTCCAAAAACAATGACAGTTCAGAATACCTCTCAGAATCGTCCGTGCAGTGCCAACTCTGCCCGTCATTTGGAGACAAAAGAGAAGGGGGGGGCCCCAAAAGCTCTGACGAGCTGGGATGGGACATAAATTAAAGCCTGTTCGACAAGGAGGGTTTCTGAAGTGTACTCCAGCAATTTTGAAGAAACAAAGCCTCGATTGTTCTTGTGCTCAGGAATCATCATCTTGAAGGTGAAGCTTCTGCGTGTCGGACAGCTCTTCACAGAAATGAAGCATTTTTCTCTTCAAGTACATCCAAGACGAGATGGCGAGATGGAGGCTGGGGCTTCAAAAGTGACTATAACAGACCTCAAAGAGGAGGATCCTACGACACAGCTTTCTTTCATCCATATTGTTTATTATCTCAAATGGGTCTTAAAGAAATTTTCTTGAGAGTCTTGCAAACAGTTTCAGCAATAACTAAACTTCTACTTTGCCAAGTAAGCTTGGAGAGTTGCATGAAACCTGCACAGAAAATCACCAGGTTGCCAGCAATATGCTGACTCCTGGAGCATTTTTTAAATTATTAGCAGCACCTTCTTGTTACTAGCTTCAGTCACTGAAGAAAATCATTGCCATTTTTTTTTCTTTTTCTTTTTTCAATTTCTTTCTGGAAGGAAAATTTTTTAAATGTGTCCATAAAATATGAAAATGGAAATGAATTCAATCCTGTGGAAATGGATTAGATCCACACATACTTAATCTGATTTTGTGCTTATTTTTTTAACTTTCACTTAGAGTAATATGTATCTTTTTAAAAATCTGTGGTGGGATAGGGGCATACTTTCATTTATGGAATAAAATGGATCTGAGCATATTATATTCAGAAAAAAATAGAAATGGCTCCATTTCATAAGTAAATTTTCTTTCAAAACCCTTGATTATAGGCTGATTTTTTTCCAATAGGTAATTAAGTAACAAAGAAAAGACCTGTAAAGACAGAAAATTAGTCCTTTGTTTAAGCCTCTTTCTCAAAAAGGTTCCATCTTACCAAGTTATTTAAAGTTGGTAACAGTCTGAAAAATAATAGGAATATTATTCAGCAAATTTGTAATCAGTACGCTGTGAGGGTCTTAAAATAATTTGCATATTACATTTATCATTACTAATTTTTTTTATCCTTTCAACAACTTGTTTCATTGCTACTCTAACCAATTACCACAAAATTGATAGCTTAAGATGAGACAAACTTATTACCTTACAGTTCTGGAGTTCAGACTTTAAGAAGATTCTGAGTCTGCTGTAACAGAATGCCTGAGATGGGGTAGTTTATAAAGAACAGAAGTTCTAAGATCAAGGTACCAGAAGGCTCAGCTCTTCTCTTGCTTCCAAGAGGGTGCTTTGAAGTTGCATCCTCCTAAGGGGAGGACTCTGAGTCCTCACAGAGTAGAAGGATAGAAGGGCCAAAAGGGAGCGATCTCCTTCCATGAAGCCTGCTTCTGACAGCATTAATCTCCCAAAAAGTCCCAACTCCCAACATGGCAGCACTGAGGTTTAAAGGTCCAACATCTGAGTCTGGGACATACACTCAGACCATAGGAGACTCTCATGGGGCTAAAATCAAAGGGTCTGCAGAACTGCATCCTATCTGGAGGGCCTAGCAAAGAACCCATTTCCTCACCTTTCCCAGTTCAAGAGGCTGCTGCAATCCTTGACTGGGGAACCCTTTCCTCCATCTTCGAAGACAGCAGCATCTGGCTGAGCCCATCACATGCTGCTATCTCTTTCAGTTCTCTCTTCAGATTCCCTCTTCCATTCTAAAGGACCCTTATTATTATACCAGGACCATTAGTTGACTAGCAACCTTAATTCCACCTGCCACCTTAATCCTCCCTTGCCATGTAGCTGAACATGGAAGTTACTAAAAGAAAGAGAAAATAGTCTCTAGGTCAAAATTGCCCGTCTACAGGTTGTTAATCCTAAAAGCTGCGAGAGTAAGATTCATGCAAAATCCCCAGTACAGTTAGAATTGCAAATTCAATCATAAGCAAATGACTTCCCAATTTATAAAGTTGTCTTTCACTTTAGAAGTCCCTGCTGCTACTTCTGAGTGAAAGTGAGGGCCATACAAATATGTAAGTACAGTAGTCACCAGACCAGAGTGAATTCTTCTAACCTATGAAGTATAAGAACTTTGAATGCCTTCTCCAAATGGGACCATCAATACAGAATAACTAGGAACCAAGTGGGCAGTTGAAGAGTGTAAAAGAAATTAGGAGAATCACCATTACCAGCAAGGGAGAGGGGAAAACTGGACGGGAATAAATGACTACTGAGGACTACTTATGCCCAAAACATCTATCTGTAAGGACGAGACTCTACCATGCAGAAATCTTACAGAACTGGTGAGTATCCCGGGCCTAGAGATGAGGACCAGCGTTACTTACTCTTCCTATTGAGTCAGCTTTTATGCCATTCTGAATGAAAGTGTAGAAATGTGGAAATGTTATTTTATGTCTTATTCCTCTCCTATTTCCACCCAACTCTTCTTTCCTAAACCTTTGCATCCCACCCTCAACCCATCCTCAGGATTTTCAGTCCAGTACTGGATGCACAGCCCCAAGCTTCAAGTCCTAGTGCTCAATGCTATCTGTGAGAAACTTAAAACCTGGATCCCCTGGTCCCACCTAGGACCAACTGAAGTCAGAATTTCTGCTTGGGGCACTGGGATCACTGTTTGTGTTTCAAAGTTGCTTGGGTGTTTCTAGGACACGAGCCAGGTTGAAACCGCCACCCCCGAGGGGCAGCAGCGAGTCCTGGCTGTTCCTCATGGGAAGGAGGTCAGGTCTTTTAGAGTCTTCAGAGTGCCAATAAAGAAGGCAAGGTGCACCTGCTGACCACTTCTCATACTTTAGCGAATTGGTTGTTTTTCCTGTTTTCATTTAAAAAAGGGGGGGGGGTAAAGAAAGAGGGGGACATCAAGAAGTAGAGATCAAAAGAGACCTTATGATATGTTCACCTTATAATAAGAATTACCCCCGAGTGGGAGGGACCACTGTCTCCCTAATTAGTGTGCTGGGGGAACTGGAGACTACGTTGCACCCCATATCAGGGAAGAACTTGACTGTGCTCATAGACCACACTAAGACCTAGAATGCTGACATCTCTTTCACACACTATTTAATGCTGCACATGCCTCTTGTGCTGAGAGGAAAACTCTTTGGGAGTGTGGGATGGGCCCTTCTTAATGTGTAATAATGTGCAAGACTTCTTTATAATGACCCCACCCTGCTCCAGAGATTGTCTCAGCCTCCTTCCCCCCTGCTGGCCAAGCAGGAAGGGAGGACAGAAAAGAAAGAACACTATTAATCACACTTTTGTTGCAATATGATTTCTGGATTCAGAATCTGGGCAAGATATGGGAACAAAGAAGGACTTTTTCCATCATAAGGTAAAATACCCCCCCCCCGAGGCAAATGATGATATCAAATATTTATTCACAGCCTTGGCTTTTGATTCATAAATCTTTCCTATCAAAATATTGTTACAAGAACTCAATCTGTGAGTTTCAAAAAGGTTGAGAGAAAAGGGCAAGGAAGAGACCGTGAAATAAATAATAGTCATGACTCTATGGTGACCTTGCACAGACTACAGGACTTGTCTCCATGGAGAAAGCACAGAATAGAAAGACAGCTTGGATCTTAGGAAATAATGGAACACTTACAAGAAATTCCTGGAGAGACCCAAAGTTACTGTGCATTGTGTTATGTCTCTACAGGAGCATGTGGGTGGTGGCAGGGCACAGGGGTTTTATAGATAGAGACTTGAGACCCTCTGTGAGGTCAAAAAGGAGAAGAGCTTTGTAAATCCTCTTTCTATCTCCATCCCTGGTCTCTCCTCACACACGTTGCTGCTTTGAACTGCAACTGCCTGACCTCACCAAGAGACATCCAAAGTCATCCACACTACGGAAGCACTGGAATGAGGCATCATCAAGAACAGATGTGTGCTATTCTATGGCTTTCTACCATGCATCCCTCCGTCCTCTAGGCCTAAATTTCAAATCTAAAGAGACTCCCACTCCCTGAGGGTTCTGCTAGGCGAGAGTCAGGGACCACAGTTCTATGGTACCTGCAGCATCTAAGTAAAAACTGACAGAGAGTGATAGAAAAATTGACAATCAGAGCTGGAAAATTTGACACACACATCTTAGCAACTGATAGAATGAACAAACAAAAGTAATCAAGACAAATGTAGAAAATTTAAAGACCATGATTAGCCTGCCTGACATTTATGGGATGTGCTACCTAGCAACTATAGAACACACATTTTTTTAAGCATACCTAGAACATTTACCATAATCAATCACATGCTGAACCAACCCTAGATTTCCACAAATTTCACAGGATTCGGGTCACGTGGCACATGTCCCCTAACCAAAATGGGGGGAAAATAAAATAACAAAAAGATAGCTAGAAAATCTTTAAGTATTTGAAAACTAAGCCACACTTGGAGGTTTACACACAGTAACATGCACAAATCTTGTGTGCCACTATTGAAATTTTACATACATACACATTGATGCAACTCATATATAGTAAAATCATAAAGTAGGAACCATTTTGTATGTGGTTTATTTTGCATAATAAAAAAGAAGAAAATCTGGAGTTAGACTTTAAGATGACTATGTAGTATTCTATTAAGTGAACATATCATGATTTATATTTTTCAATCTCTGAAAGACATTAGCATTATTTCCAGTTTGGGTGCATTATGAATAACATGGCTATGAATATTTTTGTACGTGTCCCTTAGAGAATATACAAATTAATTTCTCTTGAGTGCACAACCTAGGAAGTGAAATTCTTGTCTGCAGTAAGTACATGCTTAGCTGTAGTCAAATAATGTCAGTTTTTCAAAATGGTTAAATTGTTTTACACTCCAGTAGGCTCTATGAAAATTTCCATTGATTCTTCCCTGTCAACACTTTGATATCTTTGGTCTTTTAAATTGTAGTTCGTTTTTAAATTAAATCTCATGATTTGATTTATATGCCTCTGATGATTGCATCAAATATCTTTTCCTATGTTTATCCACTGTTTGTGTTGCTTCCCCCCACCCCCCTTCACAGTTTGGTAGACGTCAGTAAAGTTTGTCACTCCATGTTGAATTCTTTCAATTTTTTATATGTCTGAAAAATCTATTTCACTGTAGTTTTTGAAGGTTATTTTCACTGGTGATGGAATTCTATTGTTGACGGGTTGTTTTTATCTTCCCCTGTTTTAAAGGTGTTACTCTACTGTGAGCTCCCTCTTACATCACTTCCAATGAGCTATCTACTGTTATGCTCATGTCTGTTCCTCTGTGATTGCTAGGGCTTCTTTATTTAGGCTGATATTAAAATATGCTCCACATCATTGGTTTTGAGCAACTTGATGATGATAAATCTCAGTGTAATTCATTGAGCTTCTTGAACATTAAGGTTTGCCATTTTCATTAAGTTTGGAAACCTAAACAAACATCTTTTCTTTATAAGTACTCAGTCTTATTTGGTTAAGGCAACCAGAAAAATGACTAAAACACCTTTTTGTTTTCCTTAGAAATATACAGGCGTAAAAATGACACCTCAGACCTTTGACTGTGCTGAATGTCAACAATAAAACATGATGGTTATAATAAACTTTATATTTACTGAGTTTTGATCAATAAACAGAATTGTCAATCTATTCTGAAATCTTGTAGCTTTTATTCAAAATCTTGAAAGGAATAAAAGGACTTATCTGACGAGAAGGATTATTTCAAGGGATGTTGCGATATTAAGAAAAAATAATCAGAAATTTTAAAATCATTCTTTTGAAAAATATATATTAAACTAGTGGTTCTTAGATCTGTGCATTCAATGGAATCTCCTGGTAGATTGGTGGAAACACAAGTTAAAGCTCCACCTTGGAGTTTTTCAATCAGTCTGGATGGGGGCTCAGTACTTTCCATTTCTAACAAGTCCCCTGATGAGGTGGTGCTGCTGGTCCCAAGACAATACTTTGAGAGTCATCACATTAAACAGATAGACCCACCTGGGAGGTTATCTAATCTCAGTACCTAAATAACTATTTTTTTCTACTCCAAAACACTGAAATTAGTTTAACATGAATGATATTTTTCCACATGAAAAGCTTGCAAACACTTAATTGGATATTTTTCATAAAATGTTTGTTGGTACTGATCCAGTATCCTGAAATCCTTACATTCTCTCTCATGACTGCTCAGGGACCCTCTGTGCTTAAATACAAGAGTGGGCCACAATCCTCCTCCAAAGTCCTAGGGAGTCCCACAAGGTGAATTTGATTGTAGTGTTCGGCCTTTCAAATCTGCTCGCATGATTGCATTTTATGCTAGTCCCTATTCCCATGCACACCAAGTCTCATTAAAGCAGGAAAACACTGCAATTTAAACCACCCAAACAAAGAAGCCAAGGGTATCCATGAGACACTACTAATACTTGTCTTCTCCCTTTTCTCTGATGTTTAGTGTGTCGAACTTACAACAGGGAATGGATGCAAACAAAAATCTTATTAAGATCAACAATAAGTTGGGAAGAAAGTCAAGTGGGACCAAATACACAGTATCTGGAGTGAGGCTGGCATTCTGTGCAACAGAACAGAAAGAGATGGTCTCTCTAGAGATGTATCTGATAGGACATGCGCTGTGCAGGAAAACCTATAGGACCTTATTAGGAATCAGAGAAAACCATCAACAAGGCTTCTCCCAGATCAGTGAAGGGTTTCAGTTGTAAAAGGTCCAGCACAAACTACAAAGTTCTAGATGTTTGCCTTACAATACTACTCCTGTATTCAACAACACTGCATTATGCACTTAAATATTTATTGAGTTGGCAGATCTCTAAGTGTTCTGACCAAAATAAGATTTTTTTAAATTTATCTGTAAAAATAAAAGGTGAGACATCAGAAGGAAACATCATAAATGCTGTTTTACAGACAGGGTCTTGGCAGGCTAGGTATAGTCTCAGTTAAACAATTTTCGTATGCTATGGGGCTTGAGAGAGTAGGAAAACCATGGCGAGTAAAGAAGGAAAAAAAATCAGATGAATCTGATTGCTTTGGGAAAATCTGGAAGGTGTACATGTGTCTCCTGGCACATGCTCAAACTACCACCTCACATAAATTCAAGTTGCCTTGCTATTCAACATCTTCAAAGTAACTCAAATATTATTGATTATCTCGGTTTTCCCAATTTCACAATAGTTATTTTTTCAGGTACTTCACCAGATATAACTACTTCTCCTATGATTGTTTAAAATGCATTTGTTTGTTTGTAGTAAATTATTATTGAATCATGCATGGGTACCAACATTTGAATGAAGAATGAGAAATTATTTTCAAAATTGGTGTAACAAATGTTATGATCACCTTTCTTGTCATTACAACTGGAAGTTTGTGATATATTTGCAGAAGAATGGTAGTTGATCTCTTTAAATGGTTTTAAATTATGTGCTTTTTTTATGAGTATAACCTAACATTATATCTAAAAGTTTAATATCAGGTTATTCAGGTGTTAATGAAGGTAAATGTAGAACTAGATATGGAATGATTTGCATTTTTAGGTGAGAAAAGGCATTGTTCTATTTCGTTACGTTCTATGACACTCAATTTTTGCAAAAAAAAAAAAAAAATCACATCTTGAAATTGTATGCAATGAAAGCGTTTCCTTCCTCCCCCAACTAGTTATTGTGTTCCATTTTAAAAGACTTTAAAAGACCCTGTCTGTAAAATACAATTATGAAATATTTAATCACTTAAAAATGTTGATATTGAACTGTTATAAATTTTTTTTTACTATCAGCCCCGAACAACATTCAGATTTGAACTGATTATGTCACTGTCTTCAAGTCCTCAGAAAACACCCCTTTCACCTACTTTGTCTATCATGGGATTCTGTAATATTCCTCTTCATTATGCAAACTTTTAATGTAACCAGAGAACATTCTAACCAGCCCTCATATACCCATCACTCCATTTTAATACATAAACATATTGACCAGTCTCAATTCTATTAACCTACATCTTTTAGCCAGAATTCCATATATCATGGCATTTCTACTGTAAATACCCAAGTATGCGCCTCTGAGAAGATTGTTTTTAAATATCCACTATACTTTTTAAATATCCACTATACTTTAAAAGTCAGTAATTTCTTTTCTAAATGAAGATATTTCATTTGCATTTGAGTCAGGATCCCTCAAAGTCCACATCATACCTTAGGTCTCACTGATGACAACTGTCCTTCCTTTCATTTGCTCCATCATTATGCATGATCAAGTGCCTGTATTTCTGCATTAGATTAATTACCCTTCATAATGTATATGTCTTTCCTCTATCCCCTGTATACCTTAGAGACTTGCAGGTTTTGAGAACTTTACAGAGTTAGGGTTAAGTATTTTGACAAATGTGCTTCCTATGTTCATATTTGTACTCCCTACCACTTCACATTATTGAGGTTCCAAAATTTCTGGTTGACCCAGGAAGCCACATAATGATGTTAAGATTTACCAGCAAGTTCAGATGACATTAACCTAGTCCTCATGGTAAAATTTTCAATCAACCTTTCCCCTATTTTAGGATTTATTGATGATTGTTACCCACACCCATTATTTGCAAAATGCAATCTTAGAATTCTTTTTCTTTCATCGAGGTTCTTTTTCTTTTCATCGAGGTATTAACTGAATTCTTACAAGAACTTTTCCTTCCCTTCCCCCAACTAGTTAGCATGTACCATTTTAAAATCTTTCCTATTCTTCTAATTTGAGGAGTATTTATCTACCTATGGGAGTCTAAAATATGTTCTTGTCCTGCATTTAGATGTGGAGCCATGCTCTATGCAAGTGCCTGGGGAATGTTAAATAACACCAATAATGAGCCAGATCATCCCAATGCATAAATTATCCCCAAGCTCGCATCCCTTGCCTTAGAAGCTTCATTAATTGCTTTAGCAGCAGTAACTTTTATAGGCCACTGGAGTCCCATTGAGTTACAGTTATCTTATGTTCCCATCTGAGTTGCCTCTCCCCAGGGAGTAGTTTGTGTGCTAAGAGAACTTGGGGTAACAAAAGAGAGAAGCCATCGTTTTTGGTGACAAGTTAACTTGGAAATAAGTTTTGCAAGAATAACCATAAAATCTGCTTATTCTAAAACTTCATAAAATTTGACTGACATGCTCTTAACAGGCTAGTTATACTCTTTAACAAAGCAAGTAGCCATTTTTTTTTTCCAGCTTGATGAAGCACAGTGCTCATGAGGCACAGGCTCGCTGTCAGTGGATGAGCTAGTTAATATCATGATGAAAACAGGAAGCCACTCTGAAGCTTCTCCACCTCGACTCCCTGGTGGCTGTCTTGAAAAAATGCATGTCAATAACCTTGGAATGGAAGAGAAAAATTGTACACATTCCAGTAAAATGACTGCTTGAAATCGATCAGACTTTTAGAGAAAAGAAATGCACGTTTTTGAACAACTACAAAGATCTGGAGGCCTAAAAGTAAAAGCCATTTACTGTAACACAATATGCCATTAGCACCCATGAATCTATACTTTTGGTGGGTTTATGACATGTCTTCCAAATATGTCTACATATAGCCCTCTTTAAAATGTACTCTTTCCAAATTTACAGAATAACTTAAAACCATACCTCTCAAAATGTGATTCTGCCTCTTCTTTCCACTAGTCATGTTTCTCAAAAGAATAATTAAGTTTCTGATTAAAAATAATAGAGCTGGAGACCACGGCCCAGAGATCAGGAGGAGAGGCCTGGGCTGGGCCCAGAGATAAACGGGGAGCACTGGGTTTCCTTATTCACCAAAGCTTGGCTCCACAGCCCCACATCAGGGTACCTATAGGCTTGAGGTTGCCACCGCCACAAAACTGGGATATCACCACTTGTATCAAGGGACAGCAATAAGGACCTGGGAAGATATCATTAAGGTCCCTGTGGGCCTGGCTGCACCAAAGTTATCTCTACTAGGGGGGCTAACAGCTATCCTGTTGCTGAGGTAACACGGAGTCTTGCATGGAGTTGCCTGTTTTATTAACAGCCAACTTCCTATGATTACCCTCTCACTAGTCATATAATCTAATACCTCCATATTCTCACATCCTACCTCATAAACATCTCAGCTAACCCCCGCCCCAGGATCCCCTTCTACCATTAGAAACCGTAAACCATTACACAAACCTATTGACTACAAGGCAGAAGATAACCAAACTCATCATTTCTGATTATAGTGACAAAACTATAAATGTAAAAATAGAAGTTTACCGATATATGGTTGCACATTGAGTACATTGAGTGCTGTAATATTAATCTCTCCCTTAAAAGTGAGGTATTGGTAACTTATAGGAACACTGTAAGACAACAGGGGAGAAGCTGTCATACCTCTGATCTACACTGCACAAGAGGAAGACTCATTGACATCATGAAAAAACGAGGGAGGAAAGTGCCCCAAACAAACCAAGATACCACAACATTAGAACCCATAGATAGCAAGTAGGTGAAATGTCGGAGAAGGAGCTCAGAATATACATAACTAAAATGACTTGGGAATTAAAGAACGACTTAAGTGAATAGATACAGGCAAAAATTGATCACTTCAACAAAGAGATAAGAAAGCAAATACAAGTTGCAAGAAATTACTTCAAGAAAGAGATATTGAAAAAAAATAGAAATACTCAAAATGAAAAAAAAAAAACAATACGCCAATTAAAAAACTCAACAGATAGCATCACCAGCAGACTAGATCACTTGGAAGATAGGACTTCAGACAATGACGACAAAATATATAGTCTTAAAAATTAAGTTGACCCCACAGTAAAGATAGTAAGAAACCATGAACAAAATATCCAAGAATTATGGGATACCATCAAAAGACCAAAATTAAGATTTATCAGAGATTCAAACCAAAGGAATGCACAATCTCGCTAATGAAATAATAGCAGAAAATTTCCCAAGCATGAAGAATGAACTAGAAAATCAAATACAAGAGACCTATAGGACACCAAATGTAAAAAATTATAACAGATCTACATCAAGACACATTATAATGAAAATGCCTAGCATATAGAATAAGCATAAAATTTTAAAGGCTGCAAGAGAGAAAAATCACATTACCTATAAGGGAAGACCAATTCAGATCTCAGATTTTTCAACCCAGACTCTCAAACCCAGGCAATCCTGGAACATATACCAAGCTCTAAAAGATAAATGGATGCCAACCAAGAATCTTATATCCAGCAAAATTAAGCTTCAAATTTGATGATGAAATAAAAACCTTCTATGATAAACAAAAGCTAAAAGAAGTTACAAAGCAAGAAAGTCTGTACTAAAGAACATTTTTGGCAAAATATTCCAAGAGGAAGAAATAAAAAAAAATCTGCAAAGGGAAGAACTACAATAAAGGAAAATCCAATCAGAGGAGAAACTAAGCGAAACTAAATAATCAAAAATAAACAAAAATGACCTGTAATGCAATTCACATCTCTTTCAACTTTTTGATAATTTTTACACATAGAAAATTTTAACTATAATATCATCTAATTTTTCAGGTTTTTCTTTATTTCATTTTTTCCATTTCTCTTCACAAAGTTATATAAATATGTTCTTTAAAAGTTTTAGCATTTTATATTTTAATATATAATTAATCTGATATATGTATATACATTGCCTGTGATATGAGTATATTTTACTCTTACAGTTTAAAATTTATTATTCAAGATTCAATGATGAAAAAAGATCAATCAGAGTAAAAGTTGTTTAATAAGATATTCACAAAGGTAAGGTTGAGGGTAACTAACAAATTCTATGAGGCACCTTTCCTTCTGTAAACTTAAGAGAGGTAGGAGGTGAAATGAGAGACAGCCATTATGAAAAATTTGTAGAAGGTGACCTAACTGAAGTTATTTCCACAAAAAGCATGTAGAAACCAACTCACAGTCTAATAGAGTCCTATAGGGAGGAATAAAACACCTCGCTCTACTTTTGTATAGTCTAAGTTTATCTCTTTGGTGTCCCTTTCTGATGGAACTCAACAAGAAACCACATAACAAGGGGACTTATCATGCAACTTACATCATATGTCTCACCAAAAGGTGAAAGATGGAGAAAGGAGCCAATATGGCAGCCATTGGTTACCTGAGGTCACTGAGTATTTGAAATGTGTCTAGTCTGAATTGAAGTGTGCTATGTGTTAAATAGATATTAGATTCCAAAGAATTACTAGGACAAAGAAAATGAACATGAAATATCTTACTAACAATTATTTTCTTTGCTAATTATGTTGGTAACCCGTTGGATTAAATGAAAATATATTAAAATTAATTTATTTGTTTTTTTAAAAAGTAAAGGAGAACAAGGTAACATTCTGTATCTTGACAGTAGTACTACATATCCATATATATGTTGTCATTTTTTATATTTGTGTTATAAAAATTCATATAAGTAAGTTGTACCATATAAATTATATCTCAACAAACATGACTTTAAAAAGAAATCTAGTTCATGAAGTGTTTTAACAGTATTGGGCACATACTAACCACCTGATAAATAATGGCTATTATGATTCATTAAAACAATCAGCATCAAGTTGTTTCATAGTGAGGTAGGGAGGGGGAGCATGAGAAGAATAGACCAACTCTAGATAGGGAAGAGGGGTGGGAGGGGATGGGAGGGGCGTGGGGTTAGAAATAATGGTGGAATGTGATGGACATGATTATCCAAAGCACATGTATGAAGACACAAATGATGTGAATATCCTTTGTATACATATATTAGAGATACGAAAAATTGTGCTCTCTACATGCAGTGTGAATTATAATGCATTCCATTGTCATATATAACAAATCAGAATAAAAAAAGTTATCAATAAATATAGTTCTAAAGTCCTACATGAAATAACATAAATATTAGGACAATTAAAAAAACAAATGGTAGAGCTGGGCATGGTGGTGCATACCTGTATTCCCAGTAACTCAAGATGCCGAGGCAAGAGAATCGCAAGTTCAAGGCCAGCCTTAGCAACTTAGTGAGACCCTGTCTCGAACTTTAAAAATAATAAAAGCTGGGGATGCAGCTCAGTGGCAAAGCATCCCTGGGTTCAATCCTTAGTACCAGGGAAAAAAAAAAAGGCAGAGAGGGAGGTAAGGGAGGGAACAGGAGAGAAGAACGAGAGAGGCAGAGGAAAAGCAGGGCATTAGAGAGATGAATCAGCAAAACAAACAAGAGGAGCTGCTTTTGAAATTAATGATTTTTTAAGGCAAAAGGCAAAAAGAAGTGACTGAGAAGAATAGGGGGAAGTTGATTCTAGGCCTACAGAGCATCATAGGAAGAGATGCAGCTGATGTTGCAGACCCCCGAGAGGTTGCTCTTGGGGAGGCCTCAGGGAGGTCAGGACCAGGGTCCAGAAAACAGAGACTTGTTTGATAGTTTGTGCACAGAGCAATCGAGATTCCAAAGATTGTCCCCTCCAACCAGAGCAGTCGGATGCCTCCTTCCCCTCACTCCATTGTAATCTACCATGTATTCTCCGGAAAAAAATAAATAAATAAATCTGAGAGGTTCTGTGGGCTGTTGTGGGGCTCCTCGGCTCTCCTCTGAGCATCACTGTGTACACATGCCTGATCCTGAGCACAAAGAGATGCAGCAACTTGCTGGCAATAGGATAAAAGGAAGGAGGGTTGATTACACCTATTTGATAATCAACTGGGAAGTCAACTACCTCCAAATCCTAGGATTTAATTTGTTTTGATGCTTTGGAAGTAAAGCTTAGATCTCTTTCTGCCTATCACACTATTTTTAGTTCAGATCCAAAACCACATTTTTTTCCTGCATTAACAAACCTTATTTTCCCATTATCCTTTCTATCCTTCTATTTAAGGGAGCCTATTCTTTTCCAGGGTGGCATAAAGCTCTTCAACATTGTGTGATATAAATACAGCAATCTGTATACGGGGTAAAAATGGGAGTTCATAACCCACTTGAATCAAACTGTGAAATATGATATATTAAGAACTATGTAATGTTTTGAACGACCAACAATAAAAAAAGAATAAATTAAAAAAATTTAAAAAAGAAAAGAAAAGAATCTAAAAAAAAATTAGTGGTAAAATCTAAATAACAGTAAGACAACTATCCACAGAGCAAGGTTTCCACGGAGAAAGAGTGCCCCTCAGCCCAGTAGCCAGGAATTTCAAAGGGGGCACCCAGGCAGACTAGGCTGGGCCTCATGGGTTTTTCAGACATATATTTCAGGAATGGTAGAAACCAAAGTGTTTTCCCATTCGTGTGCATTTAGAAATCCATCTTCAGTTTCCATGAAGGAGAGTGAGAGCAACTTCTACGGACCTACGTAGGACTCCAAATAATGAGGCAAATCAAGATATTAAGCCAATATTTGCAAAATGTCATTGCTAGAAGAAAATCCTGGGAATTCCAGCTCAAATATGAATTCAGAGATGACAACATTTGCCGGTGGATTACCTGCTAATATCAATAGTCTGTTTTTCATTATGTGCTTGACCAAGGATAGCTTCAGGACACAGCCACTGCAAACCTCAGCATTGCTATCGACCCAAAACCCAATCTCATCTTGGAGAAGACAAAACCAAGATTAGAAACAATAAGTTTTCTCCAAGAAACCAATACCTTCAAATGCTTGCCCCGACAGATCTTTGGACGAGTTAGACTTTGGTCACAGTGGTTCATAGCAAAATCGGAATTGCCACTGCCCGGCAACGTTGATTAAAATGATAATTACTCCTGTCCCAGAACTCTCTCCTGTGTATGAGTTGCTTGGTTGGTACGGATTTGTGTTTTCTTTTAAGGAGTTAACAGGGAATAAAAGGAACTTCTCGTCTCTCTGCATTTGTTTGTTTTTGAAATTGTAATCCTACTGAGAACTGGGTTGCTATTGCTTTAGAGACTGTCCTAATAGAACGCAGACAATGTCCATCCCCTTGCCATGGTTCCCTTTGTGGTCCTCCCTTACACTCTCACCCATCCAAGTGAACCCTTTCACAGGACCTGGCCCCAACTCTGGAAACAAGGAGGCTCATTACACTTGCAACTGGCTAACCCTGAACTTTGTTCCACTGATGATTCTGATAATCACCTCATACCCTGAAGAGTTGTTTGTGTGAGGGTAATCTTTACACACTGAAAAACCCAAACTTCTCTCTCTGAACGATTCTAGGCAATTGTCACCTTGCCTTATCTCCTCAGACTGTGAACAATTCCACCTCTATCTATATGGTTGCCTGGAATATATTTATAGAGTGACTATGTTTCCCCAGAGTTTCCCCTCTTTGTACCTGGTGATTGCCTTGCTGGAGGGAGGCGGATGGAAAGGAATCATGCATTCTTCACCCTTTAAAAAGTAAAGCAACTCAGATTTAAGATGTCACACTGTTTTATTGGAAAGTATAAAAAGAACTGTTTTACGGTGTCATTACAATGACATGGTGCAAGGGCTGGTTCTAAAAAATACGTCTGCCTTGGGAGACCAAATAGCTTAAGACAGAAGCTATCAAATGATCTCATGCTAAACTGTTTATCTGTCGATAGAGAATAGAATTGTTCTCTCTAAAGGAGGGTCTTGTCATGCATTTATTGAATATTGAAATTACCACTGTGGAAATCAATACTGAAGGGAAACATTTGTTTGATATTGTTTGATAATCCAGCTAAGGACACATGTTCCACATTGAAGGAATGTTAATCTCAACAGAGATGAAGGAAAAACACAAACATTATTGGAAGACTTTCTCTCTGTCCTGAGGGTTCAGCTGCATAAAATAAATAAAATGTTTTATTTACATCTGTAATTACTCTCTTGGACTAACTAATCCAAAAAACAAACAGATAAACACTACTGGAAAATTAATAAGAGTTTTTATCTGAATAAAAGACATTTGGGGGGCAATATGTTATTAAGACAGTTTTCCTTTTTCTTTTAAATATTTTCATTGTCAATAATCAGAAATGTAACCCAAACTAGATCCCAAATGGACCATGGTTACAAACTCTTCAGTGGTTTCCATCACATTCAGAACAACATTCCTCTCTTCGCCTTTGCATTATGTGGACTTTGAGCAAGATCTTCTTGCACCTGCTGTTCCTGGGCCTGGAACCCTCCTCCCCTCCTCTTCACCAGGATTGGCATTTGGCTCTATCTGGATTCTCTACCTCAGGCCTTTACTAATTTATTCATAACTTTTAAATATGTTCTTTAATATTTGCTTTTTATGTCAGCCTATGTACTAGAATTTAACCCACACAAGGTCAGGAGCTCTAGGAGTCTGTTACTTCAATGACAGTGTCTGTTCATTATGCCACCCAAAATAGATCATGTGAATGACTCAGTGAATGAATGATTCCAGAGAGATGTTTTAAGGTCTGCCTTATTCTTTTCTCTAGTACATGAACTCAAGCCCATTTTAAAATTCTGCAATGAAATTAATATTCCGCCTCTCTTCAAAAGAGCCAATGACAACATATCACTCCTGTCCACAAAATAAAGATGAAAATTCATTCACTCCCCCTCTGCCTCCTCCCCTTCCCCTTTCTCATCCTCTTTCTCCTTTGAGCATCAGGAAAAAACTTAAGCTTGTGAAGGGAAACCACCATTTGATGAGTATGTGACAGGCACTGCTAGGAGCCACAAGCAAATAATATGATGCATGGCACTTTCGGTTGTAAGGTGACGGCAGCTAGCCATTGAGATGATATGATTATGTTAAGATTTACATTCATATGGAAATTGGACTCCTACTGTTCACCTTGGCCTGCTATGGGACTCATGTTACGGGACTCCTGGAGAGTTCCCATTGGTTGGGGAAGGATAGTAGGAGGGAATTCCGGGGGAGGTGGGGGGGGGGCGTTTCCGGTAGACGCGCGTGGGTGGACCGGTTTGCCGGCGCTTTCGGAGTATTGGCGGCTTTTTCAAAAATAAAGTTTTGTTCCTGCTTGAGTGGCTCGTGATTCTGTGCCCAGCCAGACTGAGGCAAGGCACATTTACATACACACCTCCTTCCATAGATGAGCTTTCCATAGTCTATCCCACAATAACAAGTTTTGTCCAGTGCCAGGTATTTGATCACAATCCTTATAATGGGAACTAGATAAAAGTGTGACAAGGTTGTGCAATCAATCCTCAAGACAAGCAGCACAAAGGAAGGGTGTTCCCTTATTGATTTGATAGAAAGCCAAGAATTATCCCAGGCATGTCAGATCTGTAATTAGAAATTTTATCTTGTGAAATCTTCCATTTGGTCTTTTAAACTTCAAGTGGCATTGTACTTTAGCAAACTACTTCACAGAAGTGAGAGTGTTTTTTTTTTTTTTTTTTTTTTTTTTTTTTTTACATTTTTCTTAAAAGATTTATCCCACTTAAAGGGTCCTGTTCAAGGCTGCATCTTTCTGACTGGGCTAGACATTGCAAGAGAATTACTTTAGTAAGTGCTTAATTATACTAATTTCTTAATAAACTTCCATGACAACATTTAAATTAAGATAAATAATGCACGGTATATCCCAATATAGATGAAGAAAGGATTTTGAACACATCCATCATAAAGTTTAAATGGATATACTAATTACCAAGTTGATTATTTGCCCATGTATACATGAGTCAAAATACCTCATTTTAGGGGCTGGGGTTGTGGCTCAGTGGTAGAGTGCTTGCCTAGCACGTGTGAGGCACTGGGTTCGATTCTCAGCTTGACATTAAATAAATAAAGGTATTGAGCTCATCTACAACTAAAAAATATTTTTAAAAATACAACATTTTATCTCATAAATATGCATATTATATGCTAATCAGATATATTTTTTAAAAGAGAAAAAAGACAAGTCAAATTAGTTTTCCACCAGCCCACATCCCCAGTCTCCCTGACTAGGTTAATGACCATCCTTCCCATGACGTATGTCCTTCCAAGACATTCCACGGCATTTATGAATGCACACATCGTCCTACATGCTGATAGTTTTTAATTTTAATGCAATCTTTCTATGTATTTTAGCTTGCTTTTTATAGATCAGAATGTTTTATAAATCACTCAGAACCCCATGCAAATTTCTTCTCCAAAAAGGCAAAGGGAAGTTGAACTCACCCACCCACCAATCTCTCTGCCCAAACACAGGAGCTGAGACTGTCATCTCCTGCCCTTGGACTGGACCCTACACCCCCTGTGTTCCTGGCTCAGGACTTCAACTCCAACTGGAATTACATCACCAGCTTCCTAGGGGCTCCAGCTTAGAGAGACCCAGAAAACAGTGATATAAGTTGATTCCTTGCAATAAAGGAGACATATATACCTAGATCTCCTATTGGTTTTGTTTCTCTGGAGAACACTAATACAATATACAATTGAAATAGGTACATGTGCTTATTGAGCTTTGATATTTCTTTTGTGTGTGTGTATGAACTGTCTTTTCCTATCCTTTGTTCATTTTATTGTGTTATTAATATACTTCTTAAATATTTTAAATGTCTCTTTAGAAATCCTGGGTATTATTCATTTATCTGTACAGCAAAGTAAAAAAAAAAATACTTTCTCCTATATTGTCATTTATATTTAACTCTGTTAGACTGCTTCTTCATATATTGTTTATCTTAACGGAATCAAATTTACCAATGGCTCCTCTCACAAAGAAACAGCATGTCAAATTCTATTTGCAACCTATTAGATGTTTGATTGGGACCCCAGTGAATTTGTACATGAACTTATAAAGATGCAATATATTTTTAAAATACAGAGGCTTCCATCCAGGAAAAACAGCATGTTATTTTTGTTTCCTTGGTGAAAACTGCCATTAGACCAGTTGTATTCCCAACTGAAATTACAAGAGAGAAAAATAATTAATATTCTCTTTTTGTGACAACAGATGTTTGCTTACTGCCCGCTTCATGGTGACTAAAATAATTTTGCTCCAGAAAGTAAGATAATACAACCCAAATTTATCGTGGTAAAGGGATTTTACTGACTCACATAACTGGTGTTCTTGGGTTCTATTTCTCTCCACCACTCTTGATTCTGATCTCCATGTGTTGCCAACACTGGGTTTTCCTTACAGTAGCCTTTATATCCTGCACATTTAGAAAAATTGACTCCCATATCCCTGGGGGATTGGTTTCAGGATACCCCAGTCCCCACTACGAATGCCAAAGTCTGCAGATGCACAAAGCCTGTATGTAAAATGGTGTATTTGCGTACCTTTCAGGCACATCCTCTTTAAATAAAAATAAGAAGAAGAATTAGTTCAGAGTCCCAAGAGTCACTTGCATTGGACTGTCTAGGGCTGTATTTTCTATTTTATCATGCTCTATGCCTAAGGAATAGAACAGGTGAGGTTGATTTCCTCAGAAACAGATAAAATATCTGGAAGGCCAGGGTAGACAGCTAGAGAGAAAGTCTGGGTGCTGTTAGAAAAGAGAAAGATGGTATATAGACAAACAGCAGATATACTCTATGGCACCCAACGGGCCTTTAAAAAGCAGAGGGAAAGCTATATACTAACGTTAGAGCTGAGCCCAGAGAGTGTAGGAGGACCTTTCTGGTAGAGAGTTAAACACTTTTCCTCTGGGAGCCCAGTGGGTGTGTGCAAAATGAAGGGGAGTGGGAGGGGACTTGGCCATGTTCAGCAATCCCTGTGTCCCTGGGGTCCGGGCACACCTGTTTAAACTGAATGTTTTAACAACTCTGAGGATATTATCACACCCTCCACTCAAGCTATTACCAATTGAGACACAAGTCTAGAGAGTGAGACTGATGGTTGATTAAGGGCAAAGTTGAGATTTTAACCCAAGCCCTTTGATATCTGCAGGATGGTGAATGAAAAGGCAGAACAGATCCAATGAGCCCAAATTCCTGTCTAGTGAAAAAAAAAAAAAAAAAAAAAAGTACTGATCATGTACAGAATTTTCCTGGAACTAATTTCTAAGTTATACATTTACATTGCATTTACATTGCATTAGGTGTTATAAGTCATTTACAGATGATTTGAAGTATACCAGAGGATGTGCCTGAAATGAATACAATACTTCACCATTTTACATATGGGCTTTATGCATCTGTAGACTTTGGCATCCATAGTGGGAACTAGGGTATCCTGAAACCAATCCCCCAGGGATATGGGGGTCAATTGTATATGTCAAAAGAGAGATAAATGAGGGAACATTTATAGAAAAGAACTTAAAATTCTCTTGGGTATTTCTTCAAATCCCCTTCTGGATCAAAGGTCCACAAGCCTTCCTCTCTCTTCAGTTCCACCAAGATTCCTCTAGGCTGGTCTCACTGAAAACCTTATTCCATTACCATCCTTCATGCAAATGGCCTTCCCCCACCTGCAAGACCCAGAAAAGGGTGGATCTCAGCCTTGGAGGCTCAGCCTCTACCTTCAGGGATCCTCACTGATGTCACTCGGTACAGGAAGAACTCAGCTGCAGGGTTCAGCACTCATTGTAGCTGGCGAGAAGAGAAAACTGTCTCCACCATGTTGCTTTTATCCTATGCCCTCTGAAGAGAATTTAAAATAAAGAAAAGAAAAAGAAAGAAATAAAGAAAAAAGAAAAAAAAGAATGTCCTTAAGGGGAGAGGGAAAAAAAAGATCTGGAAGTCAAGGAGGGATATAGCAATTATTGAAAATCAATCCACTCTCCTAGACCATAATAAAGACATAAAAATAAAACTAAATATCTCAAAACCCTGTGCGAGACAGAAAAGTTAAACCTGCCACAAAGGGGCTATTAAAATGTGTTCATTATTTCGCCTAGGATAAGCTTTACTGTTAAAGCTTGTCAGTATTTCAGCTTTTTCCCACTAGATTATTTCAAGCATCATTTATAGAAAACTTATTAAATGCAAAGACAATCCAGTGTTAGCGGAACAACTAATCACATGAAGTTATAGTCCACAGTCAGTAGTAGCTCAGTGAGGACAATTCCCAAACAGAGAATAAAAAGCTTCAATCTAATGTATGAAATATGATATGTCAAGAGATTTGTAATGTTGTGAACAACCAATAAAAAAATAAAATTAAATAAAAATAAAAATTAAAAAAAAAGCACTCAGTGATATTAGCTATTACTGCTCATTATCCTTATTGCCACTATTGTTACCATCTTTGGCCTTTGTCTCCCAGATTTAATATTTTAGTTGTATTTGACATGCAAGGTTATGAAATAATAATACATGAGTATTAAATATTAGAATCACTCCCAAATACAGAGTCCTCTAGTTCTGGGAATTTTAGAGTATTCCACAAACCTGCGATAAATAACTGTCACAAACTTGCTGTATGCTTTCTGTTGATGGAAAATTTGACTTTGTCCTAAAACTGTGAATTTTAAATTAACAGGAATTATGCATGACAGATTACATTATAGCTCCATCCTGAGCTCTCTTATTTTTTCCCCCACATTTTTTGGTGCATCATAATTGTGCATAATAGTGGGATTAGCTGTTCCATATTCATACATGTGTACAGTATAACAGTGTAACAATATCATTTGGCCAACTTCATTCCCCAGTCTCCTTTCATTCATTCTATCCCCTATTCACTTTGGTTCCTTCCAACTCCTCCTGGAGATTCTTCAGTAACCCGAGAAAGTGCACTGATTCCTGCTTTCAATGTTGTGGACGTCCTGTTTCCCAGGGGATGAGAAGTTCTCCAAGAAGCCCCTTCTGAACCTGGAGCTGACTTGAATATACTCCTTGATTACCCTCAGGGTAGAGGATGCACATAACAGTGTTTTTTGTTTTTTGGTTTTTTTTGGTGTTTTCTTTTTTTTTTTTTTGCAAAGTGCAACTAGTTAGTGGTTTGTAAAATCAATTTAGTGTATCATAATCAGGATTCTATTCTAATGGAAATAGAATAGCATGGAAAACATCAGGGAACACAAAAAATACCATATTTTTGTGTCAACTGCATATACCTGGTAGAGGGGCACAGGTGTAGTTTCTTACTATATACCACAGTCAGAACAAAACCTGAAACACTAATGTACACACAGTAAGTTTTGTTTTCCCCCAGCTGGTACGGCTTAAGGAAGCAGGAGTGATTCCAATAGCCAACAATAAATGACTTCAATCTTCTACTAAATTCTGACCTAGGCACATGATGTTTGTTTTAATTTAGATCATAGATAATTGTGTATAAGCCACAACTGGCCCCTACCAACTCCATTTCCCCCCCTAAAGAGGAGGAACTGTGTTATGGAGTGGTTCAGTTCAAGAATATTTTGTTTAACTACAGAACCAAGATGAAGAGTTTGTACAATTCTGGGAAAATGGAAGATCACAGTTGAGGGTCCAAACACAGGCAGCTTTGTGTAGTATCCTTCCCTCAGTGAGGAAGAGGACTTAAAATGTACTCTGGAGTGTTTCAGGAACAAAAACACCCACAGGTGAATAACATTCTTCTGGGTATGAAAGGAAATCTAGTGTTACCCAACAGTTCAGCATTTAATAGGAAGGACTTTATTGTTCCTTTTTTTTTTTTTTTTTTTTTTGACAGAAACCTGGACCAGAAGAGTATGGCACAACAGTCTATCTTTAATGACGTGCTTGAACCAAAAATTATTTGATACAGAGAAATCTGCTGTGTTTAAATGCTTCTAAGAATCTAAAGTTATTTTTCACTATTCCTTTTTTTTCATTGTTTGAGTTACTTGTAAAAATCACATAAGCACTTCAAATAAATAATCAGAGCCCATCAGATCAATGATGAAAGGTGATGACTGTCCTTCCTGCTATTCTAAGAATTAAGAGAATATGCGAGATAAGGAAATGAGGACTAGAAGTCTGTATTTTGAGCAGGGTTTTAAGGAGGAAGAATGGGGGGAAAATGAATGTTAGCTGGATAGAGATGTGGGTTTAAGGGATTTAAAAATAGATGATGCCAAGTCATTTTTCCCAACAGGAATGAAAGGAAGACAGAGATAAACAATGCAGAAAAGGGATAGATGAAGGAGCATAACCTTGGGGTTGAGGCAGAGATGAAGTCCAAGTTCCGGGAGAGGGAGGAAGAGGTGGAGAGACTGGCATCCCCGGGGATTCATAAGTAGGGAGACGACGTAGTGCATCTCCCTTCTCTAAGAATTAGGAATCAATCCACACTGAGGGACTTGTCAGAGGTCGCCCAACTCATCAGTGGAGGAGAGCTTTGAAAGCAAATCTGATTGCAGAGTTCAAATACATAACCACGGTACCATGGATGGGAAAAGGTCACCGCTTATCAGACAATAATCCAGTCATCTGTGTCCTGGAGACCTCTTCCCACGTTTTGTTTTAGTACTCGGCACACTGCTTTGTTTAATGTGTGCCTGTTTTCCACTCGGTGATTTCTGTGGCAAGGAATGTCAAAGAGGTTGTTTATCTGATATTTGGTGAGTGAATGGGGAGGGAAAGACGAATCAAACGAGTAGACAGAGACTTGATTCTGCCACAGACTGGCTCATCGCCCAGGGATACAGAAGTTGAATGTTTCTACCAGTTCAACATTTTTTTTTTTCCAATTCTATTTTCCTGTGGAAACTTTAATACTTTACCCAGACGGCAAACAACGAATTACTTAAATGTGCTGATGGAGGAGAAGGGAAGGCTCGTCATGCCCCCCACTGATCTCAGGTCACCAGAGTGACTCTGAGGAGCCACACTGTTCCCAGAATTCCAACCAGAGGGGGACGAGGTTCCTGAGCAAGATGGTTTTCATCTTTAAAAAGAGGGCAACAGCCAGACATGGATTGAGGCAACCTCATAGCAAAGGGAGGACCAAGCAACTCTTCTCCTGTAAACTACTGACTTCTCCAAGATGAACACCACAGACCCTTATCTGACATTGCAAGAAGAAGCATGAGTTGAACAGCTTTTAAAAGCTCCACAAGCCATAAGATTACATTTTGCAGGGCACACAAAACCACCATACTTGAGCCTCGTTGGTTATTTTTTCCTCTTTTTGTTTATTCCCATATTCCTGTATGCAGTCTACAGACAGATAACAACTTTATGAGTAAGTAAAATTTATCATTTTGTCTACTCTTTAAAAATGAGAAAATTAACAGCAATTTTTCATTATCTTTCCTGTTTGGTTATCGGTTTTTTTACTCTATTAAGAGTTTTGAGGATTACTTTCTGCTAAAGCATCAAATCCAGCTAATTACTCGGAGACAGTTTAAAGTTCAAGATAAACTGAACAATTCCAAAGATAAAAAGCACACCCACATCCTCTTGAGAAACCTCTGCTGATCAGATTTGGACTCGCTCTTAGCAGTAACAAAACAGCGTCTTGAAATAACAACAGAAAAGAGTACAAAGGAGAGCAGGGCATTCACGGAAGGGTCTTCCTTTGAGATTGCTCTAAATTTACTTCCAAAGCTTTAGGCAACAATAAACCTCCCTTTCTCCCCACATTTGTAGTAGCATTAACTCTGAGTCCCCGTCACAATAGGATGGTGTTATGGCTACGAATTCTTTTCATTAAAAAGCTCCGATTTAACTTTGAGGTGAACACACTATGTGCAGTAAGCCCAGTTTTCCATTCTCTTTCACGAAAGGGGGACAAGGGCTTTTCCTGAACTCACTGGCTACGTTATCACACAAGTTTGTTCTATCACCCTCTCAAGATTAAGGTAAAGGGCAAAGAGTAGTACCTGGCAATTTAATTTTAAGTCACTGATACCCACCACTTAGAGGTAAATGGGACCTTGGCAGGTCCCAAAATTGCCTTGAGTTGCATACTAGCCTTTGAGCATGAAGAAATGGACCATCCTCTCTGTGATCGGACTCCTAAAGAGTCATTTGAATTGAGAATTTACTTCATTTGAAAAGTGACCACTAAGTAAGAAAAACTGAAATTAACATTTTGTTTGTTTTGCGGTGCTAGCGATAAAACCCAGGACCTCATACATGCCAGGCAACCACTTTACCACTGAGCCACAACCCCACCTGCTGAAATAAACATTTCAAAGCAGTAATTTATGAACATTGTAGAGAGGAAAATCATGAATCTTATGGCCCTTCTGATTCAGGCTGGAACCAGCAATCTTAAAATGATTTTCATAGGTATGAGATCCTAAGTTTTTTCTGTTTTGTATTCCTCACCAATAATATGAAATTTTTATTCCAAAAGTGCACATTCTCTTATCTTTGTATATGTGCCACGGTAATGATCTCTCTCAAATATTTGTCACCAAAAAAAGCCTTCTTGATCTTCCAGTTAATAGCATCAAATTATGACATGATGGTTTTACTTATAAAATAATGAAAATGTTACGCCCTATTAAACCTTATGTGGGTTGTCTTTTTAATTACTATTCCCCATATCAAATACCGAGTTTGTTTGTTTTACAACTTACATTTTAATTCAAAAACGGAGCTGTGAGTGTGTGTGCGTACACTACGTGCTGGGGCCTCTGTTAACAGCAGCTGCATAATGCAGGCTCGTTTCTGCAGCCCAGAAGAGTAACCAATTGACGGTCAAGACCTGACAGGAAGACAGGAGATGCTCCTGTGGAAAAAACCACCTTCAAGACATGCCTGGGCCCTGTCACTGGACAGAAGGAAACATCTGAGGTAAAGCTCAGAATGTCACAGTATAGAGATGTAACATTGTGTGGTTCATAGTAAGACGCACTCAGCCGCGGCAGGAAGAGTGAGCACAGACTTTAAGACAGACCCAGTACAAATCCCAACTCTCTTGTTTTTATATTTTGACTAATTTTTGAATGGTGACTATAAGCGAATCACAAAAAAATTTTTGAAAAACCAGTTGTTTCGTGGGACATGGGAGAAGGTAAGTGAAAAAAGACTGTTTGTGCATTTGTACAAATTGCCGATCCACTCTTCCTAAGTAAATTCCTTAAATCTATTGGACAAGTAGCTTTTCTAATGAACCAAATAAATTTAAAGCAATATAAAGATATCAGTTCCTTTAACTACCTTTCCCCACTTTACACACAGATCTAATAACTTCCCTTGCTCCACACAGTACCAGTACTAATTTCCTTTCCCAAGGCACTTTAGAAAGCTTTGGGAGAAGTGTGAAAAATAAATGATAAAGAATACAATTAATTTTGGCTCAAATTTATTATCCCTACCTAATGATAAAAGACACGGCACAGAGTGCTATGTGACTGTACCTACAGACTAAATAAAATGCTAAAAAGAAAAATTTAAAAAAGAAAAAAAGCCTCTTTAACTTCAGAAAGTCAAAACTGAGCTTCTTGGCAGTTTTTTTTAATGTTTCACTTTTTAAAGTTTCTATTGCTGTTCCTAAGAGGAACATAATTTCAAAATATTGATTAAAAAATTAATGTTAATTTAACCATTAAAAATTCATTTTCATGGCAAGGATAGAAATATAAACCATCTTTAGTTACTATCTTGGTCAGTTTGGGTTACTGTAACAAAGTACCACAGGTTGAGTGGCTTATAATCCACAGGAATTCACTTCTCAGGGTTCTGCAGGCCAGAAGTCCAACATCAGGGCACCAGCATGGCTGTTTTTGGGGAGGGCCCTCTTCTGAGTTGCAGACTGCTATCTCCTCATCGTACCTTCTCACAGTAGAAAGAAGACTGTCCAGCTCTCTGGCCTCTTCTTATAAGGATACTAACCCCATCTATGAGTGCTCCAAGTTCACATTAAAAGGGAAATCCATAAGCCAATCAAATTGAAGAGTTTATCAAGCAAAGCAAAATCCAACCTGATTCATGCATCCTACAGCTCCCAGAACCAGAGGAGGTTCTGAGCACTCCAGCCCACATGACCCGACAGCAGTTACCAAACGACACCACTCAGCTGGCTGCTGCTCCTTCTACCAGTCAACTGGCGAAGGCTTCACTAGTTCACTGGTTATACTCCATGTTGATTTGGTCTGTTGGGCCCAGGGCAGGTGCCCAGACCCAATCCACGGCCTCTTACGAGTATTGTTTACCACTCATGATCTAACACCTCTGAAAGCTCCTACTTCCTAACACCATCACGTTGGGGATTAAGATTTCACTACGTGAATGGGGGGTGCTGGGGGGGCACATTCTGCCACTGCAGTTCCTCTGCCCTTCCTAACCTCCCCCCCCCCCCCAGAAGCAGTTACGCTGCAGGTGGCTCAGTGCATCCTTAGGATGCCATCTGCCCCATACTTGAGGACAAGTATTTCAGGCTTGAATCCATTCCCAATTAGGGAAATTGAAGCCATGCGGAAGGCTGAAGATAGTTTGGTGGGATGCGCATTTAGAGCCCCTTAATGAACGCTCCTTGTTTATGGCAGTTGTTGATCTCAGCGTGGGGCAGCAATTGGGCCACGTTCATCTTCCACAGAGTATGGGAAGTTAGTTTTCTAACAGAATCATCAACCGCAGGACCACAGGATGGCCACCCACTCCCTACAAGGAAGCCAGAGTCCAGTCTAGACAACAGCCCCGTCCTTTGCTTATGGAGCACCTAATTAAACCGGGCGAGGTACTTTTCTATGACCTGGTGGACAAGCCTCGTTGAGAGAGGGCGAGAGACCTGGCTTCTCCCTAACCTCATTCCCACTCAAGCTCTTCCTGCCCCAAATTCCACGGAGCTGCTCCTCACCTTGCTCTCCGATGACTGGGTTTCTGTTACTTCTTCCTCTTACAGAGACTCGGTTCTTCCTGGGACTCCTCTGCAACCCTCTGTCAGCAGCGGCTTCCCCCTCCCCGGGTGGAGGTATGCTCCTGGCTGCCCGGGCCTTCTCCACACCACACCCCGCTTTCCTCTGATCCCCAGAACTCATTCCTTCTGGCTGAACATCCTCCCTCTCCCAACCACCCCCAGTTCTCACTGCTCTTGCTAAGTTCCTGAACATTCCTCCTTAACTCAACCCACAGAACACACCCAGAAGCGGTTGTACCAGCCATCGGAGCTCCCCTTACCAGGTCACGTTGACACATCCAATTAACCATCACACAACTACCTCAGGGAACATGGAGGAGGGCTTGGCCACCAGGCTCTGCTCCGGTGTCCACGTTACTCACCTCTCCCCGCAACTCGTCTGCACGGGCGTAAGATAACATGCTAGGGTTGAGGAAGACCAGAGGCCAGTGTCCAGAGGAAGTACTGACAAGCAATAAATGTCACTGGAGACCTTCTTGGGCCTCAGCAAGCAGCCGAGTGAGCCATCCAGAGTCATCCTCAGAAGAATTTCACAAGGCAATGGATTCTTAAGTCACCCAGCAGCAGAGACGAGACAGAAGTAGCTCAGAGCCAGACACAGAGTTAGGAGAAAGGAAATAGAATGGAAATGTCAATACAAGGCCAAGCAAAGGCAGAAATGTGACCAGGAAGGTGTAAAAATGAAGAGGGACCACAGTCGAGCAGGCTTTGCAATAACAAAACACAGTTCACCAACTCACTCTCCAGGGGTGAATCCAGGGGTGCCTTGGACATGAACATTAAAGTTATCTGCCTTTGAAGATATGCACATGCATCGATCCACACATGCACACACACTTATTTGTAACATTTTGAAAGGATAGAATTTTCTATAAATTTATCAACTCTTCTGTGATGATTATTTATCACATATGTATTTCATATTCTATTTTTATAGCAGTGTTGATTTTCAAATACACACACAAATTAGGTTGTTGTAAGTAAGGTATTGAAAAATGAACTTCAGCGCACCTGTGTCTGTCTACATATAAATGGGATATTTTAGATAAATAAACACAGTTCTATCTGCGTTTTCAAAAACACAGCATTCTCTACATCGGTGCTGTTCTATGTCAAGCCCATCTGTTGCAATTATCCCAATGTCTATTTTTATTATTCAATTTCCCAATAACATGTGTCTGCCTTCCTAGTCCCATTAACTCTCTATTCTTTTACTTGCCTCCTATAGAACAATCAGCTCTATTCACTCTATTCCACTGCTGAAAAAATATTTTAGGAAAGAAAGGGTATTTGGATAAAGGGCAACCTGATATAATCACTGGCAATTATTATGGTCATAGACAGACAAGTAAATTCTCCCTTCAAACAAGAGTTACCCAGGCAGAATCATTTTCCTCTAACTCTGTAACTAGTAGTAATAGTAATAAGAGGAGGAGCAGGAATATCAAAGGTAATTGTATTTACCAATGCATCCAATGTGGCAGAATTTTATTATATATAATACCCCAAATTAAAACACAGATAGGCAGAAAGACTGCTACTGAACCTGGGACCATCACAGATTTCTCTCCAGGCTTCTTGTCCTCTGGAAATATTTGGGTGTACATTACAGTGTCCATGCCAAGTAATGCACAAGCCACACGCATGATGTCCCAGGGTCTTATTTTCTGAGTATGGGACAAATTGTTGTATTTACCCTCAGCTACCCTGCCTACCACTGAGCTCATTTTAGGGAGTGGTGTTGAGAAATCTAGTAACTGGATCTAGCCCCAAGTGAAAACTGATCCTATTCCAGTACTGCACATGGCAGTCCCATTTGCTGCTTATACACAGAGCATTCTCTTTGATCTGCCCTACAAAAGGGTGTCAGAAAAACACTCAGGACCCAATGACCACTTTGAAATAATTTCATTAAAGAATATTCCTTCTACTCCAGGGTGTATATCCGAAGGAAATGGAATCAATCAGTCAAAGAGACATCTATACTCTCACGGTTTATTGAAACACTTCTCACAATACTCAAGATATGCAATCAACCTAAGTTTCCTCCAACAAACACATGAATAAAGAAAATGTGGTCTATATGCACAGTGGAATACTATTCAGCCACCAACAAGGAAACCCCATCATTCGCAACAACGTGGATATGATCCTGGAGGACACCTTGTTAAATGAAATAACCCAGGAGCAGAAATAGAAATACTTCATGATTGCACTCATGTGTAGAACCTTAAAAAGTACTAACTCTTAGAAATAGACAGTAGAATGATGGTTTTGGTGGCAGGGGCCACAGGGGATGGGGGGGGGGGGGGCGAGTATTGAGGAGATAGTTTAAAAGATACAATATTTCAGTTAGGTAGGAAAAATTAGTTCAAAAAAATCTATCACACAATATGGCAACTATAGTCAATAACAATATATTATATTTTTGAAAAATTCTGAGAGTGAATACTGTATTCTCACTACAAAAATGGTAAGCGTGAGGTAAGGCACATTAAAAGGGCTGGATTTAGTCATTCCACAATGTCAATGAGCCTCCAAACATCATGTCATTTCATCTCATTCCAGTCAGAATGGCAGCTATTAAGAGTACAAACAACAATAAATGTTGGCGAGGATGTAGGGGGAAAGGCACACTCCTACGTTGCTGGTGGGACTGCAAATCGGTGCAGCCAATGTGGACGGCAGTATAGAGATTCCTTGGAAAACTGAGAATGAAACCACCATTTGACCCAGCTATCCCTCTCCTCGGTCTATACCTATAGGACTTCAAAACAGCAAACTACAGGGACACAGACACATCAATGTTTATAGCAGCACAATTCACAATAGCTAAACTGTGGAACCAACCTAGATGTCCTTCAGTAGATGAATGGATAAAGAAAATGTGGCATATATACACAATGGAATATTACTCAGCAATAAAAGAGAACAAAATCATGGCATTTGCAGGTAAATGGATTGTGTTAGAGAAGATAATGCTAAGTGAAGTAAGCTAATCCCAAAAAACCAAATGCCAGAATGTTTTCTCTGATAAGGAGGCTAATTCATAGTGGGGTAGGGAGGGGAAACAGGGAGGAATAGATGAACTCTAGATAGGGCAGAGGGGTGGAAGGGGAAGGGAGGAGGCATGGGGTTAGAAATGATGGAGGAATGAGACATCATTATCCAAAGTACATGAATTGAAGACATGAATTGGTGTGAATATACTTTGCATACAATCAGATGAAAAATTGTGCTGTATAATAAGAATTGTAATGCATTCCACTGTCATATATAGCAAATTAGAGTAAAAAATTTAAAAAAGAACATCTGTTGCTGAAAACAGTAGCTTTTACAGATCTCTTGGAGATCTACTATGTAATGTGAATAGTAACATCTTCAACAACCCATAAATGGAATGCAACAGAATAAATAGAATATCATTTTAAAATAAATGTACACAATTTTATCCCGATTAATAAAACTAAAAGATCAAATATTACTGAAAACTATAACAAAAAATACATGTTCCTTTGTCCTTAAATTTTTGTTCTGAAGTCAAAAAGCTTCCATGAGACAGTGTAATGTTACCAAAAACTGGATTTGATATCTACTTCTGGTTCAGATACTATGCTATCTTTAACTTCTGTTCATGGAAACGTATTTCCTGGCCATCTACTACTTGACTTGGCTCCTCATCCAAGCAAAGCTTGGGTTCTCCTCAGCTGGGAAAGTCCACATCAATTTATCCTGTGTTGTGCGAGCTTGAGTCCAGGTGGGGTCAGATGTGCACACGGAGAGCAGGTTCAGCACAGTGGGGATGGGTTTCCCACGTGACATCTTATCAGCTGCCTCTTCTTTCTCTAATTGATTCAAAATAATTTCCTTTTCCATAGGAAAAGAGGATGTGGTGTGAGGACCCTCTGGGCACTTGCTTTTTAAAAAAAAATCTTAGCAAGTTTGGGTCAAAGTTCACTGGAAAAATATCATAAAGGTCCCTCTTTGGAGCAAGCTCTCCTCAAACACGTCAGGGTCGAGAGCCATCCGTGGGCTACGTGTGGACAACATCAGCATCACAGCCTAGTGAGTAGGAGATCTGGTGTCTGGGAACTTCCAGTGGACACTTGATCTGGTCGACTGCCCAGACGCATTGTGAGCCCTATTCAAGGTCTGCCCGGTCCCACACAGCAGACGGAGTGATCTCTCAGAGATGGGTGTGACCTGCCAAGATGCAAATCAGCCTGCCGACTGCAAGACATCATGAAGCAAGACTCCACCCCTGCAGCCTTAACCTGCTTTGATATAACCCCTTACATAAACCACAGGAGCCAATTTATAATTGTCCAGTTCCAGCTCCTGGGTGAGCTGGATCTATCAGGCACTCTACCTTAAAACTACAATTCTGGTTCTTTGTCTTTTGCTCTTCACTAATTATTTCTGACTGCTTTTCTCCTGTGGTTTGCACCCCCCTGGGCAGGAAGAAGGACCCCTAGAGAAGTGCTGGCCACCTCCCCATAGATTAGGACCTTTTTTCCATTGAAACAGAAATACTTGCCCAAGAGTAAAGTTGCTCTTAAAATATAAAATGAAGGGTGTACCACTAGGTTATACCAGGGTTAGGGAACTATTCACAAGGATGTAGCCCTGATGCCACGTCATGTTTCTGGGTGACAAACACATTCCTTTTGAAGGCCTATTTATAACCTCTCTCTGGGCTAATCATGCTAGCTTTGACACTAAAGGTGATCTGTTAAGCTAAAGAAATCCTTATTCTCATTCTATGGAACATCCTCCATCGTGGGCCATCCCCTCATCTCTCATCCTACAATAGTGCAACTAAGAAAGCGAAATACATTTGCCTCCGAGGTACTGGTTCCTCCCCTACAAGTACATTTGAGGTCACTTCCTGAAGTACTTGCATAAGAGCATACAAGAAGCACAGACACAATCCTTTTCAAGATAGTGATTGATAATTTCCAAAGCAAAATTATAAATCCCCAAATTAAATGGTGGTATAGAAACAGCACAGAGAACATCACCGGCTCTGGGCAGGCAATGCTAATGGTACTTGGAACAAAGATTTTCTAAATCACATGCCAAGAAGAATAAAAGGCAACAACAAGGTAAACTTCTTCAGCATTTGTTTGTGACATGGGTATACCCTGCTTTCCACTGAGGTGAAATATTGGAAAATAAGAACATACCACAGTGTGTATCCTTCTCTCCATTTTACAGTTCGTGAACATTTGGGTCATTTCTAGTTTGGGCTCTGCTCTTTAATGTGTGTTTATGTTTGGCACATATAGAAACATTTTGGCTGAATCTGTAATAGTGAAATTTTAGGAAGTTAGGTATGTTCAAATTTAGTAGAAAAGACTAAATGCTTTTTCTAAGTGGTGGAACCTATTTCCCTCTATCAGAAGTAGAGTCTAAATTTATCTGTATCATCTTAAACACTTAGTATTATCCTGTTTCTATTTCAATAATCAGATTGAGTGTTTAGTATTACATTGTGGTTTAATTTGCATTCCTTGATGACTAATGAGGTTGAGAACTTTCCTATTTAAATAGCCATTGAAATAGGTGTTCATTGGAAGAACTTATTCAAATCCCTTTTATCTCTATTGATTTGAAATTTATTCCAAATATGACATTTTTAATTATGTTATAATGTCTCTCCCTACTCCGAATTGACTTTCAGTATATTTTTTATTTATATATGACAACAGAATGTATTACAATTCATATTACACATATAGAGCACAATTTTTCATATCTCTGGTTATATATAAAGTATATTCACACCGTTCATGTCTTCTTCATACATGTACTTAGGGTAATGATGTCCATCTCATTCCACAATCATTTCTAACCCCATACCCACCCCTCCCACCCTTCTGCCCTATCTATTTCTCCCGTGCTCCCTCTCCCTACCCCACTATGAATCAGCCTCCTTATATCAGAAAATATTCAGCATTTGTTTTTTGGGGATTGGCTAACTTCACCTAGTATTATCTTCTCTAACTTTATCCATTTACCTACAAATGCCATAATTTTATTTTCTTTTATTGCTGAGTAATATTCCATTGTGTATATGTGTCACATTTTTTTATCCATTCATCTGGTGAAGGGCATCTAGGTTGGTTCCACAGTTTAGCTATTGTGAATTGTGCTGCTATAAACATTGATGTGGCTGTGTCCCTGTAGTATGCTTTTTTTAAGTCCTTTAGGTGTAACCGAGGAGAGGGATAGCTGGGTCAAATGGTGGTTCCATTCTCAATTTTCCTAATGGCGGTGCTGACTAAACAGATTTCCTTATTTTAGTGTACTGCAATGCTTTGTTTTCTTTTGGTTAGAGCCTTTTTATTATTATAAACGAGATCATTTCTACCCAAGTCCAAAAATATTTTCATGTAATCTAATACATTATTATTTGTGTTTTCATATTAAGATCCATGATCCACCAGAAATTGATTTTGGATTATGATGTGGCACAGTGATCAATCGTTTCCCACTTTGGTTTCCAATTGACCCAGCACTCTTTTGTCACTATAAACTGTACCACTAATCTATTGAGTGCGATCATGTTCTTTTTCTCCTATAATGTGGCAATACAGATAATTAAACCAATTTTCAATTGTTAAAAACCTTGTGTTCTGGCCTGGGGCTGTAGCTCAGTGGCAGAGTGCTTGCCTAGCATGTATAAGGCACTGGGTTTGATCCTTAGCACCATGTAAATATAGACAAAGACATTCTGTCCATCTACTACTACAAAACAAAAAAATAAATTAAAAACTTATGTTCCTATGTTTTGGATTTTGAATTGAAGGTTCTTTATTGGTTAAAGTACTATTCATATGTTTTATTTCTTTTCATGTCAGTTTTGTTTTCATGTCAGTTTTGGTAAGTTTTGACAACAGAATTGTTCACTGTGTCTAAATGTTTAATAACACCCTCGTAGTTTTCTGAATGAGTGGAATACATTATGATCCTTGTTATAAATACATAAAAACATGTTCGACATCTGAGGCAATTAGAGAAAGGCAAATTAAAACTACATTGAGATTTCATCTCCCTCTAGTCAGAATGGCAATTATTAAGAATACAGGTAACAATAACTGTTGGTGAGGATGTGGGGGAAAAGTGCACTCACACATTGCTGGTGGGACTGCAAATGGGTGCAACCACTCTGGAAAGTGGTATGGAGATTCCTCAGAAAGTTTGTAATGGAACCACCATTTGACCCAGCTATCCCACTCCTCAGTTTATACCCAAAGAACTTAAAGTCAGAATACTGCAGTGACACAGACACAACAATATTTACAGCAGCCCAATTCACAGTAGCTAAGCTATGGAACCAACCTAAGTGCCCTTCAACAGATGAATGAATAAAGAAAATGTGGTGCATATACACAATGGAAAGTTACTCAGCTGTAAAGAATGAAATTATGGCATTTGCTGGTAAATGGATGGAACTGGAGAATATCATGTTAAGTGAAATAAGCCAATCCCCCCAAAAAATAAAGGCCAAATGTTCTCTCTGATATGCAGATGCTGACAGACAATAAAGGTGGGGTGGAGAAGTTCACTGGATTACACAAAGAGGAATGAAGGGAAGAGAGGAGGTGGGAATAAGAAAGACAGTAGACACAACTTTCCAATGTTCTTGTATGAATTCATAACCAATGTAACTCCACATCATGTACAACCATAGTGGGAAATTATACTCCATGTACGCATGATATGTCAAAATACATTCTACTGTCATAACTAAAAAGAATAAAAATCTTAACAAAATGGTCCTTGTTAGTTTCTTAACATTCAGTAATTTTATCTATTTCTCTTAAAATGTGTTGCCAGAGATTTATTGATTTTGTTATTCTTATCAAAGAATCAAGTATTGGTGTCATTCATTCTGTGTTGGCTTTTTTCCTTAATTTCTGCTTATTAGTTTTCTCCCTTATTTATTTTTGGGGAAGACTTATTTGATGCTTTGACTCCATGTGATGGACTCTGAAATCTCTCACCCAGTGGAAATGTGTCCCATGGCAGGGTCCCTTCTCTGCCCAGCCACATCTAGACTCAGTAATTGGTCTAAGATATATAAGCAACCCCTCTTCCCTGCTCAACTATGAAGCACTTATCTCCTCTGGAATTTAGTACACTTGTATATTTTTAACCCAATACTCTCTCATGTTTTTCCCCCCAAGAGGAGGGAGTTGATTTTCAATTTATCTGTTCTTGGTGTTAGAAGAGAGAAAATGTCATCATTCCCCTACACCCTCACCAGAAGCAGCTCTCCATAGTGACATTTTTAATGTAAAATTAGCTTTTCATTTTTGCTGAAAGTGCAGACTTGATTATGACATGCCAGTAAGTTTGCAGTTCTGTCCTTTCATTTGTTTAGAAAAGTGAGAAGATAAGTGAGAATAATTAGTATCATTCTCTGTGATTTACTGAAGATAAAATATGTCTCGGGACACTGTGGAACTGTCTCATGTTATACAAAATGAATAATTAGCCTCAGTGATTGACAATATTTTTGCAATAAATGACACCCAGCTATGTATTCACTCAATTGCAAGGGGTTCTGCTCTGCAGCTCTCACAAGGAAATGTGCTCTTCTCTGACCACACTTCCTAAAATCACTGGGCCCTGGTAGACTCTGAGAAATCATCTTATCAGATTTCTACATTTCACGACTTCCAAACAGCGGCTGTTTTCCTTCCTCTGTATATCTACAGGTAGATTTTTCCCACTGTCCTTAAGAAATTTACTCCACTTGTTTTTTTTTAACCTGATGGTAAAGTTTTCCTTCACTACATATTTATAAAACCTCTTGCTTCATAATCAAGTTTTCACTAACAAGGCCTTTCATCCAGCAAATGCATCCAGCTATCCTGACTTACACCTTCTGGGATGGAAGCAAACCAACCACACCTGTGTTTGTAAGTGCAGGTCTATCTAAACATGTATCGAAAGTTCTCTGCCGTTGCTTAAATTTCTCATGTTGCTAAACAAATGAACTGCCCTAAATATCACTCGACCTGAACTTTACTTTTCATTCAAAAAGCACTAGATGCTATGATCAAGAGTAGTTAAAGTGGTAGAGTGCTTGTCTTGCATGCATAAGACCCTGGGTTCAATGCCCAGCACCACATACACAAAAAAGTAATTAAAGTATCTTTCTTCCAGCACAATCCATCCATTTCTCAATCTTTATTGTGTAGTAATCACTATATTGTAATGTTTTAGCACATCTCATGTTTGAGAGTCTAAAAATAATGTGATAAAATAGAAGCTCTTTCATCCATTTTTGTCTATTTATTCGAGTATTATTATTTTTTCCATGCTTTTGCTAAATTCAATTTTGCCTCCGAGTTTCCTCTTACACTAGGAAGAAACCTACACTGTACAGCTATGAAACGTTTCGAAGTTCTCTTGGCTCTGTGCAGGTCCTGGTGGTGGATCTTTCTCTCCCTGCATTTACTGTCTGAACCATTTTCTGATCAGTACTCTAGGATTAAGGCTACATGGCCACTGAACATTTAACTACAATTTTAACCAACACACACACAAAAAAAAATGTAATCATCTATAGCAATAAATTACAGTTGACATTAAAAATTACTTGAAAATCCTTGAAATACATGCATGAAATTACAAATTCATAAAACATCTTCAGTCTCTCCACTCTTTGTAAAATAGCTGGCTCTATTAATCACAAAATACATTAGAGAAAACACTCTACAATGTGAGACTTCAATCAGAACTCTAGGTCCAGCGGCCAATGCTGTTTCTCATAGTATCTGACTTCCTACGTGGTAGTCCACCCCTCCATGGGCTCTTACAGCCTCACATTTGTTCCTCCATCATTGATTGATCAGTGAGGACCCTGGCCCAGGGGAAGCCCCTTGGAGGTATAGGGTTTATGCAGCTGGGTAGACTTCTACATCTAGTTTGGGAATTTGGTATTAAGAAACTGGCTTACTCGTCAATGTAACCTTCAACACCAGTATCAGTTTATCAGAAATAAAGGCAGTATCTTGGACTCCGTTTGTGAACATTTTTTCCC
This sequence comes from Spermophilus citellus, assembly GCF_964194105.1. Lineage (NCBI taxonomy): Eukaryota > Metazoa > Chordata > Mammalia > Rodentia > Sciuridae > Spermophilus > Spermophilus citellus. The sequence goes on along the minus strand of NC_138200.1, from coordinate 59,031,885 downwards.
TTGGTTTTGAAACTGCTCAGAATTTAAGTAGGAGAGATAGTCCCTAAAATTCAGATCCTTTAAAAATCTTAACAGCAATAACCTCCTTTTTCCCAACTTCTACCTGTTCAGTGACTTCCACGGGCACTAGGAATATAATCCTGCGAGACCCGGGTGGTCCAGCCCCATCTCCGGTGTCATCCTGTTCCAACTCATTTCCTCACCTGCTATGCCAGCCAAGCTAGTTTCCATTCTTGAACTGAACATGGCAAACCTTTGGTGCTTTAGAGAATTAGACAAAAACTGACACCCAAATTTTAACAAGCCAGGCTTCTTGCAATCATTAGCCACCTCTTTGGCAAGGCCTCCCTGATCAATTTTTCTCAGCAGGCCCTTCACTTCCAGGATTTGTTTTTATTTTTATTTGTTTTTCACTCCCTCATCCATGAAGACAGCAAGAGAACAAACTCTAGTCACTGTCCATTGACTAGAAAAAGAACACACAATCCATACCAAATAAATATCATTGTTTGAAATCTGAACAAGAAAATAAAATCAGTAACCAATATATTTATTGAGCAACCACTATATGCCAGGAACTGTTAGATGTTTGAAAGGTTTTTAAGAGTTTACTGAAAGCCAGACACAGAAAGACAAGTATTACATGTTTTCTATTTGGAAACTAGAAAGAGGACTTGAAAATAGAAGAGATTATTAGGGATTGGGAAGGGAGGTGGGTAGAAGGGTGGATGGACAAGATCAATGTTTGCAATGAATGGAAACATCACAGTGAATCCCATTAATCTGAACAATTAATATATGTCAATAATTGTAATTTTAAAAGAGCTTTATTAAGCTGTGATTTATGTGCCACAAAGTTCACCCATCTCAAGTACATGATTCTGTTGTTTCTAGTGCATTTAGAGCTGGGTAACCATCACCATAATGTTCCCTTCATTCCCTCCAGCCTAAGAAACCTCTGATATATTTTCCGTCTCTACACACCTGTGTTTTCTGGACACTTTATATGTATGGGATTTTACAGTGTGATCTTTTGGACAAGCTTGAGAACATTACATTAAGGGTACGAAACCTATCTGGGTTGTAGCCTACATTGGTACTTTGTTCTTCCTGATACTGAAAAATATTCCATCTGGCTGTGCCACATTTTGGTTCTTTGAAATTTGACGGGTGGCTTGTTCCCATTTCTTATTTAGGTGTGCGATTATGCATGGACAAGTGTTTTCTCTCGAGTAGACACACGGGTGGAGCTGCTGGGTCACGTAGTAACTTTATTTTGAGGAACTGAATTACTTTTCTCACTGGCAGCACCATTCTACATCACCATAGCAACGCTTGAGGGTTCCTATCTCTCCAAATCCTTCTGGTCTAACGGAGCCATCCTGCCAGCCGTGAAGTGGTACGTCACTAGTTTTGATCTGTATTTCTCTAATGGTTAATAACATGGAGCATCTTTTCACAGGTTTTTGTCCACTTGTGCATATCTTTACAGTTATGTCTATTAAAATATCATTATGTGTCTTGTAACTAGGAATTTTTTATTTAAAATTCACTTATAAATTCTGGGTATGATTCCCATATTATATATACAATTAGCAAATATTTTCTCCCATACTTTGGTGGAAGTTCATTCTTCCACCATTGAACTTTCTTGGCATCTTTATTTAAAAAAAAAAAATCAGTTGGCCATATGTATCATAGGTTTCGGTGAACTCTCCATTCTACTACAGTGTTCTAGATGTTCTACCCACATGCCAGTATCACAATGTCTTCCTGGTTTTTTTGTAGTACGTTTTAAAACAGATGCATGGGGGTGGAATTGCAGCTCAGTGGTAGAGTACTTGCCTGATATGTATGAGGCACTGGGTTTGATTCTCAGCGCCACATAGAACTTTATTTTATTCATTTACTTATACCAACAACTAAAAAAAAATTTTTTTTTTGAGATGAGTCCTCCAACTCGGCTTCTCTCTTTGAAGATAGTTTTGCCTATCTGGGCCCCTTTGCATTTCTATATAAACCTTAGGTTTAGCTTGTTGATTTCCACCAGAAAAAAAAAAAAGTCAGCTAGGATTGTGGTAGTTGTGTCAAATTCATAGATCAATTTGGAGCATTACTATTTTAATATTAAATCTGCTGAACCATAAACATGGAATGACTTTGCCTTTATATAGATCTTCTTTAATTTCTTTCAGCAATATTTTACAGTGTTTAGTATGCATACCTCATACTTCATTTTTAAAGTTTACTCTCTTTTTTATATTATAATATATAATATTGATGGACTTGTGTATTATTAAATGCTTTGTAACTATCTTTAATCCTCATAAAATTGGGGCACAACTGATGTTTTCATATTGTTTTACAGAAGCTGAACAGGAAAAGAGGAATTCTAAAACTCAGGAGTTGAGAAAAGTGCTTTTTCAACAGAAGTAGAAAGTAGAGATGCCCTTCAATGAGCCTTTCTCTCTTACCATTAGCAAATTATTTTTAATATGCCTACGGGAAAATAGTTTTGACCATTTGTATAACTCAGATATGTCAAGTCTGTTTTACTGTAAATATCTGCCAAGTAAAAGCCAGTTGGATTGTTCTAAAATAGCTTCGTGTTTAGCAAAATGTTCTATAGGATTCATTAGTCAAGAGTAGATACTACCACTTATGTCATAAAAAATTTTCTTTTTGTTTGATTATTTAAATATCTTTGAAGGGCTTAGATATAAATGATGCTTGAAAATAAGAAAAAAGAGGGAATTAATTATTAAACAACATTTAAATGTTTTTAATCTGTTCTCGACTCCATTTACTTCGGATTAAATGGAACTCTGCATGCCAGGGCCATTTACAGAACAGTGAGGCTGTAGTGTGCCAGAAACATCCAGAACTAATGGAAGGCCAAACGACAAACTGGATAGGGCTTAAATAGAACTTTTGTTTTCTCTCGGTTTTTATTTCAGGAAACTAGTTGTCCCAGATTCCAAAATCCAGATAGATAGTGAGGGACTCTGTGTAATAGTGAAATCGGATTCAAGTAACATTTTATTTCATTGGATTCCGACAGCTCTTTACAGCAGTTCCTTTTATCTGGAGCCCACCTGGGAAAGATGACGGTGCCACGGCCCAGAACAACAAACAAATCCCCTGGCTGTATCTCCTTCCACACTGCATGTTGACTGAAGTCCCTTGGAAAAGGAAATGTGCTACATTACAATTTCAGAAATAGCCCAGAGATTGAAAATTAATGCATCAAAGAGCACAGTTGTTTTGGCCTTTTGTCTAAAGGGCAAGTGTAGACAAATGAGAAAGTGGAGCTAGCTGTGTGCAATATACAGGGATTGCTTCCTTCACAAAACTCCAAAGAAAAACAGTGCATTCAAATGGTAATGAAGAGAGGGCCCGGGAGTAGATAATAGTTGTATTAAACTTGGATGAGCTAATTGTGCATTTTCATGTGAATCAGCCTCCTGCCAAGACTCATTAGGAATGCACATTAAAGATATAGGCAAGTGTGCCGCCTTTTAATCAAGTGTCTTATTTCTAACAACACTATTAGTATTTTGAGCATTCTGGTAAGTGGAATTTTTGACGGAAATTTAATTGTGCTGCCTGGAAATCTGCTTCTGTTTCAAAGCTGTACAAATATCTTCATGTGAGGGTAGAAATGGGGAGAAACCCGGGAGGGGAGGGTGGACTGGAATAGGAATTGATCGATTAGTTTCTTTCTTCTTAAAAACTAAATAAGCTGGCCTGTTGAGCCGAGTTCTTACTTGGAATCCATACAAATCCCCACAAAATATCGGTCTACAGATGGTGCCGAGGAAACGGCAGCAGAGACCACAGCAGCAATGCTCAGGAAAAGTGAGAAGCATTTCTGTAAGAGGGCGATAGAACACATGGGGAGCCCAGGGCTCCTGCCATCGCCTCAGATGGAGGACGTTCTATACAGGGCAATCGGCAACTAGAAGAGCAGAAAAACACTCATCTGATTATGATCAGACAGCAGCAGGAGAGAAAAACATGACGGAGCTCATTAAGAAGTTGAAATCCAAGTGGGTCAGCCTTTCACTTCTAACATTTCTTACAGAAGGAAGTACACTTTTTGTTTTCTAATTTGTACTGTACCACACTTCGAAGAGGAAACACTTAAATTTGGTTGCATTCAGTTCTAAAGTATGTCCAAAGGAGATTTTTTTTTTTAATATAAGACTATCACAAAAGATTTCTTTAGCTTCCCAAGCTATGTCCAGATATCAAAGACATTTCTGTGGGACTCAGAGATAATGACAGGGTGACCTCATACTACTGACTGCCCCACTATCATTCCCAGCACCCTCTCTGGAGTAGGTGATGGATCTGGACAGGGATGCTATTGGTAGATCACTGAGAGGACATTCAAGGCCCCAAGTCCAGCTGGGATATCAGGGAAGGTGATCAAGGAAGAACTTCCTTCTACAAGTGCCCTGGACTAAAGGATAACATGGGTCTCTTCCTCATCTTGGGAGGATGTTTACAAACAGTCCAGTGTTTAAAGCTTTGGGGTCCCTGGAAGATGGGCAGCCTGCATCTGTCTCTTATGATCTTACTTTTTTGGGGTCCTCCCCTGCCACCCTACCCCGCGGTGCTAGGGCTGGAACCCAAAGCTTCAGGGCCTCATGCATGCTAGCCAAGGGCTCTTCCACTGAGTTATAACCTCAAATGCTTCTTGTGATCTTGAGAGCATCTATTCCATTGTATAAATCCCAGTGGCCCCTAGGGGAAGGAGGCAGGGCGAATGGCCAGGGCATGCAACGAGAATGTGGCAGTTGATCCCTTGGAAAAGAGAACAGAGAGTCTTCCTCCCCAAACCACAAAGGACCATTCACTGTGAGCCCACAAGGGAACAGCTATGCCTCCATCACCTGCTACCTTGCCTCTGAGAGGAGACTGTGGCACCTCCAGGTTTGCACTTAAAGAGATCTACAACTGTGCTTTTCCATTAAGACTTAAGAAATTAAACAGATTACATTCATGAAAAAATATATAAAATTTCAGCCAGGCTCAGTGGCACACGCCTGTAATCCCAGCAGCACGGGAGGCTGAGACAGGAGGATCATGAGTTCAAAGCCAGCCTCAGCAAGGGCAAGGTGCTAGGCAACTCAGTGAGACCCTGTCTCTAAATAAAATACAGTATAGGGCTGGGGCTGGGGCTCAGTGGTCAAGAGTGCCCCGAGTTCAATCCCAGGTACCAAAATATACATATATGTATAAAATTTCAAAAGGAATTTAAAGTATAAGAGGAACAAAGAGACAAGGTGAAATCTTGGATCAAGTGTCAATTTTCCTCAAGGAACAAATAATCTCAACACCAATAATTATATAAGAGAATGTAGCATTAATTAAACTTCTACCTTTAAAATAACCTCACTCCAGACTTTTTTTTTTTTTTAAAACAACTGCACTCAACCTCATATATATTTTACTATTTCTTTCCAGGACATAGGAAAAAATGGAAAGAACTTCATCACATAAAATGACTTTCAGTTTTATTTTGTTTTTTGCTAATGATATTAAAGAAAACTTAAACCCCATCCCATACAAAGTACACTAATGAATTTCATGGTGAAAAGTATGAAACTTTCTATAGGAAAAATTTTATACTAAAGGGATCTTCCTAAGATAACCCTATTCTATGACATAATCATTTGCCAAAACTTCTATAAGCAAAAGCAGAGAAACAATAGACTGGCAAAAGCATTGAGATCAGGATAACCTCCAAAAGGCAAATACCCCTAGAATACTGAGTTAGTCTAATTAATGAGACTTAAACCAATAGAAAACTTAGCAAAGGATATCAGCAAACCAACCACTCAGAAGGGCACACAAATCGCCATTAAATACAAAAAGATTCCCAGCGTCAACAGCCATCCAGATTATGCATCATAAATACAATTTTTCATTTATGCCAGAGCAGCTCAAATTTAAAAATTTTTAAAGCTCCTGGAGATGAAGAGAATATGAGGAGAAAAGAGCATATCCACCATTGTTTCAAAAGTGTGAATTGCATCAATCTTTTGCAAAATAATGGAGCAAGTTCTATAAATCTAAAACACAGGTATTACCGGAATGAACTGTCAAACAATTTGGAATCAATTCTAGAAATTTCAGACTTCAAACTTTTGTATGGAAAAATAACAAAGAAGGAAGAAAAGAAAACCCATGAGCAGAGAAAGTTTTGGATAGATATGCTCCAAATTATTACAGAGGCTGAGGTAAGGGGATGAACTTCAAATGATACTACATTTATTTTCAAACGTTTCTATATATTTAAACTTACAAGTTTGTCCATGTTTCTTTGTGGTAAAAACATTATACATTTTGTATATCTCATATAGCATGTCTATTATACAATATCCATGTACACATATGTATTTGCTAGGTACTCATCTATCATTGATTTATGATTCTTAAGTCACAGATATGTGTGGTCATAAGAAACTCCAGAATTAAATGCTCCTTAGATTCAACTGAAGATCTGGGGGACATGAAGGAGCCTTGGCTGGGTCTGCATGCAGCTTCATTCCTGAGCATCCCACAGGGCAGCTTCCCATCTGTCCCAGGCTGGACAACGCACACACTGGGGCCTGCCTCATCCAACTATCTGCCTCTTGTTATTTAAGCCAATTTCTCCAAATTTTTTTTCTCCAAAGGGAATTGTACTGCTTATTTTCACAGCCCAAAGATCAGCCTTTTTAAAGGACAAACATTTTTTTTTTTTAAATCGGACAATTCACCTAGAATCATGTAGTTGACAATAAGGCTGTGCTTACAGTTTATATAAAAGTGTATAGCAAAGTGAAAGATGAAGCAGTTCATCATTAGACCTGAATCCAGATCAGGCTGGTACCCTTAACCATGATGAAATTTCCAGTCAACTGCCTAATTTGGGACATAACAGAAATTACCTTGTGGGTTGTACATATGTATTAATCTTATTGGTGACATGTAAACATTAGAAATAATATAAGACTCCATCCACCTTCTTGTGATTGAAGACCCAATACATGATAGTTACTGTTATTACTATTAATGCAATAATTGTTCACATATAGAGGCAGTGTCTAATAATGTCTCCTCATCCAGGGCCAAAAACCAATAACATATTATTTGGTTTATTAAATATTTAAATATTGTGCTTAAAATTTATATAAAAATATATAGCAAAGTGAATATTTTGTATTAAATATTTGTATTAAACATTTAAATAAATGATGGACAGAAGACATGTCCTAGACAGTAATATTAGAGCCACTGTTAGCTGTTACCCATCTCATTGTAACTTAGTAAAAGAATATTTTATATTCACATTAAGACAGAGTGAGAGATTCTAAAACTCATTGGTTTTCTCTAGTGGAAGGTGTGGGCAAATAATGTAAGCTTAAAGGTGTTTTCCTCCTGAGATAACTCTATACCTTGCACTCTGCTAACAGGTAGTCAGGGAGATGCTCAAGGCAGAGAGCAATATGAGAAAAAAGAGATGAGACCATGCTCCTAACTCAGAAGATGATAGTCTAAGAAAAGAACAGCAAAGATGAACGATTGAACCATTAGCTCGTGAGCACCATATTGGAGAACAGATTTTGTTGGCACAGGTAATTAGCTAGAGATGAGCCGGAATGAGAGGAAGGGGAGAAGATGGCGGTAAAAGGGCCCCTGATAGGTAGTCCACCCAAAGGACTCAACACCCATCGGATGACACCACAAGGACATAAGTTCCCCCTCCCCTTGGGTGGCTGAGACCATGAAGAATTCCATCTCAGGAAGGTGTGCGGACGGCTCAGAGCCACTGAAGGGTACCCCCAGACTCCCCTCCACATCCCAAAACAAAGGGGGCCCAACTCCCTTCTCCATAGATTTTCAGGCATTCATATTTCAAAATAACACATGTGCCCACAAGCTGCCCTTTATTAATGGGGTCAGTTGCCTATTATGTGACCTCCCACCAGTGGAACCAGGCCAGAAGGGACAAAGTGACCTAAGGAAGGGAGGCATGCCCTTAATTTTCACACAGGGCAGGCACAGGACTGCCATCAAATGGGCAACAATTGCACAAGTGCCAGGCCCAGAAGGCCTGACCCCCGCCACTCCAGGGTTTCAGGAGGAGACAGCCAATTCCCAGCCCCATCCCTACAAAAGCCCTTGCAGGTTTGCCAGTCCCTCCTTCTGGGGTGACTCTTCACTTCTGCATCCCCTTGCCTTCCGGTAAACCTGGTCCAATCGCTGTCCCTGCCTGGCCAAGTCGTGACCCTGGCTGGGCGAATGGCCCTCATCTGAGAGGACTGAGAGGCTCTCCACAGTCAGCTCCCAACCGCTGGTAACCGTGTCACGTGTGACCTAGTGACATCCCTTCGACCCATATAAACCTTAACACTTTTCACATTTCTGTTTATACTATTAAACAGTTTATCATTTTCCGTGGAATTTACTAAAAGCAGCTCAGCCATTCGCCATTAGTTTCTCTAAATCCCTTCCCGTTAGTCCAGACTTTTATGGGTATTTATTTCACAACTCTTAGAGCCATAAAAGCTAAAATTATAGTGTTTTTCCCATATCAGGGTCTAGATCTACCTACACAGTTTCAGATTTACTTTCACATTTACATCTGCATTTTCCAAAACTCTACTCTTCTGATTCCTCGAAAAAGACTCAGAAAATATGGACAGCGAGGAGGAGACTGGGATGCTCATTGCTCTTCTTAATGAAGCTCATTCCCATAAACCTTGCACATGCCATGTTCTGCTCAGTGACGACAAGGTGAGGCTGTCACCTTTGATTACTCCTCACAGTGTCAGGGTGTCACAAGGAGACTGAAGTAACAGGATAGTAAGAAAGTGGAAATCTCTGATTAATCACGATGACTCGTTAACTTGGAAGTTCTCCATTTGAAGTAGCAAACAGAATGGGACACAGATGCGACATGATCAATAAAACAGAAGAAAATCGGGACTTCTAATTCAAGGAAGTATCACTAATTATGCTTGATCATCAAAACTGTCCCTGAACTTCTTTGAAGTCAGGACAGACGTCTCCATTTTAAAAGTTGAGAAACCACAGAGACTCCTTAATGAGACTTTTATCTGGTTAACAAAATTTTAATGGAAATGCTCACATGGATCTACATATATTGGAGAATGAATAACGTTCCTGACTCTATCTTCAATTGCAGATTCATAATAACCATTTAAACTTTTTAAAAAATCATGTCTCTTTCATTTTAGCTTCTATTCATTTATTTTTATTTGATTTGAGTTCCGGCTGCAGTTTTGCTTCTTTCTCAATTTAGGAAAATTCACCCAGGCATTCTCAAGCAAAAATCTTTTTTTTAATAATGAAAAATAGGATATGAACAGTAGATGAAAAAACAACAATTGTGCAAATACAGCCCACAAAGAGGGGAAATCCTGTTTGCATTTGGTTTATTCCCTTGTGGAAGAATCGTCACAACTCACAAAAACACTCTTTAGTAAGGTTTGAAAAGGAAGAATGAAGCAGTGGCTTGGGGAGGTCACTGGACCAAGAGCATAATTTACAGCAAAGGCCACCGTCAGGAAATAGAGATTCCATCAACAGGAAGAGGATATGGGAGACTGTCTCATAGTCTTAGTCCCTGGTTTAAAATATCTGCTGACCATCAATGTTCAGCAAAATAAGTCACACTCAGAAGGTCAAGGATCATGTGTTTTCTCTCATATGTGGAAGGTGGAGAGGAAGATGGAAGACAAAGGTGAGGTGGATCTCCTAAGAATAAAAGGGAGATCAGTAGAGGAAAGGGACCAAGTGGTGAGAAGTGGAGAGGGAGGGAGGAAACGCTGGGGAGTGATATTGGTCAAATTATATCGTTATATTGGGTGCATGTAGTATATATGAATATGTAACAACAGATCCCATCAATATGTACAACTATAATGCCCCAGAAAAAAAATGAGGAACTAAATAAAATATCTACTAAGCAGGGGATGGGGGGCAGGGCACACTGTGTAGTCCCAGCTACTCAGGAGGCAGAAGCAGGAGGATCACAGAGTCCAGGAGTTTGAGGACAGCCTGGAGGACAAAGCGAGACCCCCCCCCCAACACCATTCTCAGAAAACTAAATAAAATTGTAAAATAAAATGCATGCTAGTCTTCCACTACTGGAAGAATAAATCTCAAACTCACCATATACAAATAAAGCCTCGTTCAATGGCACTGTTACCCAGTCGTCCAAGTACACAAAACCTTGCGGTGGTAGGCTACATGGCAGGTACGTGCTGAGAAACTTTCCTTTAGAGCATTTATTCCTGTTGGGCACTTATATGGATTTGTGCTTATTTCCTTACCGATTCTTCATTAGGGAATTAACAACTTTATTTCTGCTCATGATAGTAGCCACGATCTTCGACTCCCAGGCGGTAGTCAGCATATACGGCATTTACATTAAATGAGTAGATTGATTTTAAAAAAAAAAAAAAGTGACACAGAATTTTTTTTAAAGGGGGGGGGGGGAGTTCCACTTCATTTGCTTCTTTACCTTGTGGATTTTAAAAGATCCAGTTTCTAATTTCACATTCCTCAGTCGGTGCTGCCTGACCACTGTTGTCAGTTAAATCTTCCCAAAACACACATGTATCACATCAGGCTTTGGCAATTGTCCCCGGTTCCTCATTAGCTTGAGTCTAGCCTGCCTTTCTCAGTCAGGTTCCCCAGACAGAACTAAACCAAATGCCCCAGGCACCTTTGTATGTAAAAGAGGGGTTCACTTGCGCATCTAGATTGGTGATAACTATGTACACATTTTGGAAGAGTTGCGAAAGTAATCACTCAATTTATTTTAGGCAATGCTTAATTCTCTGGTGGAACCCCAGTTGAGAAAGACTAACAATTCCACGTCAATAATATGGATCTGCCTTAATTTTCTATTCTGTTCTCCCAAAACTCCTTCTCGCATCCCCTTGGCATTTCTAAATTGGTCTTTCAGAGTTACCCTCAGGTATTTCTCTTCCACTCATTAGCATTCCACCTTCCCTGCATATCTATTATCTGTCTCTTTGGATAAAATCTCATCCCAATCTTTAAGAGGTTCTTCATGACCCAGTAAAATTTTTATTTCTTCTTTGGGCTTCCTGGATATTGTTCCACTTAACTGCATTTAGCTTTACCATTACAGATATTTTTGTATTTTTTAACCTCTCCAGCGAGTTCCTCAGAGGCTGAACTTTTATCTACAGAATAGAGCATCGTGTCTTTTGGAGACCAGACACCAGGTTCAGAGGGCAGGCCATCATGCTGCTGAGAAAATCAATCTGAGCAGAGTAAAGATGCAGGAGAAAGTGCGTTTGTCCTCTGACGCTGAGCATCATCTTTCCACCATTGCCTAGCATGAGGAGCCAGTGCTCAGAGGAAATAGTATCACGTGAGGCCAGGAGTCAAATGAAAGGAGAAAGTATCAAGGGATTCACCTTTTCTTTTCGGGGTATGTGCTGTTCATTAGAATATAAGACCACACTCAACGTGTGCACACACAATAACTTCCTATGTCACAGAGAGAACTGCAATCCACACTTATGACTTCTCTTCCAGGGCAAGTGACTGGCATAACTGATTGACAAGACAGCAAGACTCTTTAAGATTGGATCATTAACACTGTCCTTCAAAACATAGGCTGTTCCCTCCGACTTTGATGGAGACTCCCATTCTTGATCAGGTTGTCTTTCTATTCTATAGGCAACTGAGTCTTTTTTAGTAACATTTATTATTATGAGTATAATGTTTTAGAATTTTCTACATATGCATTTGTGTATTATACATGTGTGTATATATGGACATATGTTCCCACATACATATGTTCATGCACACAAGCAGGTTTATCTCTAAGTGTATAACCAACTTCAATTTTCTATATCCAATTGCTAACTTTTGTAAAGTTCACTGTTATACACATCCCATGCCTACAAAGCTGATTGTGGTGCTATTTTATTATAAATCTCCCTGGCACATTCCCATTTATGATATTCAGTACACTATGGCTGCAATGTTAAATGGTCCCCCGATGACTATAAAAAAAAAGTGAACATGCATTTTTAAGTAAAGAATCGAAGTGTAAATCATTCGAAGTATGCAACTGGCAATGGTTTTATACAAAATGTGGCTGTTGGCTTAGGGGTTGTTTACTGACCACATTTAGAAAGTGCCTATTATTTGAAAATCAACCAAAAACGATCTAATTTTGAGCTTGAACCTAATAAAAATCAAGATAAGCATCAAAATTTTAAGTCCATGTTAAGAGATTGTGAAAATGATCTCTGTTGATACAGTTTTTTCCAGTAGAGAACTGGCTATCAGTCTTCAGCTTGGCTACAGTAACATGTGTACCCACAAAACTCATCAACTAGATTCTGCCATATTATTTCCATCGTGTAAATTCTTTTTATTTAAAGTTAAATCAAAGGCTAGGGTTGTAGCTCAATGGTAGAACGCTTGCCTGGCACATGTGAGATGCTGGGTTTGAGCCTCAGTACCACATAAAAAATAAAGGTATTGTGTCCATCTACAAGTTAAAAATAAATTTTAAAGTTAAATTAAATGTCAGTAAATAAAGACATGTATTTATAAGTATATGAATACATATGGTCATGATTTAACTTACAACAATAAAAATGTATTTCTTAAATCTTAAAAATGTTATAAAACAAAACAAACCATATAGCATACCAATCAAAGGAAGCATGGAAACAAAATGTATTATAAAACTAAACGCAGAGTAAGTGATGTGTCATACTAAATGGAAGTGAAACAAACTCCTTATTAAGCCTCTGACTGAGAAACAGGTCACAGTGCTTAGCCCACCCATTCAGGCAGCCACCATAAGATCTTCATTGATGGGCCACCTTAAAGTCCTGTCAAGACCCCAATAGAAGACAAAAGATTTTTGTGATGGGAAACTGTCTTATAACATCAAAGGGATATTAATGATATTAATAGGATATTAATGTCTTTAACGAAAGTTCCAAGTCTACAAAAGACCATACTAGTTTTTAAAAAACAAAACACAAACCAGCCCAGAAGCCAACTAGATACTTGAAGAAAGCACGTGGCATAACAATAACTTGCAGTTTGCCAAAATAGTACCAAAGTCCTAACTCATGGGAAAGCTGGAAAACTAGAAAATCGATTTTCAAAAAGCCGCAGAAGCAAAGAATATGCTTTTCACAGAGTATGGAGCAATCTGGCACAAAATACTAAGTTGAATTTAATATTCAATGTGTTGGGGAAATATGTTAACCTTCCAGAACAGTTATTTTTCTCTGAACTTCCAGCTCTTTAAAACACCACATCCTGCAACCCAGTTTGTATGTAAGAGGCCCACACATGTCCTGAATGGGTTAGGAGAAGGAAATATCTGATGCTTATTTTTCCTAAAGGTTGAAAGTTTCCTTAAAAATCCATCCACCCAGCTGTGCGCACTGGTGCATACCTGTAATCCCAGCAGTTTGGGAGGCTGAGACAGGAGGATTGCAAGTTTAAAGCCAGCCTCAGCAAAAGCGAGGTCCTAAGCAACTGAGTGAGACTCCATCTCTAAATACAATACAAAATATGGCCAGGAATGCAGCTCAGTGGTCAAGTGCCCTGGAGTTTAATCCCTGGTATCCCCCTAAAAAAAAAAATCCATCCACCCATACATATCTGGGAAATGGACTCAAAACGCAGGCAAATTACAACATAGAACACTTAGCATTGTACCTTGCACACTTAGCAAAATCTCGATAAAATGTGGTCATCATTTCTTAACCACCATGGTTCCTAACACCGTAGATGGTCCTGTGACAGGCTGAGGATAGGCCCCAGTTGTGTAAAACAGTGGAATGTCATCATTGGTACATTTGACCTATGCAAACTCAAGTGTAGCCACTTGAGGAATAGACGAGACCAAAGAGCAAACATTAGCAACCTATTCTCCTTTCTCTCAGTGAGCACTTGCCACAGTTCAAGTGGGACCTAGCAACAGAATCTGCCATTTCTCAAGTCAACCTCTCTGCCATCAATACTGCGACTATCTCAGCTCATTCAGTATGAGCGATTCCAGGGTTAACCCTACAGTTTTCATAGAGCCAAAACACAGAGAAGAACTACACCTAATACTCAAAAAACAATAATTGGATCAATGTTGCAGGAAACCTGGTTGCTTTGTTAGTCTTAACTGAGGTCATTCACTTCCATATAGGGTAACTTATGAGTGATGTGTGGAATATTCAAGGGGGGATGTTTTGCTATTTCTCAGTTCTACCTTTGAGACAGACTTTAGAGGCCTCCCATGTGTAGGCTCCAGCTCTGCCTTATAAATATTAGATGGAAAAATACCCTCAGGGAAAAGGCAAGTACATTTTAATGTTCCCACTAGATCAAGGGTGCAACAAAACTCAAATCCAATCCAGAAACAAACAATGAAGATGGTTTGATCAGAGTGAGACAAAAGCTAACCTACTTAATTGCTGTATTTTAAGAGGAGCAAAGATGTCTCAAAAGCTAACTTGATTAGAAGGTGGTTCAGGGTGGAGGGTATTGAGAAGACCTAATCCTGGGAAGCGTAAATGTCATCAATGCCTGGAGACAGCTTTCATGGGATCCAAAGGCAGAGATGCTCATTTTCCAAGCAAATGTCTCTTCGTGGTGTATGTGTATCTCTGGGTAGGTGTGTGTGTGCACGAGAAAGACAGGGAGGAACTTGAGAATACTGGAAGCCATTGGCAGATGATACAGCACTGAACATTCAGGATTCTGCTACCTGAGGGATGACAGTCTGGGCTCTATGGTCCCCTGGTACAGATAAGTAATATTGAAGGCTTCTTTGGCTGGAAGGAAATCACTGGATGATTACTGCAGACATTTAGGAGCCATCAGAAAAGACTAGTCTCAGAAACAGAACACCAAATGGATGCAATCCCCCTTCCCCAGTTATCTCCGTTAAAGTCTGCCTTGCTCTGAGTCACACACATGACATCCAGGGCAATTTTCTAGCCAGCTGGCCATGAGAAATAGTGACTACACACCCTGCATGTCGGAGATGCTTCTTTAATGGGAATCTGTGAGATAGCCAGCTCTGCGCCTGACTGTTCTTTTAAATCTCCCTTCTCAGAATCCTTCCCAGTCTGAAGGCAGCTGGCTACTTGGCTGGAGTCGGATGGGGTGAGGGGAGGGTGGAGGTGAGGCCCAGGGACCAGTGCTGTCTTTACAGGGTCCCACTGTGAGGGCAAGAAACCCCCGCACAGGAGTTGATAAACATCCAGAGAGAAACAGTTGGGGGGAAAAAAAAATCAATTGGGTGAAATTCTGCATCTCCGTGAAAAGGGCTCATTATCTCTATTTTGGGTGGGACTCTTTTGTTGCTTTCAGATCTCCAAAATACATAGGTAGGAAACACTGCCCAAGACTCCATTAAAAGGGCAGCAATTATGTCCAAACCAAAATGCACCGTCAATCCTCAAGTAAGATTATATACTTACCATCCATTTCTAGCAAAAAGATATGGCAGAAAATAGTCGGTAAGACAGAATTGCTAAGCAGCTGGCTAATCGTGGACTTGCAATTATTATATTTTCATTCTGCCTCCAAAAAAGGAGACACTTAAACTGAATGAAATATGCAGCAGCAGCACCTCCAGCAAAGAAATTAAGCCACCTTATTAACTGTGCAGTTTTTATAAAGGCTTCAAGAAATACTCGTTAGGCCTTTTGTTTAAATTGAACTTCATCTCCTACCCGCATCTTAATTCCTAGAATATGAAACAACCCTTAAACACCTCTCTTTTGACTGAGAGATGGCAAAATAAAATACCAGGATATTTTGTAGAATACACATTAAAAGAACACACAAGGTCAATGTTAGCAGTTTCATATTTTATTTAGTTTAGTCCTTACAGTGATTATCTTATTATGATCATCACTACGTTCAAATCTAAATTTTATTAGGCACATGCACACTATGTCATTAATACCTTGAAAAAAAAATAGGGAAAGACAGGAATTAACTTCACCACTTTTAAACAAGAATTTTCCAAGTACATTATATTTCTGAAGTTCTCACTGCTAATAAGTCTGTAGTCTCTTAATTCCTATACTGGAACCATTCCAAAGTCCACAGACATTCATCCCATCACTCATATTTCCATACACAAACTTGTCAGGGATCAATGAGAAAATTCATAATTTACATCTTACGATTACATGGGTCAATCTAATAACACTAATGTAATTTGAGACATTTTCATTAAACATTAACTATCTTGCCCATAAATGTTTTATAAATATTAATATCACATTATTAAGGTCTCTAAATACTTAATAGTAAAATCCCACACATTATTATTGCTTCTTCATCTTTAGGAAATCATCCAAAGAAATAGTCATAAAATGAGAATGTTATTGGAAATTTTTTTTTTTAACACCAGGGTTTTAATCACTTTGAAATTATATTTGACATTCTCAGCTAGGAAAATGGGGTTATATATTCAATTGGAGAGATTATGGCTAAGAGGATTAGCAGTGAATTCATAGGAAAAGCAGCAGCTACCTAGTAAAGATGTTTGATCTTGGGAATTTTCTACCTCCTTTCCACATCTTACAACCTGTAAGGATAAATAGAAGGAAAAATAAAACTAGCAGAAAATTACCACCTGGGCCGGCACAAAGGTGCATACCTGTAATCCCCACTACTTGGGAGGTTGAACCAAAAGGTTGCAAGATCCTGGGCAACTTAGACACTGTCTCAAAATAAAGTAAAAGAGGACTGGGGATGTGGCTCCTAGGCAGGGTGCTTGCCTCGCACACACAATGCCCTGGATTCAAACCCTAGTACTAAAGAAAAAATTTAAAAATTAAATTTTAAAAAAAATTAAAAAATTAAATTTTTCTATTCAGAAAAACAAGTAGTAATTAACTTATCTACTTCACGTTATTCACATCTTCATAAAAATATTCTAGACTGACATCCTCTGTATCAATAAACAAAGAGTCTGCAAGAACAACAACAGATCAATCACTGCAGAATTACTGTCACTAAATTAGTTGAAATTGACAATATACACATTTTGGACATCACCTGTTCAAATATCCCTTTTGCCTTAAAACCAACCAATATAATCCAATAAAGTTACTTATAAAAGTCACTCACCGCATAAAAATATTGAGCATCTACTCCCTTCTAAAAACTAAGGTTAAATAGACTGTCGAGCAGGGTCTCAACTCACATTTATTTGGGGTTGGTATTATCATTTGCATACTTTTGAAACCAGAAGTGCCTTTCATGGTGTCTACTTTTCACAATTGAAAGCAGGACAACAGAACAACTTCTAGACAAGATGTCAAAGGCTACTTCTACTGCAAGTAAGTCATCCGTAATTAAAAATAATAGGAATCTAGTGTGTATTCCTTTAGGCGGGGGTATTGACAAATCACTCACCATCAGACAAAAGCTAATAAACATGAGACAAGAGCTTGGAGAGAAGAAAGTGCAGATTCTGCAGGATGTGTGATGGAATTCATCTCATCCAGGTGTTCATGATTTAGGCGGGGGACAGAATAACAGCAGGTAAATTCCCCAGGTAATAAACAATCAGAAATCCTTAAGGGGTAATAAAGGCACTCAGAATTAGGAACCAATTATTATAGTCTTGGCTTGCACACAAAGTATTTGTGTGTTAAGGGAAGCCCAGGAAGGGAAACATCTCATCTCTTAAGAGGGTTTTGGGAGAAAGGAAGACTGATGAATTGAGCTTACAGTTTCTTAAGTTCAAATTCTAAAATTCCCCAGTAGCAAATACACAGAATAGGGGTGTTTTGTTTCGTTTTGTTTTGTTTTTTAATGAATTCTGCCCATTTGTCAATCTTGTAGGCCTGGTACCAAGCATCAGAGTAACAATTATCTCCAGGGTCTGCTGGCCCTGTTCAGACCCCTCCTTCTTAACACAAAGGCCACAGTGTTAAACTGAATTCTATATAATTATTCTGCAAATTTAAATTTTTTTTAATTTTAAAGGCTGATGAGGGACTCTTATTTTTACACAATCCTTCCGTATTTGCAGACTGGTTTTCTCAAAAGGAAGATGGAGAAGACAAGGTTATACAGGCACAGGCACCACCTGCATTTGTCTAGTAGGTGACCTGTAAAGCTGTGTCCCTTTGCCCTGGGCTGGATGGGATTGCAATATGTGAATGTGGGGTCAATGTTCATGAAATAAAAGCCTGTGACATTAGAACCAGCAGAAATAAAGATATGAGAAGCAAGGCATACAGTTTAGAAGAGGTAGAATCACTGTGCATTTAGCTATAATCCTAGTAGGAGATAAATCTGATGACTTTTTTTTCCAAAGTTTGATTGACTGTATCCTAAAAGGATTAAAGTTACAACTTTATGTGTGCATTTCTTCCCCAAATGCTTTTAAGATTAGTCAAATACCTAAAGAGAAAATTGAGGGTTGAAATCTAATAGAGGCATGTAGTGTATTTCAAAACGAAATGAATAGTTCAGTTTATTCAAATCCAACTTGAAAGGCAACCGAATACCAAAAGTTTTACCCCTGAATATTAGCGGGAATAACACTATTTCAGAAAGACCTCTCCACATTCCAAGTTAAATAGAAAATTCCACGAAACATTTTAAACTATTTATATCTGCATGTGTGTGGATATCATGTGTGAACAGGTAAGTATGAATGTGTGCAGGTGAGTGACTGGTAATGTAAACCATGGTTCAAGTAAGGTCTGATGTGTAGGCCCATGGGTGTATATGCATGTAGTTCCTAATGTGTTTTTATTCAACTTATACAATAAGAAATCAAAGGTCACACATCCTTCTACAATCAAACACTCCTATCTTCATAGGAATTTCCCAATTATACCTATGCACACTGGTGGCAATTTATGGAAATAATTTTAACAAAGCATCAAGAGCTTAGTGTAGCTTCGTGATAGAGTGCTTGCCTAGCATACATGAAGTCAGTTTGATTTAATACCATAAAAACAAATTAAGCATGGGAAGATTTGGGTATATTATCATATACATCTATGATTTAGATATAAGGTGTTTCCCCAAAAGCTCACGAGACAATGCAAGATTGTTTAAGGTAAAATGATTGGGTTTTGAGAGTCCTGACCTAATAGATGCATTAACTTGGATTAACTTGGTGGTAGCTGTAGGTAGTTAGGACGTGGTTGAAGAAAGTAGTCACTGGGGGTGTGCCTTTGGGGCTTATATTTTCTCCCTGGGAAGGGGACCTCTCTACTTCTTGCTGCAGTGTCCCGAGCTGCTCCCTTTGCCACACCCTTCTGCCATGATGTTCTGCCATACTTCTGGTCCAGAACTATGGAGGCAGCTGACCAGGAACTAAACCTCTGAAACCATGAGCCAGAATAAACTTCCTCATGCCAGATGTTTTGGTCACAGCACCACAAAGCTAACCAAAATACACATTGATGATAGTTTCTTAAAAGCTTTGATGTGGACTGCCGGGGGCCAGCCCCGGCGGGGTCCAGGGAGTCCCGAAGGAGGAGTGGCGTCGGCGAAATGATGAGACAGGAGTCGTTCCCTTTGAGCAATCTTCAGAGAGAGAGCTAAAGCAGCTTTTCTCTGGGTCCCCCTTTTATTACAATTTTTTTCATCATTATAGATTCACAATACGTCATTGATTATATAACTTAAAACTTTGCCAAGACATGACATTTCCTTAACCATGATTGAGAGCACACCGATCTACATTCTTCCAGGATATGACCCCCAGCCATACAATCATCAAAGTACAGATTCATCAATAAAACATGTCACCAATTTACATCCTTCAGGTTTTCCCAAGATTTACTATTTTTCCCAAGATGTTATTTCCTTATTAACTAACGTCAAGCTACGTAACCAGACTCTAAGTCTCCTAATTAATCATTAACCTAAAGTACACCTGCACTTTATTTTTAATCTAAAATTCCCATCTAAAAAAGTCCCTTTAAATCTTATATTTAAAATGTCCTAAAGTTTATGAATCATCCTTAAAGCATATCAGAAACCTATATAACTAAAGACTTAATAATTTCTAAACTTAAGAATCTAAATAATATTTTTAACATTATTCTAAAACTGTGTCTTATAAAGCTATTTTAATTAATTCCTAAATTTATTCTCATAAAACTGGTTGAGCTGCTTTCTCAGAGAGTTTCTTTTGTTTCTCAGTCAAGGTACACTAGTTCTCAAAGAATTTGTTTCTCAGTCAAGGTACACTAGTTCTCAAAGAGTTTGTTTCTCAGTCAAGGTGTACTAGTTTTCAAAGAGTTTGTTTTTCAGAGGATGATTGTTGTCTGTTATTAGGTTTGTCCACAATGTACTAAGATAGAAGAATAGCCTTTTATTTTGTCCTTGATATGCTGAGGGGTGGGTAGCAGAACAGCTTCCAAGGCATGAACTACCTGTTCTGTTCTAGCCATCTGAAATTTAATTGTTTGGCATTTAACATACTCATGCCTCCTGTGAGAAACATAAGCATGAAAATGCAAAGTCCCAATTACATAAAAAAGGGTCTCATGGTTTCGGTTACCCACCAACCAGTGTGGCTTTGCCAGCATTCATCCTCACTGTGACCCTGTCAAGACAGTGGGAGAGCGGCTTTGCCAACACTTTTTCTCACTGTGACCCTGTCAAGACAGTGAGTGGGGGATCGCCTTCACCAGTGGACCAAGAAAAAAAAGATCAAGCATGAATCTCAAAGGAAGACTCTCCTAAAAAATAGTTAATTATAATCCATTTTTTGCCTATAAGATTTTTTTATATTTCATACAGAAATTTATAAACAAATCCTATCTAATTCCAGAGACAAAATAATACAAAAGGAAAATGATTTTAATCATTCTTCAAAAATTAAATGCTTTTAGAAATGACAAAATTATCATGTGAGTACTAGGGTGGCAATGATGCAGCTCTAATTTTTCAATGGTTATTGGGAAATTAGGCAGTTAGATGTTAATGGTCATACTAAATCCATAATGAGGAAGTGAACGATCGCATTAACACACACCATATGTTTACAGTCATTTTGCTATGGTTACTCCACCATCTCTTAAGGGAGAGGAAAAGTTCAATTTAAAATGGGAGGAGAAAAACAGAAGTACATTCCAATCTGAAGCCAGCCATACAATCAATTCTATCATCACCAGGAATTCCACCAGGAATCTCAATCATGCTCCCTACTCTGCTTATAATTTCCTTAAGCCACCATCAAATTTTGTTTTAGTTACCCATTCCTGCCTCCCCACATAGATCAGCTTTCTTCTTTCTTGTCCTCAGTGCACCTATTTTATGTCTAGCTTTTTCTCCTTATAGTTTATCGTAACCATCCATCTACTTTATGCTTAGATGCATGGGTTTACTGGTAACGCCACTCCCAAGTCACATCCACTCTTCTCATCCACCTGACACACTTTTAAATTCAGGGTACATTCATGAAATAAGTTGTTTTTCATTTAGTTAGCAGCTTCCAAAATGAGCTCCCAGAAATCCATATAACCTACACGTGTGTTAAGGAACCATCTTTTTTTTTTTTTAGCTTAGTTTTGGAAAATATGCTCAGCAGGTCCTTGGAGGCATGGCATAGAAAAAAAATTAATTGTTCACTAGCAGCATTTTCTTGGAGGACAGATGCCTGCAACTGAATCCTTGTCATGTGACACAGAGATTTATAGCTGATGCTCAGAGCAACCCTGAAAGATAGGTGGTATTATTTTAAAGATTAGGAAACACAAAATCAGGCCAATGAAATAACTGCCTTCCCCAGGTTACTTGGAAGATGTTAAATTCCTAGTCACGGATGCATTTACTGATAGCAATTCTTTATTCACTATGGCATCAAATAAGTAATCCCATCTTAAAAGTCCAGAGACTTGATTTTTAACTCGCCAACTACTTTGTTAGTGATATTAACACAAATAAGCAACAAACTAACTACCATCCACGTGATAGAAACAGCACATTCTCAATGCAGAAACTGCGGACTACACACCTGCCTGAGAAGAACAGGAATGAGAAGCCCCTTTCTCCACCTTCTAATTGGTACCTTTTTTTGTATTTTAATATGTTCATCTGACTTTGAAAGGTGTCTATGAGCATGATGGAGTAAAAACCTCCAAAAAGCCCCCTCTCCTCCAAGAGAGAGATGAGAAAACTAATTTTAAAAATATAGTCAGAATAGGCAGGCACAGTGATACATGCAGGTAATCCCAGCAGCTCAGGAGGCTGAGGCAGGAGGATCACTAATTCAAAGCCAGCCTCGGCATAAAAGGGTGTCACTAAGCAATTCAGTGAGACTCTCTCTAAATAAAATACAAAACAGGGCTGGAAGTGTGGCTCAGTGATCAAGTGCCCCCGAGTTCAATGTCCAGTACCAAAAAAAAAAAATTATATATATTCTAACTAATTACTAAGCTTCAGGAAGAACAGAGCTCTGTGGCGTTTTTGTTTTTTTGATTCCCATTCCCCCATACCAGCCTTGAAGACAACCATTTGAGAGGGAAGAACAGTACTGGAGCTCCTTCAAAGCCCTTTTTGAGAGAATTTATCATTGGATCAATCTGGTAGTTCCCTGGAATACTAGGCTCACAAAGCTGACTTTAAGTGATTTAATGTTTTCTTCATGCAAATAAACTTTCCAGGAAAGTGGGAATGATGGTATAATTTGTGTAAAACAATTAGGGGCAGCTGTTTAGCATCATGGATGCCCAAAACAGTAGATGACAGTTGAGGTTTAAAAAAAAAAATAGGTTAGTATAACTTTCAAAAGAAAAGACTAGAGAATGAGAAGTTCATAGAGAGGATTAAAAACACCAATATATACCTAAAAATTTAAAAGGCCCTACATATAGACCTCAGCACATGCCCAGGAAGACCTAGAAATAGCCTAAATTCTCACCTCTGGCTAAATCAGAGACTCTGCACAACCAGGAAGTGCAGGCTAGAGAGCATTATAAAATGCCAGCTGGGTGTTGGAGGCATGCCCTAAGACATTTCCTAATAAACAAAAATTGAAACTTTATTTTGAGCAGATATGCCCTACAAGAAACAAGACTCTTCCCGCAGGCTGAAATGAAAAGAGCCCTAGACAATGAAGAAAATCCATATGAAAAAAATAGAAAACATTGATAAAGTTATTTACCAGGGATGTTCTAAATCTATAGGAGTCTCAATCACCTGACTTTTGATGTTTCACAACTGAGATTAAAAAACAGTATTTTAAAAAGAAATTCAAATACACATTCTCTTCAACTTCTGCAAATATAATACTACTTGTACAGCCTCAGCATATGTAAATGGAAAACTGAAAACATCTATAGAAGTATTAGCTTTAAAAGGGTATTGCATAATATATGTAGCAAAATCATACATATATATCTGTAAAATAAGTGTTTGTAGATCTATATATGCTTTAAAATACCAGGTAAAAATGAATTGATGAGATAATTTTAAATAGTTGATTTTCTAATTTCCATCTGATGGCAATCAATGAATTTCCATTTTATAAAAATATACTCAACTAATGAAACAGCTGGCATTTTAGAATATTTCCTTAGGCAATAATGTTCAGGGACATAAGTCTATGGAACTATTTTATCATTTGAAAATTTAGAGATAGGGTAACATATTCCATATTATTTGATAGAAGCTCTCCATGAAAATGTTTCATTTGTATCCTATACCTCTTTTAGAATATATGTACTTTTCAAACTATTACTTCCCATCATAGGTTAAAGATAACCATAAATTTAAAATAAATAAATAACATTCCTACATTTATGTCCTGCTAAATTCAAGGCCTGAAAAACGGAGTTGTGAGGAAATACCAACAGTCAAAAAAAAGGAAATTATGTCTGGTGGATAATGTTTTTGTTTGCGAGTTTGGTATTAGGGATTGAACCCAGGGGCACTTTACCACTATGCTTTATCCCCAGTCCTTTTCATGTTTTGAGACAAGTCTCACTAAGTAACTTAAGACTGGCCTCAAACTTGTAACCTTCTTGCCTCAGTCTCCTGAGTCACTGGGATTAGAGGCATATGTCACCATGCCCGATATGGATTAAGTTTTGAAGGGTTGGTTGAAGATGAAGAAACTCTGATCAAGCATCTTTGATAACAAAACTTCATTCAAATTGGGTGTGGTGGAGAACACCTATAATCAAATTCAAGGCCAGCCTCAGCAACTTAGGAAAGCCCTAAGAAATTTAGTGAGACCCTGTCTCAAAAATAAAAAGGGCTGGAGATGTAGCTCAGTAGTAAAGCCCTTGCATTTAATCTCCAACAACTGTGCGTGTGTGCACATGCACACACACACCAAAAAAAAAAAAACACATCAAACATAAGCTAAACAACATAATTGAAGAACAGTCTTATATTCGGTTTATTTCAGAAAAATTTTTGCCATCCTTGGGTACTGCTTTGATCAATTTGTCATGTGATATCATCTTCTGTTACCTCATTTTCTCCTTGGAAGGGTGTACCATCTGTGTCATTGGATCAGGACACATACCACAACATCTTCTGGTAGAGAAATACTCTATATGCCAAAACCTTACATGAACCTCAATCAGCTATTTCATCCTCCTTTGAAGCAAGCTATTGGTGGTACTGTTGATATTACTCTGAAATTTTTGCATATGAAGTATGGATTAAAGTGAATAAATGATTTTGTAGGTACCAATAAGAAACTATATGATTTGTATGGGATGAAGAAATAGATACAAGATACATAAAGCTAAATAAAAATCCTAAAACCCTAAATTTAAATTGGAATGGTCTTGTGATCTTATGACTTTATTATCTTACAAAAATATATTTCCTAGTGCTGTTACTAAGAAATAATAAAAACAATCACCAATAATCAAAATAGTACCTTTTCCACTTATGTGGGATATTAAAAGGAACAAAACTTTCAGAGAAATAGCCGATTTCAGATCAGAAACAGGAAACGGACAAAATGTGCCTGGAACATCATTTAACAGAGAAAGCATGGGATCTATTTTAAAATAGATTTAAAATCTATTTTGTGTGTGTATAAACATACACACACACACACACACACACACACACACACACACACAAAGATTATACCCACTGATACATAAATAGGAATTAGTTCCCCTGAATAACAGAGACAATATCAGTAAAAATATTAACTAAGTATTCCATTGTTTTCTGGATTTCATAGTTTCTGATGAAAAGTCAGCCATAACTATTATTGATGAAATCTTTTTTCTCTGTCTTCAAAATTCTCTTACTCTAATGTGACTGGTTCAATGTGCTTGTGTTTGTATTTTTATTTAGCTTGATGTTTTCCAAACTTCTTGTGTTTGTGATTTAATGTCTTAATTTTGAAACATTTTTATTGATATTTAATATTTCTTTACTTTGTTTTTTTCTTCCTTAAATATAAGTTGCATGTATTTTAGTCCCTTTTGTATGTACCAAAAAACTTACATGTTCATTTTTTTCTCCTTTTTATTTGTATTTTAGTGTGGATAGTATCTATTGATCTGTCTTCAAATTCAGATTTCTTTCCTCAGGTTTATTGTGTTATCTGATTAGGCTATTGAAAGAATTCATCTCTGGTATCATGATTGTATTTTTACCATTTGATACCTCCTCAGTTTCCTCATAGTTTCCCTATTTGTTAAAATTCTCAAAACAATTGTATATTTTTGTAAATATTTTCCACCTGATCCATTGTCATTGATCATATTTATGTCAAAGTACCTACTATAATAATTATAATGCCTGGGCCATATTTGGGTCTAGTCCTATTGATTGTGCTGGCTCCTTAAAATGGTTTTCCTTATGTTTTTCATACCCTATTTTTCATTAGTTGTCAGACATTAAGCATAGAACAAGAGACTAAACTATATAGTATCGGCACCTAGAAATGCTGTCTGGTCATCAGTGTTGAGGGGAAGTGTCCATTTTGTCAAAATTCAGCTATGTTGTTGCTGTCTTTGCCTTCAGAGAACCACAGGAATTATTCCAAACAGAGTAAAATAACACACATCAAAACCAGAATTCCAACTTAGATCATGAGGTATTTTAATAATTTTTTTAAAGCAGATCAATATAGCTGGAAACTAGAATGCTCTGGTAATAAAAAATGAGAATAGAGAAATACACGGATTACATCCTAGGTACCTTTTAAGTCATGATGAAAATGTGAACTTTATTTTGCATGCAGAGGTTAGAGTGGTTTAAAACAAAGGCATTAAGTAGTTACATTTGGATTTTAGAACATTATTCTGGCCTATATTCTGTATTGGGGAAATCCAATTACAAAGGTAGGGTGATAAATGAGAAAAATTGTTGCAATTTACATTTTACCTAGTATATATAAACAGGAAAGAACAAACAAGGTCTAATGCCAAGAGAGGATTTTGTCCTGAACTAAGATAGTTTCAGTGGAAATGAAGAGAAATGGATACACATTTAAAATACTTAGGAGTTAGAAAAGAAACCCAAAGTTAATATATCATTAGATTTGAGTTCCTTAGTATAAAAAATAGGGGTCAAGGTTGATGTTCAGTTTTCTGGTTTGAAACTTGATGAATTGTGTTTACATAACTGGGATAGAAAAACCATGGGGAAGAAAAAAAAAAGAAGGTTAAGAATCTGACTCCTATTTCAGACAACGTCTAGATTCTGCAGAATATCCTTGTGGAGATGACATACAAATTTGGACTGAAACTCAAAGAGTTATGTGCTTGAGACAATGACTTGGTAACCATGACCATGTAGATATTAATACACCCCTAGAAACAATCAAGATTGCCTAGAATGAGCATACAAAGGAAGAATAAAAGAAAAATCCGAACAGAAATCTGAAAAATCACCTACTTAAAAGCTAGGCAGAGACAAGCACACCTTAAAAGAATCAGCCAGGATACTTAACAATGCAGATAATAATAAATGCTGGAGAGGATGTGGAGAAAAGGGAACATTTTTACACTGTGGGTGGGATTGTAAATTTTGTAAATTAGCACAACCATTACAGAAATCAACATGCAGTTCCTCAAAATACTGAGATAGAACCACCATATGACCCATCTATACCACTCCTCAGTATTAAAGGCATCTTACTACATGCATACCCATGCTTATAGCAGCACAATTCACAATAGCCAACTATGAATCCAACCTAGGTGTCCATCAATGGATAAATGGGTCAAGAAAATGTAGTATATACACACAATGGAGTTTTATTCAGCCATAAGGAAGAATGAGATGTCATTTGCAGGAAAATGGATGCAAGTAGACACCATCATGTTAAGCAAAAGAAGTCAAACTCAGAAGGTTAAGGGTCATGTTTTCTCTCATATATGGAGGCTAAAGAGGAAAAAAAAAAAGGAGGGTAAATCTCATGAAACAATCAAAGGGAGATCAGTAGAAGGGGAATGCTGAGGAGCAATACTGACCAAATCATATTGTTATATTGTGTGCATATATGAATATGTAGCAACAAAACCCATCATTATGTACAATAATAATGCCCCAATAAGAAAAATGTGGAAAATTTTTTAAATTTAAAAAAAAATAAATCAGCCAGGAAAATTAGAGAAAACCTAAGTTGCTTAAAACTAGAAAACAAACAGGAATCTAAGAATTTTAACAAGAAACACATGATCAAGAATCAAATGCAACCAGAGTCAAACCAAAAGATAACAACCTTCACTGAAATTTAGTGCTAAAGAATATATTGGCGATGGAGCAAAAGATGCTTTTTCGGGCCAGAAAGGGTGAAAGGCAGATGGCAGCTAAGGAGAGATTGTGGAATAAAGACGTAGAGCCAGTGAACTTCTACTACAAAGTGGAGGGCAGGTAGGGCCATAGCTCTAAGTAAAGGTGGGGCAAATGCCAAGGAGACAGGGTCAGGAAAGGAGGAGGTGGTTTTTAGATAAAGGAAGAGAGAAGACTAATTAATCTAGGTCACTATGGGAACTAGAGGGGATGGGGTCTGAGCATGGGTATAGCGTTTGCCTTTAAAATAGAAAAGGGATGACCTTTCTATTAACTAAGGAAGGAAGGGCCAAGAGTGGATGATAAGACCAAGAGATGCGAGTCTCAGCAGCGTAAGCTTAGAAGATTCCAAATGAGAGCCTAGTTTCCCTTTGGCCATCGGAGATGGATCGTTTGCTGAGCTTGGGAAGGTGGTGGTGGGGTGGGACATCTGGGTATGTGAAGGAGGAGGTAAGTGGCCGCCAGAGTGGGCAGGAGAGAGTCGAGAAGGATGTAGGGCCGACAGAATTCTTTGCTCCTGATGAGGCCAGAGATTATGAATTATGCCTTGCAGTGTTGGTTCACCCACGTATACGTTGAAATAAGATGGACAATAAGAACCAAGAATGAGATGTTTCCTGACAAATTTGACTAAAGGACAACTGAATTTTTTTTAAAGTCAATTGCATTTCATAGAACTGAAGTTTTACTAAGAAGAATAAGTTGGACCTGGGTATGGAAGCAAGCCAAGAAATGGGGACCTGACAGAAACAACATTCCCATATGCACAGTATCACTCTTGAGATGGATCACCTACCTTATCCATGAAAAATATGAAGTTATACACACTTTATATCCTAACTCCCCCAGCAACTCCTCTGATTTTCCAACTCTCTTATTTAGTAGAAATTCTCCATCAAGCCATTAATTGGGACAATAATCCTCAGGATTATGCTCATATGAAAGTGTCCTATAAACCATCATGAAGATAGTGCTAATGGAAAACAGGCAAATGAATGATGATTTTATAAAGATACTAAACAGCCTAATTCCCTTTCCCAAGGCAGCATCAAGACGAAAGACAAGAGCAGCTTGAAGAGTTACAAACCTTTCCCCAGAATTTAAGATCCAGCCACACAGACTTGAGTGATAAAAAAGAAAGAATAAAGTCTACAGCCTTGTCGTCTACCCATTACAAATTGCCCCTCAGACTCTCAAACATTTCAGTTTAGTATTTATTTTTCACTTAATCACCTGAAAATATATGTATTGGCTTATGTGCTTTTCTTGCCTCATCCATTCCTTTAATAAATTACATTCGAGTCAACCTCATGCTGCTGCATACGGAAACAGAACGTGGTGATAAGTGCAATGTAGCAATTCAGATAATTCCATCCGACATAATTCAAGGTTTAAGTTACACATTCAGAGATATTCAACAGAACAAAGCTTTTCTATCTGTAAGTATATAAGAATAAATACACAGAAGATAAGACAAAATTCAAACGCATAATTTAGCTTAGAATATGACAACAGGTGAAGTAAAATCGTGGACCCATTGGCTTATCCTTTTGGCTGAGTGTTTTAATTTCCCGATTTGGAGGGGGAAAAAAAAAAATCACAAGATCCAGTAGACACGTATTTTGCAATATCAAAATTTGAAGTGTGCCAAGTTATACATGAACTTTTCTTTGTTTTAAAGCAAATTTGAGTTCTAGCTTTAGTACACTATTCTTTTTAACAAACTCGCAGCCTCAGTAGCTTTATAATCTCAATACAACATATTATATAACATGTTAGTCAAACTCTAAAAAGCAGAAGTATACTTTAGTCAGGAAGCATTGAATCTTCCAGACTTTCTCTCTTGCTTATCGATACACACCAAAGCACTTAATTAAAGATTGCTTTGGTTGAGCCAATAAAGCTCTAGACTGGCCGAGTCAGCAGAAAGTAGGTTTGAACCAGTCTAAGCCAAAAGACCCAGTTCCAGCATTTGAAACCTTCATAGTTGTAATAAATGGGAAAATTCAGAAAGGAAAGGAAAAATATATTTTTAGTATTCAAAGGTGACAATTTTTAAGTGATAATACTCAATGCTGGGCATTTCTACATCATTTTTATTATCACCATTTCCAATCATTTCCCAGGAGCCTCCATGCTGAGACACTGGTTTTTATACTCAAGAGGTAGGACATTTATTTTTTTAATATTTATTCTTAAGTTTAGGTGGACACAATATCTTTATTTTACATTTATGTGGTGCTGAAGATCGAACCCAGTGCCTCATGTATGCTAGGCGAGCACTCTACCACTGAGCCACACTCCAGCCCCAAGAGGTAGGACATTTGTATGCTATTGTTGTTTTAAGGTTTCCATGACAAAGTTGAAGAATTGTTAATGCATTTTCATAGATAATCTGGTAGCATAATTAAATTTCTTCCTAGTATCGTAAAATACATTTCAACCAGCACTGTAGTGGTAGTAGTCTGAAAATTTGAACTACAATGCTGGGTTTTAAGAATAAAGTTGTCATTAAAGAATGCTGGTTCTTGTTTGTATCTAATGCAGTAGAAGTCACAGGGGAGTCACTTAGTGCATACAATGTTGGTCCAGACAAACACACACACACACACACACACACACACACACACACACACACACACACAGCCTTGGTTAGATGAATTCCTCCTTTAATTTATCAAGCTAGACATTGACTCCCAAGACAACCCTCTTCTACTGCTTATAGAAGGAAAAAAAAGTATTATTTAAAAGATACAGATGACACAAAGATGTGAAACTTTGGTACTATGAAGAAAGTTGGCAGACTAAATTTAAGTACCAGTTAAGTGTACATTTAAGTACCTTTAAGTCATACTAATGGGGAGCAAAGTGCTTGAAGAATGGATCAAACTATCAATGAAACAAATATACTCAGTAATGAAATAAGAAACCAGTTATCAATAAAACCCTCAGTAAAAATACATGTATTTTCTTACAAATTATTTCTTTAGTAAATGTTTCATACTTTAGGATTATATCCTTCTGATAAGATCAAAGAAATAGACAAAGTCTGTTACTTTAAAAAAAATCACTAGTTTTTTCTGCCTCCATTCTTTCAGTATATTGTACCTTACTTTTGATAGCCTAACAGCTGTCATCTTTATGAGTTTCTTTTAATAATTTTCTCTGAATAAGACAATAGCTAGAGTCATATGAGCTTTTAATATATGCTGATCTTTTGGCATTTTCCTGCCTAATTTGTGATATTTTAAGTTTCTTCTTTAGAGTTTACATTTTTAAATTATGAGTAGTCAAAGTTTCATAATAATCACACTATTAATTTCTATTTTTATTGGCTATACTAGAA
The DNA here is from genome assembly GCF_964194105.1 of Spermophilus citellus. Taxonomy (NCBI): domain Eukaryota; kingdom Metazoa; phylum Chordata; class Mammalia; order Rodentia; family Sciuridae; genus Spermophilus; species Spermophilus citellus. Next base: position 59,000,735 of record NC_138200.1, on the reverse strand, counting down.
ATGGAACCTGCAAAATCTCTAAATTTTTAATGCGTTATGATCTTATTCATTTTGTTAATTACATATGCTGTAAACCAAAAAAATAATGCCTACTCTTTATACACAGGCTAGAATGGATTTTCAGTACATATTGCTTTGAGCTTTTAATTGCATAATTAAAATGTAAAGTAATCTGGGCTTTTTATTGAATTGATCACTAATATTTTCATATTTATAATAAGGCCCACTGCTGTACTTTCACTTGGTTCAAGCCCTTGTGTTCTTTTTAGATTTGTTGTCACCAGTCTGGTGCACTTCAATCATATTGTTTTGATTGTACTAATAATTATCCTATCTTCCTTGGACATCTTGCATTTTAACCTATAAGAATCTAACCTGTTATAGAAATTCAGTCCGTATTTTCAGGTGTCATGATAATTAACACACTTGGTTCTATTCTTATGCAGTACTTCAATCTATTATTGTTTGTTGTCTTCCTCTCATTTTTACTGTCAAGTTCAATGTTTTTCTCCCCACATTTTTTTTTTGCCTTCCACCATACCTGGTTACTTTGGGAAAATAACATTCAAGTATTATTACTGGCTACATCATCAAGCTTTGGACCCATCTCTTCTTGGGCTTTGCCAAGATGGTTATAAAAACTTTAGATCTTAATTTTTTCTCAAATCATGTATTCTCTTATTTAAAATACTCTTTGCATATACTTTAGTATATACATACACATACATTTGTATGTGAGGGTTGCATATGTACATATGTATGCACAGATGTTCCTCAACTTACCATGAGGTGACATATCAATAAACCTATTGTAAATTGAAAACATTCCAAGTCAAAAATGCATCGACTCCACCTAACCTTCAGTACATAGCTTAGCCATGCATCACACTGTAGAGTCCCTCCCATTTCTCCTCCCTTTCACCAGGCTGACTAGGAGCTGCCACTCACTGCCACCACACTCCTAGAAAGCATCTTACTACACACTGCTAGCCCAGGAAAACATCAAAATTCAAAGCACGATTTCCACTGAATGCTTTTTATTTTTGCGCCATTGCAAAGTGAAAGAATTCTAAGTCAAGCCATGGTAAGCCAGGGACTATCTATAGAGATGTGTGCATCTAGGCATCTCCAGCTCACATTCCCCTCACTCAGGTAGAGGGCTCAGGCCTCCCATTGTATTTGAATAGTTTCTCAAGTGGGACATGTCAGTGTGCTAATTCTATACCAACTGAATCTTGTATGTTCCCAAAACATTTTTCCCCAAGACAGAATTTCTTGGCTACGTATAGAATCTGTAGAGTTCTGTCACTAAACTGATTCCACGTTGCTGTTATTATCTTCCACTTAAATATTTGAGGTTATAATTCCAATGTTCTTTGGGCACTATCAAGCCTTTTTATGTTGTAGGTTTTTCTTCCACTTGGGGATAGGTTCTTTATTTCTATCATTATTCTCCACCCTCTATTTCCTTCTCCTCCAAATCATCCCAGTCAAGCATCTTCAGTTCTGATTTCCTCTTCTTTTTCTGTATTATAAGCTACTTGGTTTTCCACAACAATAGCTGGGTTCCCACCAGTGATCTTGTTTTCATTCTTTAATGAGTTGTACAATTTGGAAATTTTTATTGCAGAAGTTACTGTTGTTCTATTTCATCTCATTGAAAGTCTCCCTTTCCTGTGTTAATGCTCTGTTCTCCCCCCATTGGTTTTCCCTCAAAAATCAATCACCTCTTTCAGTGATTCAGTATGGGCAGCCCTGAATCCTGTTACCATCTTTACCATATTAAATTTGCAGCCCTGGTCTTACATCAGAAGCACATAGACTTTAAGGTATACCAATGCCTGGGCCACATCCCCAGCTATTCTGATTTAACTGGCCTGTGCAGCGTCCAGGCATAGGTATTTTGGAAAGTTCTAACGTGCATCCAAGAACTGAGATCCACGGTCTTAGAAGAATGACGGTGACCCTGCATGTTCATGACTTTCTTCCTGCCTCACCCACACGGCTGCACTATCCATCTCCGGGACAACACAGCTCCTCCTCGAGTCAGCAGGGAAGGGCTCGCAAGCTACAGCCTCGTTTGGGGCTACAGAGAGATTCTCCATGGCCGTTAGTGGACCACGGCTCCTTCTCCAGACAGTGAGAAGTGGAGAGTTGAGCTCCATAGGCCGTTACTCTCCAGCTCCCGGCAGACTTAATAAAGCAACTGACCCCAAGCACCAGCAGTCACCGTGGCATCTCTCTTCTAAGAGGATCTGCCCCAGGGGGCTGGCAGCAGAGAGACCTGGGCCATCACCCCAGGCCATGAAGTACTCTGCACCTGCCCTCTTTCAGAGAGCTCTGAGGAAATCTTACTAGAGACATACCCTCAGGCTCCATCTGTGTGCAACAGGTGGACCCGAGTGCGAGGGGATTCCACAGAGAAGGGGCCGCCTGTGATCTTGTGGGCCATTGTCCTTCCAGAACCCCGCTCCATGGGCGTGGCTGTGTACCTCACAAGTCATGGCATAATAGACTGCCCAAACTGTACATGTTCAATAAATCTATTAACTAAAATAATTCTTTTGACTGACAAGAATATATTTATGGCTTACGTGATGTTTTGTTATTTGAATACACTGTGGGGTGGCTAACCCAAGCTATTTAACATAAACCGCCTGGATGTGTAGTGAAAAATAAAAATCAATCAATCAATGAGATGAGTCATTCCTATGACCCCTGAATCCCAGGAAATCTTCCCAATTGCAATGATATAGCAACTGCTTTAAGAATGTCTGCCTACAAATCAATTATGTTTAGAAATCCATACTGATATTTCTTTATTCATCCACTCTACTTATTACAATCTATGTTTTCTCCATTTATACATGGGTGATCTCCACTCCGAGATTGCAGAGAGCAGGAAACCGTGTCACCCTCACTGTTGAATTTCACAGCCATTGTTTGCCTGGCACATCAAGTAAATGGTCAATAAATACTTATTGATTCTAAAAATACTGAATTTTGCAATGTTCACCTGTTCTTAGGGGCACTGAAGGATTAAATAAGACAATAAAGTTAAAGTGGTAAGCATGGTTTTTGCACAGCTTAAATGAAAATAAATTGGAAGTTTTGTTTCATTTTATTCAAATTCATGCTTTCAAACAAACTTAGGCATTTTGTACCATTTTCTCTTTGCCATCCCATCTTCCCTTTCACTGATGATAATAATGGAGAATTAGCATTAAATACCTGTAAATTGTTTTATTATTTGACAGCATTCCCCTATATTCTCTTCCCAGCTCCTACTCAATATACTTTGTGTAAGTGTACTATTACTTAAAAACGCTTCACATTTCCATGACAATTATTTTTACAGTGTTTCTAAATTACTCAGACATTTAAAAAGAATGTCAGATCCAACTATAATATACACATGCCACACATGAACTGTTCTATAGCGATTTTGCTGAATGTCAAAGGCACCAAGGTTGAGTATAATTAGGTAATTCACCAAGCTAACTCTTAAAGCTAATAGCTACTCTAAAACTCCCTTTGAGTAACATCTTCCAGAGCTAAGCAATGTGGGATTTAAAAATATTAAAACAAAAATAAATTTCATGCAGTATTTTTACAGGCTTTTTGTCTGTTAACATCTCGATAGAAATCTTAAAACAAGATAGCTGACTCAATTTATTGACATTCAAAATATCTTTCTGGCACTTTGTGATAATTACATGAAGTACTAATGGCATTTAAATTTTATTTAGTTATTAGACTTCTTTAGAGCTTTAGCACCAGCATCTAAAGTGCTTTATGAAGAATTGATAAGCCCCATTATTCAGAAAGAACCAAAAGAACTCATTTAATTGTGCATAACTGTGTACTGATGTTTTTACCTTTATTTATGGAGGGAGAAGTTCAGAATTCCATCCAGTTTAATGTTAGCTACCTACATAAAAGCTCCGTCTCCAGATGTCGTCACACTGGGGGGTCAGGGCTTCAACAGATGAATTTTTCAGGACCAAAATCCAGTCCATAAGAGGCCTGAACTGCTCTGCCTGGGCCTGAGGAAGGGGTCCAGCTGGCTCAAACACAGCACAAGGCACAAGGACAACAGCTAGAACCTATTGAGGAGGGTGCATCCGTACAGGATAGAACCCCCCGCCATAAAGGTGTTCTTTAATGGACTCAGACCCTCCCTCTCAGAGCAATTTTTATTCTGGGGGGAAAAAAATCACATTTAAATAAGTGAAATTACAATACAATTTAAACCTTAGCAAGGAATCAGGCAGTCCGTCTGAATGCCCACGTGCCCCTTCATTACATCTCTGTACACCCCAATACACTTTAGAGCTTCACCTGCTCAGGAGGACCCCCAAATGCAAGGAACAACAACCAAAAAGATACTCAAGAGCCCCAGGAAGAGGGCCAGTGAAAGGGAGAAAGTCAGCTGAAAGCAACCGAGCTACAAGGCTACCCTGGGCTTGCACAAGATTTTATTAAACGTGGAGGGAAAAGCAAAGGATTTGATGTAAACTTGACCTAATTGCTGGGCACGTCGCTTTTTCCGTGACACATGATTGATGCTCATAAGCAGTTCCAGTGATTGCGATTGATGTATTTACATATGACATTTGCCCAGAAAACAGGAGAGGAATAGTCCACTAACGAAATCCAGAGATACTTCAACAACAAAGGCTGTATCTCAGACCTCCTAGGCCTGTCTGAAAATGAAAAGCTAGGTCCTCTGATAACAAAAACAACTCTGACTCATGTAAAGGTGCCCTTTGAGTCATGGCTTTAAGTAGCCTGGATGTTGTCTGAATTGTTGATAATGAACATTTGGAGACACAAGTGCAAAAGCCAGCATTGCCCTCTCGTGCCACACGCCAGCACATTGCCAACTCTGAAACCCGTCTGCCTAGATCGGGCGCCTCTTGATCTGTGCACTCCCTTCATGCATGACCATTTGTTTTTACAAACTATCACCAACACAGGCACTTACAGTTTTGTAGGCACGAAGCCTGATGCCAGCCTCACCAGGCTACCACCAAGGTATCGGTAGGACTGCGCTCCTTTCTGCAGCCGTAGGAAGGCACCTTCTCCTTGCTCATACAGGTAGTTGGTGGCAGTCAGTGCGTTCCTTGTGGTTGTGGCCCTGAGATCTGTTTCTTCACTGCCAGTCAGCTGAGAACTCTACAAGGAGCCCACTTTCGTCAGCTGGTGTCGCTCCTTCCATCTTGATGGAAGCCATGGTCAGTCCCTCCACCTTTCCACCTCTCCTCCTGCCTCCTCTTCTCTGTGACCAAACCCAGAGCAGGCTTTCCACTTTTAAAGAGAAATGGGATTTGATTGAGCTCACCTGAATAAACCACGATGCTCGCTTTAGCTCAGGTGCATCCCCTTAACCCCGAAGCCACGGGGCTTCTCTCCGTGGGAGGCGAGGTACGCAACAACATCAGTTATAGGAACTTTGGGTCCACACACTGGGCATCTCACTGCTGCGGCACTTTCCATCTCTCTCCTTCCCTTCGACATTATTAGGCAGAGAAAGTCAGTGTGAATTGCAAAGGGCTATTACTTCCCCTTGCACCTGCTCTGAAGCCTCAGACTGGGCGGCCATTGGAATTGTGACTGAGATTCTGTTCCTCAATACAGACCAGCTGTACCACTCCTGCTGCAGAGCCTCTAAAGGGCCCAATTCTATATTTCTGTTTCCCATCTGTTTCCCATATTCACACTCAATATCCCAGATTTCAGCCCCTTGTGAACTGTTAACTTCGTTATAAAATATAAAAGGTCAAAAAAAAAAAAGCAATGAATCTCAGTGTTGATTACTTCTAGGGAAGGTCCTTCAAAAAAGCATTAATCAAAGCCCCTCAAATTTTTCATAAGTGGAGCCTATGAACATAAAATGGAGAGAGAAGGAAAGATTCCTCTTTAAATAGATTGTATTTAACCAATTTGTTTATTGAGCTTCTGCTATGTGAATTGCTATTAAAATCATTTGCCAAAACTTAATGTTCATATTAAGAAATAAAGCTAACAGATACTCTTTCTGATATCTTGATTTTTCTAGGCACAAATAAAAATGAACACTGTAATTGAGTTCAATTAAAGACGACGGGTCCAACCTCTAGCTGTCTGCTTTGGAGCATGTAAAAACAGGAAATCTTCACTCTGTGATGGTGACCTCCTTTTCCCCGTGTTTGTGGCTTTACCCACATCTGCTCCATCTGGTGCTATTTAGTATATAACTTGCAAACTTGAAAGCTGTGTTTAAAATAAGATGTCCCAGGACTGCTCACCTGTCACCAAGATTACTTCTCCTTCCCTTCTTGTTTTATTCCTTCCTAGTGCTTTTTTATTTAGCCTGCTCTATAAGTTCGTTTATTTGTTTGTGAGTAAAAATACTCTCATGCCATTATGCTTACAATTAGTTGCTGCATTGATAGGTAGTGAGAGCCTCTCTGCCCTGGGGTCGGGGACATCGTGGGCCACACCATCTGGGATGGAAGTAATGGTGATGACCTGCTAGAGCCAAAGCAAGGGCTATGACATTTATTTTTGAAGGAACCATTATTCTTAGAAGGCTTTATTTTAATCCTTTTTCTGTTTCCTTTTTACCTTAGGAGGGAAAATGCTTATTTGATTTTTTTTTTATTGTCTACATATCTTCTGTTGCTCAGTTCAATTTTCTACCCCCTCAGGTGAACTGAGCAGAGTAACAGCAAAGTAAGGAGACAGTTCTGAGCGAACCTTCCCCAGGAGAAGGCGGCTCAGTGTGTTGTCTTTCACAACCACATTCATAGACATATCCATGCATGGTGGGCTGCTGGGGGAAATCAAGTCACCTCCGACAAAGAGGTTTTGAATATGTTGCCTTAAATAAGGTCTAGGAAATCAAATGACTGTCTTTGAACTGACCTCTGCCATTTTGATGGAGCTCAGGGGTTATGAAATTCCTTCCCACATGAGCCCGTGGCTCTGTGGCCTGGACTAGGTTCTGAAATTCTCAGCCCGCATTATTGGTCTGCACAATGAACATTCTCTAGTTCTCTGGTAGAATTATAGACTCCTTTCCAGCTAGAAGATTCTATGATTTTAGAACGCATATTCCTAAATTATAAAAGCCGTTTAGAAGTTCTGATTTTAGAATATAACGACCATCCTCTGATGATAGAAAACACACTTGGAACTTGAGAGCACATGAATGGATGATAACCTAATCCAGAAAAAGGTGTTCTTCTTTTTTCCAGGCAGTGTCTTGAAGTCCACTCCACACCTACATTTCAAGAACAAAGAGAATGTCTGATGAGGAAAGTCCTGTTTCGGCCTATCACTCACTCTACAGATAAAAGGAAGACCTGAGCTCGGCAGACTGTCAATGCTTCTTCGCATGTAGCCTCGGGAATGAATATTTAACTCGCTTCAACCATCATTTGTTGAACTCCAGCTATGTACCCTGATGCACTGGTGGTAACAACCACCAGGAGAAATTAGACAGTGGTCCTAGGATTAAGAGTAACCTAATTCGAAACTTGTGAAATACTACGGGCAACATAATACACTAAGGGTGATAATAAGAGCTGGCCCAAGAAGTTCAAGGATGAAATGAACTTTATTTTGACACAATGCCTGTAGATGCAAGGAAATGATATGCATTAATAAAACCATGCAGTCAGAGACGATAAAATGAACTGCCTTCAAAAAAAGCTGCCGTTGAAAGAGGACCAAAGCTTTTGTGCTAAATAAAGACATCAATTTGTCCTCTCTTCGGACGTATGGTAAAATCATGATGCAATGTAAAAGGACATAAAAGTTAATGATTTTGGAACAAAGCTGCATGATGCAAGTGCTCTGTTGGGAATAAACAGACCAGGAGCCAGTCAGGGGATTCTATGAGATGAAGGTCAGTTTCCAGTCCATTCTGCAGAATCAATACGGTACCTTGGACCTGCAATGGGTCTCATAAGTCATAGATTGACGAGGCCATGTATCAGCTTCGGCCCTGCGTGACTCTCAATGCCTCTCATCTACAAGCATTGCCGAGCAGACATCTGTGATCAGAATCTGCAGTCGGAATAGAATATTGTCCACGCGTGGGCGGTGGGCGAACAGAGTGGACGACCCCCAGCAAGCAAAGTGCCATCACTTTCAGAAGCCCATATGTCAAATCCAGAATGGATTTCCAGAATCAAAACTGAAATTGCTATCAGAGGCTTCCTGTGAAGGTCCGTTTCATTGATGAGGTTTGTCACGATGAAAATCAACATCATCCACATATTGGAAAGATCCAGAGAATCACATTCATGCCCAACCTTCCTTTTGATACAGTTTTCCTGTGGAAAAATATTTGAAGAAATAAAATTAGAAATGAAGAAAGAAAACAATAAGGACTAGGAAATATCATCGTTCATTTCCCACCTAAGGACTGAGTTGGGCACTCTTCTAAGTGCTGAGAACAAGATAGTAAAGATCCCGCCTTCCTAGAGTGGCCCACTGAGGGGAGATAAATAAACGAATAAATCAGCGTGGTTTGCAATGGTATGTGAGACGGTGACAAGCACCATGGAGGAAATGATGGCAGAAATGACAGCGCTAACATTTGGAGCAATCCCAGGCACCTGGCCTTCATCTAGCACTTGATCTTGAGGACCGGAAAAATGCTGAACTCTGATTATCATAAGAGACAACACTGCACAGCTCTCCTGTGATCCTAACCCTAACCCTAACCCTAACCCTCACCAGCTTGATCCTCCTGTCACCTCCAGAAGGCCTGTTTATCATCATCTGCGTTTTTCAGATGGGAAGACCAAGACCACGAGGCTTCTTTGGTGAAGTGCGGAGTTGGGATTTGAATCCAGACCTTCCGGCCCAAGTCACCGAGCTCTTAACTCCCACTACACAGCCTCGACCAATGAACCCCACGTGGTGCTGATGTCCACCCACATCCCTGCATCTGGTTGTCTACCTGATCTCTCCATTGGTATAGCTGATGGGCCGCACGAAACTGATGCATTTAAAATAAAACTTAATGCATCCCTTCAAACATCCTGCCCTCCTGTTTTCCACCTCTGCACACCTGCTCCTCCTCTCAGCTTCTGGAACTGTCTTTATAAATAGCACACCATTCACACAGCTGCTCCAGCCCGAAACTTAAGCCTTGACTTTTCTGTTTCTCTCCCATCCGTCATCCAATCTATTTGAAACGCCTCCAAGATATCGTCCAAATCCAACACTCTGCAATCCCGTCCGGGATGCAGAGTGGACCCACATCCGGCCTGGGATGGCTTCACGTCTCTACTTCATTCTTGCCACCAAGAGTCAATTCTCCCTCCGATCGTCCCAGGGATCTTTAAAAAAGTGTAAATCAGATCATGTCTTACCCCTGCACAAACCAGTCTGACAGCTTCTTTATTAGTCAGAAAGCAGACACAGAATCAATAGTATATAGAGAGAGATGGAGAAAGATTTATCTTAAGAAATTGGCTCACACCATTCTAAGGGCTGGCAAGTTCAAAATCTGCAGGGCAGACCAGCAGGCTGGAAATTCTGGCAAAAGCTGAAGTCTTGAGTCCAAAAGTTGGCAACTCAAGCAGAATGTCTATGTTACAGTCTGGAAGAGGATTCCTTCCTATTTGTGGGACTTGAAGCCATTTCTCTAATGACCTTCAACTGATTGAATGAGGCCCACCTTCATTATGAAAGATAATCTGCTTAACTCAAAATCTTCTGGTTTAAATATAAATCATATCTTTTAAAAAATATATTTTTAGTTGTAGATGAACATAATGCCCTTATTAGTCATTGATTGATCGATTGATTGATTGATTTTATGTGGTGCTGAGAATCAAACCCAGCGCCTCACTCATGCTAGGCAAGTGCTCTACCACTGAGCCACAACCCCAGCCCTAAATATAAATCATATCTTAAAGAAAGAAAAAAAGCCTTCACAACAACATATAGACCAGTGTTCAACCCAACACCCAGGCTCTTTCCTATCTGCAAAAAAGTCTGGTTTTGCTCTTCCTTTTACCTGTGATGCCCTTTCCCCAGACCTCCACATGGCTGGCTCGCTCGCTCTCTCTCTCTCTCTCTCTCTCTCTCTCTCTCTCTCTCTCTCTCTCTCTCACAGAATCTGGATCTCAGCTCTCATGCCACCTGATCAAAGAGTGACAGCTTGCCTAGCCAGCTCATGTCACACAGAGCAGGTCAATTGCTCTCCAGCTCTTGGAGCTGCCTTCCTGGGACCTCCCAGACACAGAAGGACATGGCTTGTTTACTGTCTCCCCTTCCCCACTGGGTCATGCAGTGTCAATTGTGCCACTCCTTGGGGCTGAAGAATAAAGCAGAATGATTGAAGGGAAGGATAAAAATAGATTTTTTTAATCATTTGGTAGAAAGGAACTGTGGAAATATTAAGAAACAGGATCACTTTTCAAATACTTATGATGTAAATGAAACTATTATTTATTCGTTGTAACTTATACTCCATATAACATTCTTTTCTATGGCTTTGGGGGGTTTTGTTTGTTTGTTTTGTTGTTGTTTGTTTGTTTGTTTTGTTTTTTGTTTCGGAGGGTTTTTTTGTACCAGGGATTGAACTCAGAGGCCCTCGACCACTGAGCCACATCCCCAGCCCTTTGTTGTATTTTATTTAGAGAAAGGGTCTCACTGAGTTGCTTAGGGCCTTGCTAAATTGCAGAGGCTGGCTTTGAATTCACAATCCTGCCTCAACCTCCCGAGCCACTGGGATTACAGGTGTGCACCACCACCACACCCATCTCTATGGCTTTTTTCTTATTTTATTTTGTCTGAGGTTCTTGCTACTATTTTCTGTTTGTGATTTTTTTTATTTTACTTGAGGTCATGCCCCTGAATGTCCTCTGCCTCCTAGAACATTGCATCAGGATAAACCCATTTAATGAAAGCACACTGCACCCCATAAGCTCTTTCCAAAACCAGCAAGCTCCTCGCCACAGAACCCTGACCTCCACGCTAACTGCATTCCAGCTCTGCCTGGACACCACACTCACCTCACTCTGTGTCTAAATATGGTGATGCATGGGAGCCCTTTACACACCTAAGACAGCATTCAAGCTGGGAATAGTGCTTAGAGGATGAAAAAATTAGCAGAGTCAATAATAAAAATACATTTATTTTTAATCTATTTATTTATTCTAATTTGTTATACATGACAGCAGAATGCATTTAATTCATATTACACAAATAAAGCACAATTTTTCATGTCTCTGGTTGTACACAAAGTAGAGTAACACCATTTGCATCTTCATACATGTACTTAGGGTAATGATGTCTATCTAATTTCACCATCTTTCCTACCCCCTACCCACTCCGTTCCCCTCCCCCCCTTTGCCCTGTCTAATGTTCCTCCATTCCTCCCATGCTCCCCCCATCCCCATTATGGATCAGCATCCTCATATCAGAGAAAACATTTGGCATTTGGTTTGGGGGACTAGCTAATTTCACTTAGCATAATATTCTCCAATTCCATCCATTTACCTGCAAATGCCATGATTGTACTCTCTTTTAATGCTAAGTAATATTCCACTGTGTATATATACCACATTTTCTTTATTCATTCATCTACTGAAGGGCATCTAGGTTGGTTCCACAGTTTAGCTATTGTGAATTGTGCTGCTATAAACATTGATGTGGCTGTGTCCCTATAGTATGCTGTTTTTAAGTCCTTTGGGTATAAACCAAGGAGAGAGATAGCTGGGTCAAATGGTGGTTCCATTCCAAGTTTTCTGAGGAATCTCCATCCTGCTTTCCATATTGGCTGCACCAATTTGCAGTCCCACCAGCAATGTATGGGTGTGCCTTTTTCCCCACATCCTCACCAACACTTATTATTGTTTGTCTTCACAATAGCGGCCATTCTGACAGGAGTGAGATTATATCTTAGAGTAGTTTTGATTTGCATTTCTCTAATTGCTAGAGATGATGAGCATTTTTTTCATATATTTGTTGATTGATTGTATGTCATCTTCTGAGAAGTGTCTGTTCAGTTCCTTGGCCCATTTATTGATTGGTTTATTTGTGTTTTTTTTGGTTTTGGGGGGTTTTTTTGGTGTTAAGATTTTTGAGTTCTTTATATATCCTAGAGATTAGTGCTCTATATTATGTGCATGTGATAAAAATTTGCTCCCATTCTGTAGGCTCTCTCTTCACCTCACTGATTGTTTCTTTTGCTGAGAAGAAGCTTTTTAGTTTGAGTCCATCCCATTTTTTCCACTCTAGGAGTCTTGTTAAGGAAGTCGGGGCCTAATCCGACATGATGAAGATTTGGGCCTACTTTCTCTATTAGGCGCAGGATCTCTGGTAATAAAAACACATTAATACAGTGAGTACCAATGTTCTTTGTTTCCAAAGAAATTGTTTATGCCTTTTTTTACATGAGTGATCCACCGGATGGATCTTCAATATTCTTCATTCCCAGTTTGCAAAGTAAGTAACCACAGGAAAAATTAATGTGATCGAATTCTGCATTGAAAGTTCAGTTCCTGCCCAGGGTGACAAGGATATTCCTTTGCAGAGATAAAATTCACAGTGAGGATGTTCTGGCTCCAAGCCTGTGGTCTTCTTAGTGATCTGGCCCCACTAGGGCAGAATCCTCAAGAGGCCCGGACTCAACACAACTCCACAGGTAGATTGTGGACGCGTAGCCATAAAATCTACAACCTCCAGCCCTCAGGAACATTTTCACAAGAGTGTCCAAGGCCAGTCTATAGTGTAAGAGCCTCCAGCACCAGTGAGACCCTCAGATTCCACCTCTGTTAGCTGCATGGTAAGGGAGGTGGTGCAGTCTCTGGGGGACCTGGGTCCGGAACTTGAGTTTACCTCCCTATGAGCTCTAGTTCTAAGAACCCAGTTTTACTTCTCCAGAACCGAGATGGAAGCCTCTCTCCCCAGTGGATGAGCCCTGGAGGCTCGTGTTTCCTGGAGAGCCCCCTGTTGCTCAGGGGAGAGCGCTGACCACTAGCATTTCAGCCTTTCAAAATGAACCGGATGTTTGGTGAACATGATTATTTCATCTTTCCTCCAGCAACTAAAAAAAAAAAAAAAAACCACATACACACATTTTTTTTAAAAAATCAATGAAATGGGCGTTTCATTTATAAAATGAGAATTTTGTTTCGTGATAGACCAAATTCCACCCATAATCCTGAGAATGGTATGCACCCACCATTAACTAAATGCCTATCTGAGCCTCACTTTCCTTAGTTGGCAATGACAGGGAGGGAATCCTACAAAGCCCATTCCCACTCTAAGGATCTGTGAGCTGATCACAATCAAAACTCAATGGAAGCCTTTTCTTAACTAAATGAAATATTTTCTATTTAAAATAAACTTTTTTTAAAAAAATAAATAAATAAATAAATAAAAATAAAAAAAAATAAAATAAAATAAAATAAACTTTTCCCCGTGTTTAAGAAACACTTAAAACCAACACATCTTTCCCTCTGATGCCTTCTCTGCTTCCCAGCAGCACCCACCCCCCCCACACACACACACACACACAGTCCTGTTTTGTGCTGTTTCCTCTTTCTTTGAACAGCAGGTGCCAGAATAACAAGGCAGTATGAGATTTACAGAAACAATGTGTTTATACAGTTGGCCACCTTATCTAAAATGTAATGCTCTTCGACTCCAAATCAGATGTCTTGCCATCTGCCGCTCAGTGCGGAGAATCCTGCACAAGGCTAATACGCTACCAATCTGTGTCTGCACACAAGCCTGGGCCTCCAAAATTACTTCAGTAAAATATAACAATTCCTACGAACCCCTTTGCTATGCCCGTATGGAAACCAAAATATTCTGAAACTAAAATTATTCCCTATTTACATTACAGGGCATTTAATAAGTTCTCCATTAAAAGCTAGCCACAACATTAAGAATCCTTTCATTTAAGGATATTAAAACACTGGAGGTCCTCACAGAGCTGAGCTATAAAATGGAGTTATTCTTTGAACAAATAAAAGACATTTCAAACTTACCACCCTTGCTGGTGATATTTGCTTTGTGGTTGGTGTGTGTGTGTGTGTGTGTGTGTGTGTGTGAGAGAGAGAGAGAGAGAGAGAGAGAGAGAGATAAAGCACTCTCTCAGATTTGTTTACTTTTCATTAAAGTTGAGCAGAAAAGCTTTGTGTTTTAAATCATGTATCTGATCTGCAGAAACCTCCCATTTGATTCTATCTGTGTGGCAGAGATACCAGACCTGATTATAAAATGAAATTACAAGAACATTATGAAGAAGAATCAATGCCTAGGGAAAGGGTTCATTTTCCCCTCCCCTCTATCAGCCTCTGAACCTAATTAACCATAGGTCTCTAGATATTGGACTGTAAATAGCTGTCTCTGGGCATCTCCCTTTCAAAAATGTAAACACAACCCTGTGAGGGGCTTCCAAGGCCAGAGATTCAACAGGTAGCTGTAAAAAGAGTCATTTCTTCTCATACATGGAAACTTTCTCGACTCTGTAGGCATGTAGCTACCTCACTTAATTGCTAGGCCAATTAAAGCCTATAACCTTGTTAAGCTTAGACCTTAGAACTAGAGTTCGTAGAGAGGTAAACTCAAGTTATCTTGAGTCATTGTTGCCTGTGGGAAGGCCACTTCAGGATAACACTCGCAGGTGTTTTACTGTCTTTGTTCTACGCCTGTGAACTACTCATCGTAAATCCCCTATACATGGTCTTTGGTCACATAGGCCAAGAATTCAAACTCACCAATGTTGTCATAGTTAAGAAATGATGTCAAATTTCCTATAAAAGCCCCCACATAGCCTCAGCCTAGGGCCCAGAACTTCAGAGCACTAGCTCATCCGGGTCCCGCTGTGGTAAATAAACCTGAGGTCTCCAACCCTCTGAGTGAGTGATGCTTACTTTCTTGCTGAGCGTGATTTCCATAACATTGGAAGATATATTTGAGCTTCTCCTGGATTTGGAATATAAGCCACTTCTTGCTACCCACCCAGGTCAATGGGGGAGAGTTGATATAGTTAGCCTTCTGTATCTAGTCCTGTATCATGGGTTAACCAACCACAGATGGAAAGCCTAGGATGGCTGTATGTGGACTGAGTTCGAACAGTATTTTCTTGTCATTGTCCCCTAAACAATATGGCGTAACAACTATTCAGGTAGCGCTTACATTGATTTAGTACTAAAAGCAGTCTAGGTACGACCTAAAGCACACGGAAAGACAATGAAATTGTATGGTCCTACTACCCTGTATCAGACATTTCTAGATCTCTCTTGCCCTGTGGCACTATTAATCCACGCAAAATGGGGTTGGGTTTGTATGTTCAAGTGAGGGCTTAATAAAAAAAAAAAAGAGTCATGTTCTGGGTTCAAATTCAATCAGTGTTCCGACAGCGTAGATAGATTTATTGTGAAGCTAATTCCTGTGTCACAGGCTTCCCCTACACCTTGATAACTTCTAACAAATCGAATTCTCGGTTTGAATTTAGCCGTGGGCAGCATCACAAGAAATGGAAACAGCAGACTGAATAACGCTTCAAGTTCAATACCTTTACTCTCCCCCGTGAGTCAGCAGCACCCTGGGTGCATCAGAGGTAGAAGTGTAAAGTCACATTTCTCGTCCTCAGCGAGTTTATTATGATTTTAAGAGCCCAAGAGTCCCTCTCTGTTCCAAGATATTGCCCCATGGTCAAACCCCAGGGTCTGAGGTTCCCATCTGGCCCATTCCTTTGGAGTGGGACATCGCAGGCAATCATGGAACGGCAGCAGACATCCCCCCACACCTTGATGGGACCCTGTAGAGCCAGACCCAGGATGGGTGCCTAGAAACGCTCAGGACCCTCCAGCCCACTCATTCCCGATGCTGTTGATAGTTAGAACCACCAAAGAGGGTTTTATTGACTCTACAGGCTTGATGGGGGGCCTGGGAATCTGTATTTCTCAGCCAGACTGGAAAACTCAAACTTGCATTTAAAAAAAAACTTGTGTTTGTTCTCTTGTTCTCTCCCACTTCCTTCCTCTTCTCCCCTCCTTCCCCTGTACCTCCTCTTCCTCTTTATCTCCCACCCTCAAATAAATTAATTAATTAAATTTGGTTAGAAAATACTGTTCAGCTAAATTATCTTACAAAGGAAGATTGTGAATACAATGGCCAGAAATATTCTGCCTTTGTACACTTTACTATTCTTGACGTTTTCAGGTTACACATGTGAAAGATAAAAAATAAAAAAAATAAAAAGCCTATGCAGATACCAAGCATAAGCCTTGCTTATTTTAGTGTAAACACTTTATTAAAGGCAAAATCTCAGGGTACCTAGATGGTCCTAAGCCCAGGAAATTTGAGATATTGGTAATGGTACATTTTTACATTTCTAATAGTTGTAGCCCTTTAAATATCGTCTCTCTTCTTTCAGACACTCTTGGCTTATATATGTCTATTTCTGAGAGGTCTAAAGGGAACTCTCAAAGGCTCTTTGTTTTTAAATTTCGGCATAATTCTTTCAGCAATTGTTTGGTTTCTAAAAACATGTCTTAAGCCACATTTTATAAATGTTTATGACCTTGCACCTGGATTTTAAGGTTTTGAGACTTGAATTTATATTACATGAAAGTGTTTTAGATTTTGTTTTGCTTTGCTTTGTCTCTCTAGAAAGCAATGCATACAGGTTATTATTTTAGGAAATGCTCTACTGTCATTTATTTTATTGCTTGCTTATTTTGGCTTTGTCATATTTCTCCCACATCGTCAAATCTAATTGCTAATTATCCTTTCCTCAAATTTCTTAGGATTAATTTAAAACAAAGTTGATATCTCATTCACTTTGATTTGACGCACTTATTTTGCATAGCAAATATTTTTCCATTGGTAAGTATTATATACAATATAAATCAAATTGTCATTACAAACTAGAAGTGTGTTCTATCTATTGTCTTAACAAGATTACTCTGAATTATTTGTTTTTCTGTCTTTTGTGAAAGCATGTTATTCATTTTCTAAAACTTGTCAACTGTGTTGTTTTAACATATTTTTAAACACTTGGGAATTTTTTCTTATAGGCATTATATTTTTTTATTATTTTTTTATTATTTTTTCTTATAGGCATATATACTCTTCATCATAGCATAAAAGATCTTGCTCCAGATCTAGAAATATTCTCTCTCGATTACTCCAATTAAAAGGTCACTTAATCAAATTGTCTTATTTTGTGCCCTCTAATTTCTTTCAAATATTTTTTTCTCATCCATTATTAAAAGTAATTTAATGCACATATGAGGAAATGCAAGCCATTTTGCCCAATTATTTTAAGATCAATAACATCATTAGGATGGACACAGCATTAGGCTCATGTTCACTTTTATTAAATAAAATGGTCTGTTGAATTATAATATACAAAAGTCAACAAATGAAATGAAATGTGTACTGGCAGACTGACAGATAAACATGTAAAACCAAAATAAACAAAAACAAGAAGTGTGCTGTTTCATGAATTTCAACAAGTGAACACGCTGTGTAACTACCATTCAAATCACGATCCAGAATATTTTTTATTTTTCAATTTTATTTTTTAAAACTTTTTCCTGGTACACTGCAAATTATACATAATAGTGGGTTTCATGGTTACATTTTTGTACGTGTGCCCGCATACTTTGCTTACTTTCTTCTCCCCTCCACTCTGTGGGGTCCCTTCCTCCACTCTACACTATACTGGTCTCCCTTCTATTTTGATGACAAGATCTAGAATGTTCCTAGCACCTTCCCTTGTCCCAGGCAGTAGATGCCCCTCCTAGTTACCATCATTCTAGTAAGCCCTCGCCTGCCTCCTAGGATTATAGACTAGTTTGCCTGTTGCTGTTGCTATATTTATTTTGTTGATGTATATTCTCACCTGACTCCTTTAACTCAATATTATATTTGGTCGGGTTATTCCTGTTGTTGCCTGCAACAGAGACAACTCCTCAAGGCTTGCAGCAAGCTATCTGGCTCACCAAACACATCACCAGATTAACAACTCCAAACTCCTGCGATGGCAACAGAGCCCCCTAATTAGCATTCAATGTGGTTCTCTTGGTCTTCCCTTCAAGGAACACTAGATTTCATCCCTCCTGCTTATTCTTTCCCCAGGGATGCCTATCAAAATGTATTCCTTTCCACTTGCCATTTATTCAAACTTATTTTTTTTCCGTAATCTAGCTCAAGCTTTACCTCCCATCTGTCTACAAAACAAATATTTCCTTTACCATAATTCCCTCCTCTGTTGCCCTGTCATCAATTTGTTCAGATGTTATCTTGAAACAGTCTCTGTTGTCTAAGAGCAGCTTGTCTCCCAACAGAGGTAAAATTCCAGAATCTAGTAAATGTGGGGTTCCAGCAGAGAGTGCAAAAGCACAGAGTCGAGAGAGAGAGTACATCCACTCTCAGATCCCTGGCTCCCAGGCTGAGACGCTCTCTGACCAGCACAGTAGATAAAATCCTGGTTTCAGAGAGGGCACCTCTCCCTTGTCCCCCAGAATCTGTGCTGAGGAGCAGCCTTCTAATATGGTATCCATGAAGAAGCATCTGAAAAGGGAACCTGTGGAAAGCCACAGCTCAACTTCACCTCCAGACCCTCCAGATGCAGGATAGGTGGTCTCTAGGGGGACTTTTCCAAAACTAAGATGCATTCATTTCTTAGAACAGCCATAACAAATTACCACAAATTTGATGAATTATTACAAATTTGTTCTCATACAGTTCTAAAGTTCAAAAGCCCCAAATCAAGGTACTATAGGGCTGCACTCTCTGCAGAGGGTCTGGGGGACAGCCATCCCTACCCTCTGCTAGCTCCCATAGCTCGCATCATCCTGATGGACTCTGGCTATTGATATATCCCTACAATCTCCACCTCCATGGCCACTTGCTTTCTCCTCTTCTCTCTGTCAAATCTCCCGTAGGTATCTCTTATAAGGAAACTCATCATTCGATTTGGGCCCATCCACACAACCCAAGGTGATCTCTTCATCTAAGGATCCTTCATTTCATGACTTCTGCAAAGACCAAAATGTCCCATTCACCAGAGTTCAGGAAACAGGACCAGAACCTGTTTGCAAGTCACGTTCAACCCACCCCACAAGGTTTTCGAGAGTATCATGGTAAATTTATTCCCCTGAATTCTGTTCTCTGGCCATGGTGTTTACAAGACATACTCGTGGTTTAGCTCAAGTATGGTAAATTATAAAGTCACCTGCTGCTCCTGAGTCATTGACTGAAAGGCGTACAAGAAGGACAGCTAAGTGCTTCGAGGGAAAAAAGATGAATTAAGTCTGCCCAAGAGGTATCATAATGCAGTAGGAACAGAAAACACATACAGAAAAGGTGGATGACAGTGGAAATACACTGCCTCGTGCGTGAGCAAGAGGAGAGAGAGAATGAAGGGTGCTTGCCCCTTGTCCCATTCCTGCCCCTGTCACTCTCACTGGCACCAATTCAAACACATAGGTGTATCGCAACTGACCCGTTTCATTTCTCTCATGGACACTGCAGGCAAGTGGACAGCCTTTGCTAAATGCGAGCTTATGGAGTTCTTTTAAGCTCTAAATCAGAACCTGTCATATTAAAGATAGGAATTCCATTTAAAATGTGCTCACTGCCCAAAAAACTCTCAAAGGAAAGCAAAAAAGTAAAGGAGTGATAGTATTGTTTCAAAATTATTTGTTTCAGCCATATGAGTCTATGAACAATTACATACAAAGGAGATATGTACTATATATAATATATATATTTAAGCAAATATGTATACGTAATATATAAAGCCTCTGTTTCAGATAGGAATGGAGATAAAAAACATACCCCAATGTTATCAGAAAAGGTGGATGATATTATCAACCACTCATAATCGTGACAATTTTAACCTCGGCTTTCATAGGCGCCTTTGGATTTCCATTTCTTGGTCTCTGTCCATGACTCTGTGCCTTTATCCATGTAGAAGTGACATCAAATCACTTTCACGTAAAGACTTAACTTCTATTGCCAGCTCAGGGTCAGCAGTCAGGGCTGGGATGGAAAGAAGTGCTGATTAATAGGGCTTTAAAGACTGGTTCAAATGTCTTAAAACAAAGACAAATATCCCGAATGGCTGCACATCTGTCCAGTGTTTCACAGCTTCACTTACAGCCATGACTTCTGGTCCAATTATACTGGCCTAGTTTCCCAATGACAGAGGCCTGTTTTCTTTAGTTTGGGGTTTGTTTTGTTTTGTTTTTCTCTAGTTGGTTTTTTGATACCTCAAGGACAACTCAAGGACACAGTCAATTTCTTATGGATACGCAGCCACGTAAAGAAAATAAGGAAACAAAGAAAGGAACCATCTTCTTAGAGAGTCAGGGAGAACATATATGATGTTTAAGTGAGCCGACTCAAAAGCACAGGGGAATACCCTGGTAAACAGCCTGAGACACTTTAAAGGGAGGTATTTTGCCTAACATCAGCAGAGAATTTTTCATAAAGAGCTTCTATCCTTAAAGCATTCATCTTTCTAATCCCCAAAGCTTTGCATACATTACAGAAGAGAATCTTGTTCATCAAAGTTAGAAAGAGGCTATCTATCAGTCCCATACCTTGCCTGCTGGGTGTCCCATACACAGACAGCACTTCCTAAGTGGAGAATGACCTAAGGTGGTAAAATTATTCGACGGACTGTTCTCATTCTCTTATAAATTAAATGGCACTATATCGTCAACTAATCCAACTATCGACATGGGTTGAGAGGCAGATCTCACATACCTGCTAGATTGGGGTTGATTGCTATAAACTGATTACCTAATGATTTTTCAGTAAAGTAGAACCTAGAACCTGTAGGTCCAGAAAATGTATGCTTCAGAAGAAGCCAGCATCTGGTCTTTATGAGCACATTGTTCTTCCTAGGACATCCCACTCAGAGCAAAGTCTTATCATTACAAAGAATTTAGAGAGTATGTAATCAAAAATAAACTTGGGGGGGGGGGAAGGACATAAACTTGTAGCTGGGAGTGGTGGCACCTGGGGAGGCTGAAGCAGGAGGATCGTGAGTTCAAAGCCAGTATCAGCAACTTAGCAAGGCACTAAACAACTCAGTGAGACCCTGTCTCTAAACAAAATATGTATTTCTTATTTTAAAAAAAGGGGCTGAGGATGTGGCCCTCCCCATTTAATCCCTGGTACCAATAAGAATAAGAATAATAAACGTGTCTACATGCAGTTTTTTTTTTTGTGTTTGTTTAGTTGTAGATGGATGCAATGCATTTTTTTTAATTTATTTTTATGTGGTGCTGAGGATCGATCCCAGTGCCTTACACATGCTGGGCAAGCACTCTACTACTGAGCTATAGCCCCAGCCCCATCCACAGATTTTTAATTCAGTCTACTATTTCCCTAGTGACCACCATTTTTAGCAAAGTTATCCAAATACAGCATATTCCAAGTCCCACAAAGTTATTCTCAAACAAATTCTAACTTACATATGAAATGTTTCCAAAGAATGTTTATCGATTTCTTTCTCCTTTGAACCAAAACAAGGGCCCATCAGTGGAGATTTGGAAGGTGGAAATACAACTGGGCCAATAGTTCTCATGCAGTAATGGCAGACAGAGTGAAGGGTTTGGCAAATGGCAGACATGGTAAGTAGCTGAGCCTTTCAGACAGCCCTCCCACAAACCACCAACTTCAGGAATGCAGGCAAATGGGTTTACTGACAGAGGTGCCCAAATTCCTGAATTTACAAGAGCCATTTTCTCCCTTGGCCCTTTCATTTATTCTGATGAAATACATCCCCCTTCTGATCCCCTGTGTTAATTCCCATCCAGCTTAAAATACCTAGAGTGATTTTCACTCTCCTGATCAAACCAAATAGGAATAAAAATTATTCTCATTGATTGCTTTGATATTTAAAATGCAAAATGGTATATTTTATTTAATTCAAACAGCTAGGGTTATAATTTAAAATTAAGGTTTCCATTGAGTCAGATAATAATGGTCATTTCCAAGCACACTTCAGCCTCTGACACCATCTGGGATCTTGTAATCAATCATATGTTTGGTTGATTAACCATCATCCCTTTGACCACAGAGAAGCACATAGACCATATCACTGCATGTTGACAATGATCTCACAAGTCATTTAATATCACCTCCAATTTATAGTTGAGGATACCACGGCTTACATAGGCAGCATGATTTGTCCTAGGTCCCACAGCCAGGAATGAGAAAGATCTTGAAACCAAAGTAAATACCATCTTAATGTCCAATACCCTTTCTGCTTTTAGTAGCTGATTTTTTAACATGGTTAGTGAATAATGTCATTATGATAATTTTTGGTAATCAATATAAGGCAATTGACACTATATATTGCTTCATGACAGCATTAGCATGCCTGAATCTTTCCGCTCCTATCAGACATTATGTAAACTTTCTTAGCCAGTTCTTGATAGTAAGGGTATGATGTTTGAGATACCAAGAGAAGCTTTCACCATGGATCCCAGGGGAAAGGGCCCTTAAGAGTCATAAAAATTCTAACACAGGGACTGACTAAAGGAGCTGGATTTAAAACAACAAGCACAAAACTATTATTCCCCAGATATCATGTCCCTAGGAGACAGGCTTACTGGTGTATTCTCCCGGGTCTTCTATGAAAAACACAAGTTGACATATTTCTTCCAAGGATGATCACTTCCATCAACTTCCTTAACCCAATTCTAGAAATTCTGAGGCTCTTACAGAAAACACAAGCTTTTTTGCTGGGAATGATGCAACAGCAGAGCTCTCTCTTTGGCGGGCATCCTACTCAAAATATGCCCATCGGATTTCACAGTGAGAGGTTTGGCTTCACCTAGAGGAAAGAAATTGTACCACCAGCAATTTTCCCTGCCAATCCTTCTACATGACAAAGCACATATGGATGCAAATAAGCTAATCCCTCTCTGGAAGAGTAAACTGCGCCTGGAAGTCAGTTAATAGGGTGCCAGACAGAGAAGATGTGATTGTGAGGTACCTGGGGGACAGCCACAAAGCACACTGGGAAAATCCCCACCTGGGATGCCTGAGATAATGCCTAGTCATCTACTGAGATAATTGGCTTCTGGAAGGGGATATATGCTAATAATAGAATCAAGTCATAAGGTTACTAACCTGCCAAAAGGTTAGGAATATTTGCCTATTGATTTGAGAATTCTTAAGGATGGAAAGCCATCAAAGTTCAAATAAATTCATGAAATGTAAGTCTATGGGAAGATATTATGAATCTGTTAAGTGGTAAAAGGAAAAAAAAGATAGAGAAAGGTCATTCTTCAAAGAATAGAACATAGAGAATTTTTACAGAAAACCAGACGGATCTCTGTAAAACTTGAGAACCAACCCCTACATCACCACACCACCAAAATAAGGTTACTGGTACAAAATATAATTGAAAACAAAAACTTTCTTAAAAGAGTTTGTAAACTCATTTTCTAAAACTTATCTCTTTTATTTATTTTCCTACCAAGAATTTTTCAACCATGAAGGTGACTTTGAAATAGGTCTGCAATATCATTGATATCTTCCCATTGAAAGATGGGGGTTTCTTCCCTCACCTCTTAAGTCACTTGTAACCATTAGGATGCAGGGGAAATAATGTTCTTGCTCTAGATGATCCGGTCTCCATTCAATGAATGATTAGCCCGAGAGTGCCATCCTGGAGAAGGTAAGTAAACAAGCTCTAACCCACAGCCCCACGACAGTCCTGGTTACCACCAGCTTTAACTCCCAGCCATGTGAGTAATCCATCTTAGACATCCCCCCAAGTTTTTAAATGTCTACAGCCATAGCCAACATCTGACTACAGCTGCGTAAGAAATCCCAAATAAGAGCTGCCTCTACAATGTTGAGGTAAGTTCCTGTTATCCCTAGTTTTTCTAGTGTTTTGAACATAAAGGGATGCTGTACCATTTGACCCAGCTATCGCACTTCTCGGACTATTCCCTGAGGACCTTAAAAGAGCGCACTATAGGGATACGGCCACATCAATGATTATAGCGGCACAATTCACAATAGCTAGACTGTGGAACCAACCTAGATGCCCTTCAATTGATGAATGGATAAAAAAAATGTGGCATCTATACACAATGGAGTATTATGCAGCACTAAGAAATGACAAAATCATAGAATTTGCAGGGAAATGGATGGCATTAGAGCAGATTATGCTAAGCGAAGCTAGCCAAGCCCTAAAAAACAAATGCCAAATGTCTGCTTTGATATAAAGAGAAAAACTAAGAACAGAACAAGAAGAAAGAGCATGAGGAAAAGACTACAGTAAACAAAGACGAATCGGGGGAGAGAAACGGAGAGAGAAGGGAAAGCATATGGAAATGGTAGGAGACCTTCAAGGATACATAAAATTATAAGAGGTTATGAGGGGCAAGGGGGAGGGAAAAAAAAAGGGAGAGAATTGAACAACAGCAGGGGAGGTAGAGAGGGAAGATGGGAGGGGAGGGGAGGGGAGGGGGGATAGTAGGGGATAGGAAAGGTAGCAGAATACAACAGTCACTAATATGGCATTATGTAAAAATGCGAATATGTAACAGATGTGATTCTGCAATCTGTACTTGGGGTGAAAATGGGAGTTCAAAGCACAATTTGAGTCTAATGTATGAAAGATGATATATCATGAACTATGTAATGCGATAAATAATCAATAAAAAAAAAAAAAAAAAAAAAAAGAGCTGCCTCGTCTGCCATTTCCAAATTCCTGAACCACAAAAGTGTAGGCAAGTCAAATGGTAGTTGGTTTACAATCACTAAGTTTTGAGGTAATTTATTATGTCACATTAATATCTGATATGATCTATGAAAAGCAATTATTTTTATCATTTCTCTAAATTTCCAAGAAATAATAGCTAGCATTTAAAATACTTTTCAATTTATAGTTTTCAAAGTATAAGCATATAAATTATCTCATTCAATATCATGTGAGGAGGTACAATTAACACAAATCCTTGAGATTGAGACAAATGTTTAAGATTCCCCAAAAGAACTCAGATCGCATCCTCTTATTCCAACACAATAGATCTTGACACTATGCTGCCTGGCAAATGTGGTGAAGTAGTCTAAGTGACTAAAAGTCTTATCTATTCAGAAACACTAGATGATAATGGAAAAACTAACAACGTTGGTCCTTTGCTTATTGTTTCCAGACTGATTATCTCTTCATACATTTATGTGTTCGTATAAAAAATTTTTTACATATAATAAAGCAATTCTTAGCAAGCCTAGCAGCAGCCAATTTTTACTTTCTTTTATTGTTAATAGCAGGATGATTTCTCTGTAATTTTACCTTCAACATTACAAGGAACAGACCAGGTTTAGGAATTGAAATAAAGCTGAATTTTAACCAGGCATGGAGAGATGGATTTCATAACAACTCTCTGAATTTCACATCTTTAAACACACATTGGGAATTGATTGACTGGAATCCTTAAAATTTAGAATTTGCTTAATCCTAAAAGAGTTTGACAACTCTGGCATGCTGTCTAGGTATTTTGAGTTCCCCTGTATTAAATTTTTACAATGGGTAAATCAACAAAAACACATTTATTTTTTTCTATTAAGGGCACTGATGTGATGCAAAGAAGTATAAAATGTGCTTCCAGGCTTAGAAAAGCCTACAGTCAGTTGGGACTATTCAGAGATAAATTTGCATAACGTAGAAGAAAGCACACTGGATTAGGAATACATTCTCCCTCACACCTGAAAAGGGTGTTATAGAGATTATGAATGAGAATGCTCTATAAGTCACAAAACACTAAGCAAATTTAAGATAAATGTATGTATAAATTAAAAACAGAAAGATTTTATCTACAATAATGATTGAATCCCATAGTGAATCTGATCAGGTTTTAGAAGGTGTTAAGCTGTATCTCCTTGCTCAGTTCCACAGTCAGGGTGTTAAACTACACTTGCTGATTCAAAAAGCAATAACCATTTACTGGCTACCAACCCCTTCTAATTATGTACATCTCAGGGAAAGGGGGGAAAAGGTGTTTTATAAAAATTTTAATCAAAACAGATATCAGTGAAATGAAGTATGGGTTACCAAATTTCAAGGTCAAACTAAGATTCATCATCATAGATGATGCCTATTTAAAACGAAAAAGACAAAAAAGAATGATGAGATTCCTAAATCACTTCTACCAGAGTAGAAGAGAGTCTGGGAGAGCAGTTATTTTCAAACTCTAGAGCTATCATAAAGTCTTAATTTTCCTTTCCTACCACCACTAAGAGGACATGACATGTTCCAGAGAAATAAACTGGAGAATCTTCTTTCGTGTCAGGCACCCAATTTTATGTTATCAGGAAAATCTTGCCAAGAAATATGAGGATCTCTGAAGCATGAGGAATGCAGAAGATACCTAGCTCACTTGAATACTGTAAAAACAAATCAGTGTCCAAAATTGCCCTGCTTACAGCAATTCAAAACACTGGCCGGTAGGGCAAGGACTTATATATTAAGACACCCAGATGTTGGCACTAACTGCTACCAGGTGGTAGTGTAAAATTTCAACTCATTTTATAGCCTTTGTTTCCTCTCTTGTTGAGAAGAAATGATAGCAATGGAACTAATAATGTTCAAGAAATCCTTACCAAGCACACCATTAAGGGTGATGAAGAAATGGAAGTAACCAACGCAAGCAAGGTGGAGAAACTTTATATAAGGAAAAATAAAATAAGAAAAATATCAGATACTAAAAAGCATGATATACAGTACTGTTTATAATGTGTTAAAATAGAGCTGATCTGGGGGGATTCTCAATCTTGGTCCTGCTGATCCTCTAGATTGCAGAACTCAGTGTCTTAGGGGAGTTTCCTATATATGGGAGGATGTTGAGTAGAATCCCAGCCTCTACCCATTAGTTGTTAAAAATATGTGCCCCCCTGCAAATTGGTGCAGCCAATATGGAAAGCAGTATGGCGATTCCTTGGAAAAATGTGAATGGAATCAAATTTTACCCAGCTATCCCTCTCCTCAGTCTATGCTCAAAGGACTTAAAAACAGCATACTACAGGGACACAGCCACATCAATGTTTATAGTAGCACAGTTCACAATAGCTAAACTGTGGAACCAACCTAGATGTCCTTTAGTAGATGAATGAATTAAAAAATGTGGCATATATACACAATGGAATATTATTCAGCAATAAAAGAGAATAAAATCATGGCATTTGCAGATAAATGGATGGAGTTTTGAGAAGATAATGCTAAGTGAAGTTAGCCAATCTCAAAAAATCAAATGCCGAATGCTTTCTCTGATATAAGGAGGCTGATTCATAGTCGAGTAGGGAGAGGGAGCATGGAGGATTAGACAAACTCTAGATAGGGCAGAGGGATGGGAGGGGAAGAGAGGGGGCAGGGGTTAGCAAGGATGGTGGAATATGATGGACATCATTATCCAAAGTACATGTACGAAGACATGAATGGGTGTGAACATACTTTATATACAACCAGAGATATGAAAAATTGTACTGTATATGTGTAATAAGAATTGTCATGCATTCCACTGTCATTTTTTTAAAAAAATCAATTTAAAAATTTTTTTTTAAAAATATGTACCCCCTCCACCCACCACTTAGGACAACCAAAAATGTCTCCAAACATTGCCAAGTGTCCCTGGAGACCTTTACCATTCATCATATGAAAGAGAAAAAAAAAAAGAAAATGACCCTCAGTTAAGAGCCTCTCTGATTGGAGTCACTGGATGATAGGTTTGTGCTCCAAATTTTTATCATCATGACACCGGAGAACGACACCATCTATACTGAAACTGCCCCCTCCTCCCTTTCCAACCAGCCTTTGTAATTACAGATGCCATCGTCTTCTGTCCCCAATTGTAAAGCTGGCTGAGCTGTTCACCTCAATAACATTCCAAACCTGTATGGTATGAATTGAAAATACCATCAGACCCTACAGAACAGATGACAAGGTGTGCTGAACTATTGACATGGTTAAGAAACTCGATGAATGGGGCTTCTAAGCTGTTATCCAGAGCTGACAGCAACAGGATAGAGTTTTCCCACATGAAAGCACTCATCAGTGGTTATAAAAGATAACCCATTACCACGGCAGGAAATCAAAACTGCAATAAATTTCAAAAAAAAAAAAAAAGAAGAATGATGAGGAGGAGGCATAAAGGAATGGTAGAAAAATCTCAAGTGAGAACGTGCTCAGAGCATGGAGGGAGGAAAGCTGTGTGAGCCATGACAGCCTGACAAAGGGGATGACCTTGGCCTTACACTGCTTGCTGGTAAGCCAGGGGACACTTAGGAAGCTGGTGCAAATATTTCCAGGTTCTAGACAACGGTGTTTGGACAGGGCTGCTTCTTCATCGAAATCTTTTCCAAAGTAAGTTGAGACCATGGCAAAGAAACTTCTGTGTTGATTCTGACTCCAGAGAATGTGCATTTGGAATCTGTTAAATAACTCATGAAATTAAAAAACGTGCACTTGAACTACTACAAGTCCCTATCTTCCTTTATTTGTGTTAAAATTTCAGGACATATTCCATAGGAGATTTTTCAGCAATAAATTTCAGAAACTCTAGGAAATATTTTTAGTGAGCATATGAAGGAATAATTCAGCTGCTAGATATCTATGACAAATTAAAATCAGTTATGAGTTGCCTTGCCTAAGGAACACTATGTGCGTGTGTGTGTGTGTGTGTGTGTGTCTGTGTGTCTGTTTTACTGGGGATTGAACTACATCCCCAGCTCTTTTTTAGTTTTTTATTTTGAGACAGAATCTTGGTAAATTGCCAAGGCTGGCCTCAAACTTGCAATCCTCCTGCATCCACCTCCCAAATCTCTAGAATTACAGGCATGCTCCACAATGCCTGGCCTAAATAATTCTATTATAGACTCATTTACCCTCTGTTATTGTCTTGCAAAGTTCTCTGTACTTTACTTATCTATTACATTAAAAAAAATTTAAAGAAACAAAATATAGAAGTCTAGAATCAGAAAACATAATGAGCATAAAAGAGCAATTATTTCCCTTGTTTTTAAGCAGAACTTATCACTGATTTCCTTTAAATAAGAGGTGCAGGTTGGAAAGGGCATAAGAGTCAGATGCCAGAAACAGCTGTTCCTCTATTCACAAGCTACGATCCTATTAATCCATTCAACACTTCTGACATACAAGTTTCTCATGTATATGTTGAGCATGGTAATTACATAACGTTCATTGAGTGACTGTGAAAACAAAAAGAAACGGCATTTTGTACAATGCTTTGCAAACTGTAAAGTTCTATAGAAGGTTATCCTCTTATCATTGAATCAACGTATAATGTGACCACGTGTGGTTCGCATAGAACTTGCAAGCATGCCTATGACCAATAAGGCCTAAATGTTCCCCTCCACATGATTAATCTTGACACAGGCTTCTTTCTGACTCTAGGCTGTCTTCCTCCCAGTCTTTGGAATGCAAACATCAAGGGAGAGAGCACCCATCTCCAGTTTAAGACTGACTTCCAGGGGCACTTTGCTCTAAGTTGTAAAATTACCTCCCGTCATGAAGATAAGAGAAAATTTACTTTTTCTGTGGGTAAAGCCAATGGGCAAACACCAATGACCTGCGATTCCCCTGATACTTCAGCTATTAAGAATTCTCCCACCCTTGATTTCAGGGGAGTATAGTTCAGATGTGAGTTCAGACCTCTCTCCTATTGCAACAATTTTGAATAAAGTCTTCCTTGCCTGTTTGACTTTGTCCTGTGCAATTTTTCTTTGACACAAATATGTAAAAGAATGAAGACATACTGGGGATTCACATGCAGCAAAATTTAATAGACCCTGGGTCTACTTGTGACCCACTCTGCTCATGTCCCACTGCCATTGATAGATTATAACCTCCTAGAGGAGAGACCCTAATTTAAAACTGAAAACATCTAACAATGAATTCTCCATAAAAGTGTATATTTCCATGTGTAAATTCACATGCAGACATTACTGTCTTCAATGTCTGAATCTATTTCAGTATACATCTCAGAGTTTAATTTATAAAACTGGAGCTGGGCGTGGTGGCACAGTAATTTTGGCCTGGAATCCCAAAAACTCAGGAGGCTGAGGCAGGAGGATCACAAGTTCAAAGCCACAAGATCCTGTCTCAAAATAGGAAATAAAAAGAGCTGGAGCGTGTGGCTTAGTGATTAAGTGTCCCTGGGTTCAACCCCTAGCACACACACACACACACACACAAAAAAAAAAAAAAAAAAAAAACTTATTAAGCTGGAGAATATTCAATGCTTCCTTAGTCAGCACGATGACTGGGTATCCATCCACTCTTGATATTCCCTACAATATCATAACATTACATGTTGCAAAGCAGATTTCAAAATAAATGCATGTCAATACAACTTTACAAAAGGATGGCTATTACAACAGATAAATGTATCTGTTAGCACAAAAGGACCGAGCCAGGTGCAAACTTCATGGATCAGCAGAGCCTTTATTCAGTGATGGAGTCACACCTCTGATGGACCCACTTTCCTGGTGGAAAATGAGCCACCGACCAAAGGGGGAGTCTGTGTTTATAAAGGTTACACTGAGAGGTGACCTTATTAATGAGCATGTCAGTTTGGACACTCAGGAATTTGAAGTCTGTTTTTACTGGGCCCGATGGAGGGTCTGTGGTCAGCAGTCAGTACCTGGGAAAGGGTTTATCAGAGACTGCCATTCTAGGGTAGATGGATATCTCCTCCCCAGGGCTTGTCTTTTTATGGGGAAAAAAATGTATTGGGAAGGGATCACTGTTATCAATGGGTTGCCTTCTTCCTCACTCCCTCTTCCCAGGACACACTATTTTGTCATTTTTAATATCTAACATTATGAATCTCAAGAAATTGCAATTCAAACTTTTGTTAACTTTAAACATCATTCAAAATAATTAATTTAGCTCTAAAATGTTTTTTTTTTTTCTGAGAGACAGGGGAAGAGCAGATGTGGCACAGAAGCAAGACAAATGAGAGGAATCTCAATGTCTTAGGAAAATAGCTAGGGAATAGGTATCTCCTCTCTTAAAATCCTTCAAGAGTTTCCCACTACTTGAAGCTTAAAATAAACTGACCACACCAAAAACTCTGACCAGATCAAACATCTTCCTTTTATGTCACTGCATTATCTCCTACATCCCGTTTTTTGGTGTCCTCTTAAGAATGAGGAGAAGAACCATCTCTTACATTTCAGAACCCATTCAGCCATAAAAAGAAATGAAATCCTGTCATTCCGGGCAACACAGGTAGGACTGAAGATCACTATGTTAAGTGAAATAAGTCAGGTACAAAAATACAAGTACCACATGATCTCACATATATGTGAAACACTAAAAAGTAGATGTTGTAGAAGGTGAGGCACTGAAACGTCATGTGGTACCCCATTAATGTGTGTAATTTTTATGTTTTATTTATCAGTTAACATATAAATTCAATAATAGATAAATAAAAGCTAACAACTTGAGATAGACAAATCTACGAATAAAATTACCTAAAACCTTCATTTACATAATGGTGTTTGCAAATGGGTAATAGAATCCTTATATCACATTCAAGTCCAAAAGCCCTTATCCCTTTTCATCTCAATATGATTAGCTCTCTATATTTTTCAAAGTAAGTTCACAACTATTATCTTTATCATAGCAGCAAATCAAAAGTTATCATTAATCCCACTTTATTAATGAGAAACAATGCTGAGTTTATTTTTATAGCCTTATTGAGGTATAATTAATATACAAAAAAACTGCTTATATTTAACATAACTATATGATGAGAGAGTTCAAACATCTTACATGTGTATCAAGACAGGACTTAAGAAAGCCCTAGAGCACATTTCTATGTGGAACGATCAGGTCCCAGGGTTGATAGAAGTGATCTTCAATTTGTTACACCCCACTGTATGTCCTTAAGAAGGTGCTAAGACTAAATGCAGGCAAAGCAATAAAAGAAGGACATGCCATCCCCAAGGCAATTAGTAGGGCTCATTCAAGTTTTCACCTATCTCTTCCAGAGCACCTAACAGAAAGACAGGTGCTTCTCTATATAGTCATAGAAACATAAAGATCATAAGAGCAGAATGGGCTTCTTCTTAGACCCAGGTTGAGCTTCCTGAAGCTATCCTCTCTACACACAGTTTGTGTGATTGGTGGAGAGGTGCTCTCCCAGGAACTTGAAGGCCAAGTAAGCTGTTCCTCCAAAAAGAAGAATACTGCCAGGCTGAGATAGGAGGATCATGAGTTCAAAGCCAGCCTCAGTAAAATTGAAATGCTAAGCAACTCAGTAAGACCCTGTCTCTAAATAAAATACAAAGTAGGGCTGGGTTGTTCAGTGGTCAAGTGCCCCTGAGTTCAATCCCTGGTACACGCCCCGCAAAAAAAAAGGAATACTGCAGCATCCCCAACTTGGTATAGCAATCACCATGCAGTTAAGTCCTTTATCCTTTACTTACTTAACAGGATTTGTGTCCTTTGCCTGGGTGTATTGAGAGCTCACTGTCAATCACATTCTCCTTTTTGAAAAACATGCAGAGAATCACAGAACTAATAAGTGGTAGAAATTCCAATTGCACATCCAATATCCTTCTACTCTCTGCTTAATATTTAAAGGAATTCTATAATGCAAACCTGGTAAATAACCCTCCTAATCCCAGTTTAAGTTCATAATTTTAAAAAATAAATGCTTTAAAATCACTGGGGGAGTTCTGTTTCTGGTGAGGACACAGAATGTTGCAAAAAAAAATTTCTCAATGTAACAATTAAAAAAAAAAAACTCTTTCTATAAAGCAATGAAAAAGTAGTGGACTCCAAGAAGCCTTAATGAGCTACATTCCAGAGAGACATGAGCAAAGAGCCACAGACACTTCCATGTCAGGGACAGATGCCCAGACTGACTGTGGTTATGTGGAAGAGGAAACTCACTGTTGATGGAAAAGGGAGGAATGAGGAGAAATCTGCCAGGCTCTGACAACAGCATGGGCCAGCAAAATAAAGTGTACTCTGTAGCCGCACAAGTTCAAAAATAATTACTCAAACCAACATAGCTCCACCTCTGGAATTTTTTCTGAGAAAGTAGCAGGAATGCTTGTGGAGGCAGGACGGGAAAGCAAAAGACATTTTAGCCATTTCATGGTGTTCAGATCCCAGGGCCCTGCAAGCTGAATCCATAAGTGAATCATAACAACCAATGCTACAAATTAAACCCCTCCTGGTTCAAATCCTGAGATCAAAGGGATTTATTTGTCCCTCAGTTGTAGCAACAGTAGTGAAGAATGTTGAGGGTTGAACTGAACCACAAAGTGAGATCCCCTAAATCATATTAAAAGTCAGACATAAGCTCCAACAAAGTGCAGCTGCATTCCAATCCTGACCCAATTTGAAGTAGAATCTGAAAGAACAGACCCTGCATTAGCTGTCTGATTGAAGAGTGTTCTTGTACCCTCTGAGAATAAAAGAGAAGAAAGAGGGAAAATATCATATTTCACTTTTCACTTTTCTTTGAAACACGATGCACTGATAGGCAATAAAAGTTCATACAATAAGTAAAGAAGCAAGTAAATTGACCCATAATCAATAAAAGAAATTCAACAAAGCAGGCCTACTGAAATTTGCTGACAAAGACCTTAGAACAAATATTACAAATATGTGAAAAGTTATAAAGAAAAGATGGATTGGATACATTAAGAGATGATGGATTTTATTAGGGATTGTTTTTTAAATAAAATTGGAATTATCAAACTGAAAAAAAATTTTAATTTTATTTTTTTTTAGATAATTTAATGCTGCTCGATGGTACAGTTCATTTTCACTTAGATCTCTTCATGTGAATCTCTCCACAGTACAGCATGGACTTCCTCACAACATGGCGGCTGTGTTCTAAGAGCAAGTATGCCATGAGACAGGAAGCAGAAGCCAATAGCTTCTATCGTTAAGCAAAATCTGAACCTAAATTCAAGAGTGGAGATAGAACATCCCTTCTCAATGAGAGGAGTGTCAAAGAATTTAGGGATCATTACTAAACTACCACAATAAGAGAAGAAAAAGCAAACCTTGGTATATTGACACAATATATTTCTACTTCACAATAAAAAGGGGGTAGACTATTAACACATACGACATGGATGTATTTTTAAAACATCATGTTTAGTCAAAGAAGTCAGACTAATAGGAGTAAATGCAAAATCAATCTACTTATATGAAGTTCAAGAACAGTCAAACTAATTTATAGTGATAGAAGAAGAATAGTTGTCTCTGGGGTGCAATGGATTGAAAGAGGAGTACTCTGAAACTATGGAGGTGATAAAATTTCTTTTATCTTCATTTACATGTTGATTTCTCAGGTTTGTACATGTTTCAAAACTCATTGAACGGTACACTTAAGACCTTTACATTTTCTGCACATAAATTAGACCAAAATAGAGAGGATCAAAAAACTAAATTAAATTCAAGCACCTTTGTGGTTCTGTACTGAGTTGATTTGGAAAAACCAGTTATAAAAAAAAACATAATTAGGACATATGGGAATATTTCAGTGTGTACACGTATGAGATGAAATTGATTGATCTGTAAAGATCAAGATAGTCAATAGAAAAAAACACATACTACAAGACAGTGTATGCAGAATGATCTTGTACAGTTTAAACTATAATATTGCATATATTCAAAGGAAAATGTTGATAATATGTTCTAGAGTGTTTCTGTGGCAATCTCTATGTCATAAGAATGTCATATTTTACTTTGTATTTTTGCTGGCATGTATTTTCTAAACTTGTAAAATGCACAAGAAATGCTTCTACAATAATAGTTTATATGAGTAACTTGAATTTTGTGAAAAGTCTTTTGTAAAAATCCATTCCCAAAATATGCCATTTTTTCCAAGTATGAATTAAACTTAAATGTATTACATGTAGCAGTTAATAGAAGTTTGAAAGGGAAAAAAAAGCACAGTAACAGATAGCCTTTATTAAATGCTTATGTGTTAATCACTGTGTTTTGTGCTTGCATTTAGTTCTTGAAAGAGCCTTATAAGAAAAGTTCCATAACTACATCCATTCCCAGATGAGGAGCCTGAGGCTCTAACACAGTCACCAAACCGGCCAAAGGCAGACTCTCCATTTGTCACCATTCCTGACTATGCAATCACTTATTGTGTTAATGCCACCCATGCATCATCATCTTCATTCTCAAAGCACTATTATGATATTAAAAATGTTCAAATGGAGAACCAAGGATCCAAAAAAAAAGAAATCATTTGTCCAGGATTAGCACCTTGCCCAGCCATCCGGTAGCACAGCCAGGATATGAAAACAGGTGTGTCTGCTATTGCTCGGCAAATGCTCTGCTGCTTTCCCAGCTTTATCAGTGGGATTCATGTGAAGCCCTAGCAGAGATAGCAACTACACACTTCCACTGTGCGACTTATAAAATGCCCAGATAAGAGAACTGATATTTATGAAGGCTTATTTGAAGGAAATGAGCCCATCCATTTCTTTATAATCTAAAGCTCAAGCATGATCATCAGGACATTGCAAGTTCGGAACATATTATCTTGGCCGGCTGCAAAATTGCTTTCCCTGCATTCAGTGTTCTGTCCTCAGTGCTTATTGAAGGCTAAGTCAAGAAAACATCGCAGGAGTCCCCTAATGTGTTTGCAATAGAGAAGTCATCAGAGAACATTTCTGGCTTACGTCTCACTGTCTTGTAGGTAAGGTAAAACTCCAAGGAGAGCTATCTCTTGAAAGTAGGTACTGGGTAAAACTGCATACCTTAAGAGATTTCCTTAACTCATTTTTTTTTATTTTTATTGTTGGTCGTTCAAAACATTACATAGTTCTTAATATATCATATTTCACAATTTGATTCAAGTGGGTTATGAACTCCCATTTTTACCCCGAATACAAATTGCTGTATCACATCAGTTACACTTCCATTGATTTACATATTGCCATTCTAGTGTCTGATGTATTCTGCTGTCTATCCTATTCTCTACTATCCTTAACTCATTTTTAAAAAGCACTTAAAACAGTGCTTGCTTTGTGCCGGTCTCTGATCTAAACAATTTATTAATACTGGTGTATCTGATATATTCTTTATGATTATGAAGAAGGTCCTTCCATCATTCCCATATAACTTATATGGAAACAGAGGACTGGGTAATTACTTAATTTTCCCGAAGTCATACGGTTTTGTTTTTTGTTTTGTTTTGTTTTGTATTCCTCCTTTAAAGTATTTCCTTTGCAAACAAATGTGTTTTCTTTCTTCTTGTGCTTGCTAGGAGGTTCAGAAGCAGAATTTTTACCCAAACCTAACAGCTCTGTAGGATTTTTTTCACCTGTAAACATGCCTGCTGTTTTCCTTTGTAATGCTGATGCTACATGATATTTTGCATGTTTTGTTCCTGAATGAATAAATACAGTCAGAAAAATAAGAAAGCATGGAGCCAAATATTGAGATCTAGATAAATTGACAATTATACATGCACCTCCTATATATACGCTAAAGCCAAATACTTCCTAACATGAAATCAAGAAAAAATAACAATTTCTGTATTTCATTAAAAGTTTGATATAAGTTCAAAACCAAATTTCAAAACAAACATATGAATGCAATTAATTTAAATAAGACACTGTTTAGACCAGAGGAAAGAGACTGGTAATATTTTTTAATCTGCTGAGCAAACTCAATGGGTTAGGGGCAAAAAAAGATGAAAGAATGTATACACAGGAGTTTGTCATGGTACTGCCCAGAGCTTATCTTTTTGAAGCAATTTTTTCTCTTATAGAGGCCAGAAAAGCAATAAATTTAGCAAGGCACAGGCAGACATTTAGAGCTCAGCTACATAAACCACTTGTTAGAACACAGTGATACAGAAATACCTGTTCTTGTCTTTTGTTGCAGATAAGATGCTGTAGCAATGACAAACTTCTATTTCTCATCATTTACAGCCAATTCTAAGTTAGTACTGAGGTGACAGCGCAGGTCTACAGCTGAACCAATGCTGCTTCACACAGAAAAAGTGTTTTTCAACTTTGTCTCTGTCACATGGCTTTGTTGACAAGGGCCAAGAACTGTTTCCACGGGCAACCAGCCAATGGCTTCTGTGATACCATTTTTTATTAATATTTATTTTTTAGTTTTAGGTGGGCACAATATCTTCATTTTTACATTTACGTGGTGCTGAGGATCAAACCCAGTGCCCCGTGTATACTAGGCAAGCACTCTACCGCTGAGCCACAACCCCAGCCCCCATTTTTTTTTAATCAAGATACTTATTGGGGGATCGTTCTTCTAGAAATCATGTTAAAGATGCTGCCAGCATTACCTAAAAATGGAGAAGTCAGCTGATCCTTTCTCTGGCCAAAAGTATCACATTTGACAAACGCCCACCCTGTGTGTGAGAAGCTGGGGTAGGGGGGCTCTGCTTCCTGGGATCCCTCTGTGGTTTGGTTTGCTAGGGCCACCACAACATAGCACCACAGAATGAGAAGGCTTAACAACAAAATGGGTTTTTTCACAATTGTAAAGGCTACAAGTCCAAGTTCAAGATGTCAACCCTATAGGTTTCATCTGATGTCCCTCTCCCTGGCTTGCAGACGATACAGATGGCCACCGTCTTCTCCGGGCCCACATTCTCTCTTCGCCAGTCATGCTGTGGTAGGGCCCACCCTAATGACCTCATTTTAACTGAATTGTCTCTTTAAAGACCCTATCTTCACACAGAGCCACATTCTGAGGCAGGGAGGGGGTGGGGGTACAGACCTTGTATCAATGGGTAGCAGACAAATTTGAGCAATAAGAACAGGAGGTTAAGGGAATAATTCTATAAACCGAGCCCACTGTGCTGACTCACATGCTTTCTTTTAAAAAGCAATTTACCTGCGGCCCTGCCTGGCTTAAGTCCACAGGATATGTTACATTCCTCAGCAAACGACCTGTTATCTGCAGGAGAAATGCAGGCCTGAAACTCTGATAAAAAGAACAAAAGTTACCCTGGAGGTGGGGGACTTCGGTGACCCTTACAGAGACC
The DNA here is from genome assembly GCF_964194105.1 of Spermophilus citellus. NCBI lineage: Eukaryota > Metazoa > Chordata > Mammalia > Rodentia > Sciuridae > Spermophilus > Spermophilus citellus. The sequence continues at coordinate 58,962,702 of NC_138200.1, read as the reverse complement.
AGATCCCAGAACTCAGGGAGATAAGGATAATTCCCCCTAACTATAAAATCTGTAAGAACAGGTTCCAATGAGAACTGGTCAGCCTGGGCCAAAGTGACCCAGAGTTGCCCTGAACTTATTCCACATGTAGAGGTGTCTTGAAAGTCTGATACAACCCTGCTCTCAATTAAGAGTCAAGAGGTGGCCTGTGGGACTTTCTGGAACCTTCCCTGGCACCCACAATAAAACTGGAGGGCAGCAGGATTGTGCCATCCTTCACCTCTCTGAGAAGAACACACTCTCTCCCTTGAGGGTGTCCCCTTTTCCCTTTTCCTAACCCTTCTAATAAACTCACCTGATACCCTGAACAACATGAACAATATGCCTATCATTCTGGCATGACCGCCAGAACCAGCGAGAGAGGACCTCTAGGACGCCTCCGCTCTGCCGTGCTCTGAGTGGATTGGGTATTTGGGAGCCAAGTCCTCAATTACATCAACCCCGTATCTCATAAGCCACACGAATGACAAAAGGCTGATGATTTCCTGCCTGAAGCTGTTTGAACAGACTTAAGGAGAGAAGGACTTCAACTACAAAATAAATTAGAATTCGGGATTTTAAAACTCTGTGACATAAATATGAATTGAGAAAATATCCCAAACTGGATTCACAATAATAGGAATAAAAGTGACGTTGATTTCTGAGGACTCTGCTAGGCATTCAGAAAGAGCTCAAAGGAAAACAGAACAGGAGCTGAGAAATTAATTCTCCCTAAGAAAACTGAAAACTCCTGATTCTCCTAATTGGACACAAAAATGTTAGAATATTTATAACTTCATCTATGCCCCAAATGCACTCTTACTCGAATCATATTGCTAGTGTATACATTTTTCTCTGATTATTACTAATCCTATTTCAAAGGTTAATATGCAGAGTACTTAAAAACATGCAGAATCACAAGTGAAATCTTGTTTCTCTGCGTCTAAATTAACCTTATAATTTCTCCCATTTTAATAGAAGATGCTTTATTCTGTTATCTGCTTCTTGACCATTCTTCTTTCATAATCAAGAGTCACCAACCATTCCCCAAAATAAAACTAATATTTCCTAGTTTTGTTCTCAAGCATATATTCAAAAAATCATCCCTTTCAATATACACCATGGTGATAGTTAATTTGATCTTAGCCAAATGCACTTGAAGGGCTTATAAATTTTATATATTCAATACACCACACACGTGGGATCTAGATGTGGGCATGTATGCCACCACAGTCTTCCCTATTTCAATATGAACATATGCTGATGGCATTTTGATGGACACACTAAGTTCTGGTTGACCATGATCATTATTTTTCACATTCAATTCATCACTACAAGGTTCCTAGAATTACTCCAAAGTCAAATCCTTTCATTTTTTTCATCACCAGAGCAGATATCCTTAAAACTCTAATAACATTATAACTAACTAAAAATGAATCAAGGTTAACCCATTTCCTTCTATTTCAAGATTTAGAGTCAGCCAGCTTTGCAGGAACCCTGACTTCTTTCACTGAAGACTCATACAAGGGTCTTAGGTGCAATCTATGCCTATGAGATGACTTCACTTGGATGGTATTTGGTATAAGGGTGACAACAAGGGTATCTTGACCTTGTTAAAGTCAGAGGGTCAGATTTGAGTTCTCACTTTAATCCCAACTGTATTTTTTTCTTTTCTTACCAGTTCTATGATCAGTTTTAAAATTCCATCTCTCTCCCTGTTTGAGCTACCTCTTATTTCTAATCCCATCCTAGAAAGAATAAAGCACAGTGCCATATGTTCTCATATCAAATGTGCATTTAAAGCACGTTGACCAAGGTGTTGGGAACTATAACTTCTGAGTTTTTTTAATATATAATTGTCTTGTGTTTTCTTTTGTGTCCTTCAACTCAAGATGGATGGGTTTTGCACCAGGTTTGAATGGTCCTCCTTGTCTGCATTACTTGAATATAGCACCAACATGTCAAAAAGAAAATACATTTTATTCCTGCCACAAAGAAAATATTGAGAATTTGAGGGTATATGTCATTATTATTGTAATAGAGCCTGCCTCTCTCTAGTACTCACAATAAAAGGGGGAAATAATACTAAATTTGAATATCCTGGTAAGATCAGTAAGGACGTCTATTTTATTAAAATGAAAAGCCATATTAATAAATATATACATAGAAAATGCACATTACCAAAATCTCTGTACTTATTCATGCACATTTAAACATATCTAGTATGATTTGTTTTCTTTGTAGAAATAAAATATATTGAAATGATAGAATTAGACACGGCTCAGCTTTAGAAAAGGGAATGTGCTGCTCTGGCCATTGACACCCAAGAAGGGAGGAAGAGATGGAGTGACATTTAGAAAGTGCTTGTGGAAGTGACAGTAACCAAAGTCACGTGAGAGGGGTTTTGACTCCTGGAGAAAGAGAACAGGTTCAGCCAGAGAACCTGCGTATACTCCAAATTGCTGCTGTCCTGCTATTTCTCCCACAGGTGAGGTTTGAGCCACCATCAGCAAGGCAGGATATGGTGAAGTACGTGGTCACACCCAGTTCCTGTTGGCCAGCACTGTTGCACAGGGTCGGGGTAAAGATGAGCCCGGAGCAGGGCAGAGCTTTCCTATGCCTGGTCCAGTTGCTACACATTGTGGTCACAGCGCATAAACAACTCTTGCTGTCCCTCATCTACAACCATCAAGGACTTAGCACACCTCAAAAGGGTGAGATAAACTAAATGGGGATGAACAACAATCAAAAGGAGATTGGTAAAATAAATTGAAAACAGGTAGTCAACCTCACTCCAGAAATAGATACCCAAAATATTTTTATGCTTGGGAACTATTTTCTGCCTTTTCTGCTAAGTAATTAAAGATATGAAACTTGGGGCTGGGGTTGTGGCTCAATGGTAGAGCGTTCGCCTAGCATGAATGAGGCACTGGGTTCGATCCTCAGCACCACATAAATGTAAAATAAAGATATGGTGTCCACCTAAAACTTAAATATAAATATTTAAATAAAAAATAATTCATCTGATTTAAAAAAAAAAAGATATGAAACTTGTAGGATTTAGAGAACTATATCATTCAAGATGGTCCCCAAGAAAACACTTCTGCCCAATCAGAAAGTAACAAATTCCAAATACTAGCTAGCAGTCCTGCTATGACAGCTATGAGTTAAACCCAAAGCCAAGCTTCAGAGTCCAGTGGCTGCCTTCAGCAAGAAGCAGACCTTCTTTGGGAACTTGGTGTGATAATTCACTATTTGCTGATTTAATTCTCTTCCTGCCTCTTGAAATGGAAAATAAAATACCCAAGCAAGCCAATTGAGTTCTCAAGGTGTGTTCTCAACCAATCTTTTCAGTACACATCACTGACAATTTGATTTTTTTTTCCTAGAAACAGAAGCCAAGTCAGAATCGGATATGCAGATGTTTACCTTAGGAAATGCCTGTGAAGGATAGAGAGATGGAGTAGAAAAAGGAGAGAAAGCTTCAGATTGTGATGCAAGATGATAGCTGTGAAGGGAAAGCAGGACGGAAGAAACTGCTCCACAGCAAGGAGTTTTGCAAAAACTTCAACCAGATTTGTGAGTGTCCCTGATCAAAAACAGTTACAGGAGGAATCTTGCATGATGGAAAAAAAATTGGCAATACTGGTAGCTCTCATTCCTGCTCAGCCCTTGACTAACAGCAGCCGAGGAGAAGCACAGCCCCAGCATGAGTGCAGGGGAAGAACCAAGTTGTGGCAGCTGGTGCTGTCAATCTACCGTACTCTCAGTGGCAGGGTTCTTTTGATGGAGATCTTAGCAGGGCACTTCCAGGGTCTCTGCATCATTGCAGACATATGCCAAAGTGTCATGGGCACTCTGGATCAAATCATATTGTATGCTGAGATATCTCAAACATGACAAGATATTAATGAAAATTTTGTAAAATATATTAACTGAGCCTCTGCTTTCTGAAACAGACGATGCAAAACATAATTCAACATTTGCTAGATTATTCTATATCTTTAGTTGTTAAGATTAATTATTACACCCATAGGTAACATGGAAATGTCCTCGGGGACTACTGATATGTGTTAGCTCTTCTGCTAAATGCTGTAAGTCTAATAACTCCGATGGTAACATTTTTGTCATTCTGTAGTTTTATAACCCCCTAACTATCCAATGACCATCTGTCACTGCTCTCTATTTTAAGTGTTCCTACCTCCACAAGTCCCATCTGTTTATGGTTAATTTTTTTCTTATTAAAAATTATAATTGAATCAAAATGCAGAAAGAATAGAATGAATGAATGAATGAATGAATGAATGACCATAAACCACACAGCTATTGCAATCTTGTTTCATTGATACTCTACCCACATAGGCCCTCCACTAAAAGATTTAGAAGCAAATTCCTGAGCGTTATAATAATTTATCTTAAATACTTCAGTGTGCATTTTAAAAACCAATGTCATTATTTTTAAAAGAGCCACAATTTCATTATCAGAACATTCTATAATAATTCATCAATCATTCAATCAATATTCATATTTCTCCAGTTGGCTTATAAATTGTGTATTTGCTTTTTCAATAAGAGACAAATCAGGTATGTACATTGCGATTCATTGATGTGACTCTTAGGTCTCTTTTAGCCCAAGTTTCTCCTCAATTTCTTTCTGTCTTATTCTCAGTTGGCAACTTATTTGTTGAATACATCAGGTCATTTGTCCTGCAGAGTTTCCACCTGGTGGATTTTGCTGATTTGGTCTCTCAAAGTCATCTTAATATGTCATTCATCCCCTTGTCCTTCTTGTAAGCAGTTGTTAGAGCTGCCGCCCTGAACAGATTCTCCAGTAGAGTCCTTATGGTGAGCTCCCAGGGAAAATGCTCCCAAAATTCTTCCAAGTTCCTAAGTTTGACTATAGGTTTTGTACTTGGGTTCAGTCTGGCAACCATTATTTCCCCCCATGGCCTGTCATAACTATGTTACTCCATTATCTACTCTCACAAAATTTTGCTGTCAAAAAAGTCTAATGCAGCTGGCCACAGAGGCACACACCTATAACCCCAGCAACTCAGAAGGCTGAGTCAGGAGGATGGCAAGTTCAAGGCCAGCCTCAGCAACTTAGGGAAACCCTCAAGCAACTTAGTGAGTCCCTGTCTCAAAATAAAAAAATAAAAGAGACTTCCCCACGTCTACAATGTGACCTTTCAATGTCCTGATCCACATATCCTTTTGTTTAAGGAAACTTGTCTTAAATGGCATTTTTCATTATGGGTTCTAATGCACGGTGTTTCTTTCCTCAAGAACTCCAGGAATATTGACACTTCTCCGCCTGTTTTCTGTATCGAGCATTTCTTAACATGATGCTTAAACTGATTTGGGTAAGTCGGAGCAATGGGGGAAAGATCAGAAAGGTAGGCACATTCTAGAAGACAGAATTACACATGCAAGAGCAAAGGAGATTAATGAGAATAACTACAGCTCTTTAATGAGGCCAGATATACGGCGAGTAAAAAATATGTGGAAGAGAAGTCAAACCAGAGTGACGGGATCCTGCTCACAAAATGCTTTGATGTCAGATAAATGTTTTGAATTTTCTTTGAAAGCTAAGAAGGATTTTAAAGTGTGGAAGAATATTTTAGAAATATCACGCTGGTGTCGGCAAAGAGAATGACCTCTGGAATAAAGGGAATTAATAAAAAAGCAACAAATCCAAATAAGAAATCATCTCACCCCAGTTAAAATGGCTACTAAGAAAAAGACAAAAATAATAAATGCTGTATTAAAAGGATGTGGAGAAAGAACTCTTCTATGCTGTTCGTGGGAAGGTAAATTAGTATAGCTCCTATGGAGAACCATACGGAGATTCCTCAAAAAAATAAAAATAGACCTACTGTATAATCCAGCTATCCCAGTTTTGAGTGTATGTTCAAAGGAAATATCTGCATATCCAGGTTTATGTTATTTTGTTTTGGTTTGGTTTTGGTTTTGATACTGGGGATTGAACTCATGGGCACTCAACCACTGAGCCACATCCCCAGCCCTATTTTATTTATTTATTTATTTATTTATTTATTTATTTATTTTGTGAGAATGAAAACAGATTTTACTTCAGTCTTATAAGCAATCAGACCAAGTGAACCTTCCTGCACAGGAACCTTTGATTTCCCTTCAGGCATAGTCTATGATCACTGGGACACAGTGGAAGTGGGCAGATAGTACGGGAGTGCAAAATTATTTTAAGAGCCAAGTCATCATTTTCTTGTATTTTTTCAGGACCAACCTCTTATATTCCTACTCTCATCCATTGCACTAGTTTATCCTCATTTACCAGAAGATTGTCTACATTCTATTTACCCCTAAGCAACCAGAGGGACACCATCACCTCAATGAGCCTGACACTCTCTCAAGGAGCTTTCCCCAACCTGGGATGGCTGAATTGCCATTATGGGCCCTGAATATTTTCCATGCCATGTTGACCTTTTTTATTGCATCAAACTGTTAAGCAAATGACACCTGTTGCCTACCACCAGGAGCAGAAGACTCAATATGTCACCTGCTACATGGTTTATCAGGGTCAGTGCCACCCAGAAAGAGCTAACTCACACAAGCACCGGATAGAACAATGCTTTACTCACATAGAGAACAGAGAGAGTAAGATCTGCTTCAACAGTATGAGTCCCTAATGACCAGCAGATCTTGTCTTGCAGCAGACATAAAGTGATAGTCTTTATATGTCTTTGGTAGTAGCCAAAAGAACCCCTTTGTTTTCCCAACAGCATCAGATATAATAGTAGAGTTGACCAGGTATCATAGATGTGCACTCTTTAAGCAAAACAAAGAAGTACACACCAAGCCTGGAACAGAGAAAGTGATTCCAAAACATGGCATTATGCCCAATACGGGCTGTAAGGATATCTTATCTGCATGTAAGAAAATGTTCCAGGCCCAAGCAAAGCATGCTTCTATGCAACCGTGCAAGGGTGGAAGGTCTGCACGTGGCCTCCTTTATCAACACCTGCTTTTTCTTTTAATAGACAAAACACATGAAGTGTTCAAAGTGTCCCTAAGTTGCTTAGGACCTCACTAAATTGCTGAGGCTCACTTTTAACTTGTGATCCTCCTGCATCAACCTCCAGAGTCATTGGGATTACACATGTATGCCACCATGCCTTGCTCCCTATTTGTATTCTGGAAAGGATCACCTCTTGTCTTCTCAAGGATTTGGCCCCTGTGACTTTGGGCTTTTTCCCTCATCATAAATCTTCTCCTTCAATGAAATTATCCCCATGCTTTAGTAACTCCCATATTATAAAAGCAGTCCCTTGACCTTACATTCCTCTCTAGCTACTAATCCATATCTGCATTTTCACTTCGATCTTTTTCTTTATTTTTCATTGTTGGTTGTTCAAAACATTACATAGTTCTTGACATATCATATTTCACACTTTGATTCAAGTGGGTTATGAACTCCCATTTTTACCCCGTATACAGATTGCAGAGTCACATCAGTTACACTTCCATTGATTTACATATTTCCATACTAGTGTCTGTTGTATTCTGCTGCCTTTCCTATCCTCTACTATCCCCCCTCCCCTCCCCTCCCCTCCCCTCCCCTCTTCTCTCTCTACCCCCTCTACTGTAATTCATTTCTCCCCCTTGTATTATTTTTCCCTTTCCCCTCACTTCCTCTTGTATGTAATTTTGTATAACCCTGAGGGTCTCCTTCCATTTCCATGCAATTTCCCTTCTCTCTCCCTTTCCCTCCCACCTCTCATCCCTGTTTAAAGTTAACCTTCTTCTCATGCTCTTTGTCCCTACTCTGTTCTTAGTTACACTCCTTATATCAAAGAAGACATTTGGCATTTGTTTTTTAGGGATTGGCTAGCTCCACTTAGCATAATCTGCTCTAATGCCATCCATTTCCCTCCAAATTCTATGATTTTGTCATTTTTTAATGCAGAGTAATACTCCATTGTGTATAAATGCCATATTTTTTTTATCCATTCGTCTATTGAAGGGCATCTGGGTTGGTTCCACAGTCTTGCTATTGTGAATTGTGCTGCTATGAACATTGATGTAGCGGTGTCCCTGTAGCATGCTCTATTTAGGTCTTTAGGGAATAGACCGAGAAGGGGAATAGCTGGGTCAAATGGTGGTTCCATTCCCAGCTTTCCAAGAAATCTCCATACTGCTTTCCAAATTGGCCACACCAATTTGCAGTCCCACCAACAATGTACAAGTGTACCCTTTTCTCCACAACCTCTCCAGCACTTGTTGTTGTTTGACTTCATAGTGGCTGCCAATCTTACTGGAGTGAGATGGTATCTTAGGGTGGTTTTGATTTGCATTTCTCTGACTGCTAGAGATGGTGAGCATTTTTTCATGTACTTGTTGATTGATTGTATATCCTCCTCTGAGAAGTGTCTGTTCAGATCCTTGGCCCATTTGTTGATTGAGTTATTTGTTTTCTTATTGTTTAATTTTTTGAGTTCTTTGTATACTCTGGATATTAGGGCTCTATCTGAAGTGTGAGGAGTAAAAATTTGTTCCCAGGATGTAGGCTCCCTATTTACCTCTCTTATTGTTTCTCTTGCTGAGAAAAAACTTTTTAGTTTGAGTAAGTCCCATTTGTTGATTCTAGTTGTTAACTCTTGTGCTATGGGTGTCCTATTGAGGAATTTGGAGCCCGACCCCACAATATGTAGATCGTAGCCAACTTTTTCTTCTATCAGACACCGTGTCTCTGATTTGATATCAAGCTCCTTGAACCATTTTGAGTTAACTTTTGTGCATGGCGAGAGAAAGGGATTCAGTTTCATTTTGTTGCATATGGATTTCCAGTTTTCCCAGCACCATTTGTTGAAGATGCTATCCTTCCTCCACTGCATGCTTTTAGCCCCTGTATCAAATATAAGATAGTTGTAGTTTTGTGGATTGATTTCTGTGTCCTCTATTCTGTACCATTGGTCCACCCGCCTGTTTTGGTACCAGTACCATGCTGTTTTTGTTACTATTGCTCTGTAGTATAGTTTGAAGTCTGGTGTCGCTATACCGCCTGATTCACACTTCCTGCTTAGCATTGTTTTTACTATTCTGGGTCTTTTATTTTTCCATATGAATTTCATGATTGCTTTCTCTATTTCTACAAGAAATGCTGTTGGGATTTTGATTGGCATCGCATTAAACCTATAGAGAACTTTTGGTAATATCGCCATTTTGATGATGTTAGTTCTGCCTATCCATGAACAGGGTATATTTTTCCATCTTCTAAGATTTTCTTCTATTTCTCTCTTTAGGGTTCTGTAGTTTTCATTGTATAAGTCTTTCACCTCTTTTGTTAGGTTGATTCCCAAGTATTTTATTGTTTTTGAGGATATTGTGAATGGAGTGGTTGTCCTCATTTCCATTTCAGAGGATTTGTTGCTGATATACAGGAATGCCTTTGATTTATGCGTGTTGATTTTATATCCTGCCACTTTGCTGAATTCATTTATTAGCTCTAATAGTTTCTTTGTAGACCCTTTTGGGTCTGCTAGGTATAGAATCATGTCAACTGTAAATAGTGATAATTTAAGTTCTTCTTTTCCTATTTTTATGCCTTTAATTTCTTTCATCTGTCTAATTGCTCTGGCCAGTGTTTCGAGAACTATGTTTAACAGAAGTGGTGAGAGAGGGCATCCCTGTCTTGTTCCAGATTTTAGAGGGAATGCCTTCAATTTTTCTCCATTAAGAATGATGCTAGCCTGAGGCTTAGCATAGATTGCTTTTACAATGTTGAAGTATGTTCCTGTTATCCCTAGTTTTTCTAGAGTTTTGAACATAAAGGGATGCTGTACTTTGACGAATGCTTTTTCTGCATCTATCAAGATGATCATATGGTTCTTATTTTTAAGTCTATTGATGTGGTAAATAACATTTATTGATTTCCGTATATTGAACCAGCCTTGCATCCCAGGGATGAATCCTACTTGATCATAGTGCACATTTTTTTTGATATGTTTTTGAATCCGATTCGCCAGAATTTTATTGAGGATTTTTGCATCTAGGTTCATTAGAGATATTGGTCTGTAGTTTTCTTTCTTTGAAGTGTCTTTGTCTGGTTTAGGAATCAGGGTGATGTTGGCCTTGTAGAATGAATTTGGAAGTTCTCCCTCTTTTTCTATTTCCTGAAATAGCTTGAAAAGTATTGGTATTAGTTCCTCTTTAAAGGTTTTGTAAAACTCTGCTGTATACCCATCCGGTCCTGGGCTTTTCTTAGTTGGTAGTCTTTTGATGGTTTCTTCTATTTCCTCAATTGATATTGGCCTGTTTAGGTTGTCTATATCCTCCTGACTCAATCTGGGCAGATCATATGACTTAAGAAAGTTATCGATACCTTCACTATCTTCTATTTTATTGGAGTATAAGGATTCAAAATAATTTCTGATTATCTTCTGTATTTCTGAAGTGTCTGTTGTGATATTGCCTTTTTCATCCCGTATGCTAGTAATTTGAGTTCTCTCCCTTCTTCTCTTCGTTAGCATGGCTAAGGGTCTGTCGATTTTATTTATTTTTTCAAAGAACCAACTTTTAGTTTTGTCAATTTTTTCAATTGTTTCTTTTGTTTCGATTTCATTAATTTCAGCTCTGATTTTAATTATTTCTTGCCTTCTACTTCTTTTGCTGTTGTTTTGCTCTTCTTTTTCTAGGATTTTGAGATGAAGTATGAGATCATTTATTTGTTGGTTTTTTCTTTTTTTAAGGAATGAACTCCAAGCAATGAATTTTCCTCTTAGAACTGCTTTCAATGTGTCCCATAGATTCCAATATGTTGTGTCTGTGTTTTCATTTATCTCTAAGAATTTTTTAATTTCCTCTTTAATGTCTTCTATAACCCATTGATCATTCAGTAACCTAGTGTTCATTCTTCAAGTGATGCATGATTTTTCCTTCCTTCTTTTATCGTTGATTTTTTCAGTTTCATTCCTTTATGATCAGATAAGATGCATGGTATTATCTCTACTCCTTTATATTGTCTAAGAGTTGCCCTGTGACATAATATATGATCTATTTTTGAGAAGGATCCATGTGCTGCTGAGAAAAAAGTGTAACTGCTTGATGTTGGGTGGTATATTCTATATATGTCAATTAAGTCTAGGTTATTAATTGTGTTATTGAGTTCTATAGTTTCCTTATTCAACTTTTGTTTGGAAGATCTGTCCAGTGGTGAGAGAGGTGTGTTGAAGTCTCCCATGATTATTGTATGGTGGTCTATTAGACTCTTGAACTTGAGAAGAGTTTGCTTGATGAACATAGCTGCACCGTTGTTTGGGGCATATATATTTATGATTGTTATGTCTTGTTGGTGTATGGTTCCCTTGAGAAGTATGTAGTGTCCCTCTTTATCCCTTTTGATTAACTTTGGCTTGAAATCTATTTTATTTGATATGAGTATGGACACTCCTGCTTGTTTCCGAAGTCCATATGAGTGATATGATTTTTCCCAACCTTTCACCTTCAGTCTATGTATGTCTTTTCCTATCAAATGCGTCTCCTCTAGGCAGCATATTGTTGGATCTTGTTTTGTGATCCATTCTACTAGCCTGTGTCTCTCAATTGGTGAGTTTAAGCCATTAACATTTAGGGTTATTATTGAGATATGGGTTGTTCTTCCAGCCATATTTGTTTATTTATGTTACTAAACATGGTTTGTTTTCCTCTTTGATTATTTTCCCCCCTTTACTGTCCTACATCCCACTGTTGGTTTTCATTGTTATTTTCCATTTCCTCTTCCTGTAATGTTTTGCCGAGGATGTTTTGAAGAGATGGTTTTCTAGCTGCAAATTCTTTTAACTTTTGTTTATCGTGGAAGGTTTTAATTCCACATTCCATCCTGAAGCTTAATTTCGCTGGATACACGATTCTTGGTTAGAACCCATTTTCTTTCAGTGTTTGAAATATGTTATTCCAGGATCTTCTAGCTTTCAGAGTCTGTGTTGAAAGATCAGCTGTTATCCTGATTGGTTTACCCCTAAATGTAATCTGCTTCCTTTCTCTTGTAGCTTTTAAAATTCTCTCCTTATTCTGTATGTTGGGCATCTTCATTATAATGTGTCTAGGTGTGGATCTCTTATGATTTTGCACATTCGGCGTCCTGTAGGCTTCTAGGATTTGGGATTCTGTCTCATTCTTCAAGTCTGGGAAGTTTTCTCGTATTATTTCATTGAATAGATTGCTCATTCCTTTGGTTTGGACCTCTATACCTTCCTGTATCCCAATGACTCTTAAGTTTGGTCTTTTAATGTTATCCCATATCTCTTGGATGTTCTGCTCATGGTTTCTTAACAGTCTTGCTGAGCTGTCTATGTTCTTTTCAAGTTGAAATACTTTGTCTTCATTGTCTGATGTTCTATCTTCTAAGTGTTCTACTCTGCTGGTAGTATTCTCAATTGAGTTTTTAAGTTGGTTTATTGCTTCCTGCATTTCTAGGATTTCTGTTTGTTTCTTTTTTATTACCTCTATCTCCCTGTATAGTTGATCTTTTGCTTCTTGGATTTGTTTATGTAATTCATTGTCGAAGTGATCTTTCATTGTCTGATTTTGCTGTCTAATGTCTTCCTTGAGACTCCAGATCATCTGAAGCATGTAGATCCTGAATTATTTATCTGACATTCCATCTGCTGCAGCTATTACCTCTTCTAAAGTTGAGTTGACCTGCATTGCTTGTGGTCCTTTCTTTCCTTGTCATTTCATACTGCTCGCATTTCTTTCTGCTTGGTGAAACTGTTGTGTTATTGAATTTTCCCCCTATTTATTTATATTACTCTTGTATAGTTGAAAAGTCTCCCTTGCAGGGCGGGCGGCGGCTGTGCTCCTCCTCCAGTTGGTGTGACGTGTCTACCACGCCCGCGGACCCCTGGGCCTGTTCTGCTGGTCGGTCGCAGGTCTGCCTACCTTGCAGGTGCGGGCGGCGGCTCTGCTCTGCCCTTACTCCAATTGGGGTGACGTGTCTACCATGCCGGCAGGTCACTGGGCCTGTTCTGGGCGTGGGCAGCGGCTCTACTCTACCCCTACTCCAATTGGGGTGACGTGTCTACCACGCCGTTGGGCCGCTGGGCCTGTTCCGGGCGCGGGCGGCGGCTCTGCTCTGCCCCTACTCCAACTGGGTGACGTGACTACCACGCCGGCGGGCCTCTGGGCCTGTTCTGGGCACGGGCGGCGGCTCTGCTCTGCCCCTACTCCAAATGGGGTGACGTGTCTGCCACGCCGGCAGGCTGCTGGGCCTGTTCCGCAGGTCGGTCACAGGTCTGCCTACCTTGCGGGCGCAGGTGGCGGCTCTGCTCTGCCCCTACTCCAATTGGGATGTTGTGACTACCATGCCGGCAGGTCGCTGGGCCTGTTCCGGGCACGGGCGGCGGCTCTGCTCTGCCCCTACTCCAATTGGGGTGACGTGACTACCATGCCAGCGGGTCGTTGGGCCTGTTCCAGATGGGGGCGGAGGCTCTGCTCGGTCCCTACTCCAGTTGGGGTGACATGATACCACGCTGGCCAGTCGCTGGGCCTGTTCTGGGCGCGGGCGGCGGCTCTGCTCTGCCCCTACTCCAATTGGGGTGACGTGACTACCACGCCGGCAGGTCACTGGGCCTTTTCCTGGCATGGGCGGCGGCTCTGCCCTGCCTCTCTGGCCTGATGACCAAGTGAGAGAGACTCGGGTGTATGTGACTCACTTTCTTTACCAGGAGACCAACTGTTTCTGTCACCGCTGGTATCGATGAAGTTATCTCCTCCACCGCTTTCTGATGACCTCAGATCTCTGCCATGTTGGTATCCCATGCAAATGGCAGCATTTCGTTCCCTTTGCCGGGTGACCAAAGCAACGGGTGAGTCCTATCCGGCCCTCACAAGCCCCGTCTCAATCCTGTTGCCACTGCCTATGAAGGCTCAATTGGTATTTACCTCCACAGTATTCAGCAGGACCCAGACCGAGAAGCAGTTTCCACAGGTTCTTTAGCCCTGGGCCAGAGCAATTCCGGGAGCCGGAATTCGGCCGCTCCGGGCTCGGAGTATGTTCTGATAGGAGCAGGCTCCAAGAAGCAGTTTCCGCGGGTTCTTTAGCACTGAGCCTGAGTAATTTGTCTGCGAGACGCAGGCGAATGGCAGCCTGAAATTACCTGTTCTATAGCTGAATGAGCTGCGATCAGTCGAAAACAGGGATGGTGATGTCAGCTCTCCAAGATGGTGGCCGCTGGCTTCCTCTGTGGTCTGACCAGTGTGGAGAACCGAATTGGACCGCTTCCTTCCCCCATCTCAAACCCAGAATTCAGCACTGAGTACAGTGATTGCACAGCTGGCAGGAGCCCACAGAATCCGCAGCGCTGTACCTTTGCGTTGCTATCTCGTCGTTTCCCAGCGCGCGCCGCAGACTCTAGCTGCAAGACGATTTGCTGAATAAGCAGTGTGACCCTCCGTGCGGACAAATCCCTCGCGTTTGAGCCCCCGTAGCTGATCCTCGTGAAATGAAAATCCTTCCTCTAGGTTTTGGAGCACCCCAATTTTGCTGGAAATTCCTAACAAGAATGCTTTTAGCCGTTCTAACTCATCATTCTCCCGCACAGTGACGCGGTACACGGGGGGTGATGCACTCCCTTTGCCGCCATCTTCTGGATCCCTATTTTATTTAGAGACAGGGTCCCACTGAGTTGCTTAGTACCTTGCCATTGCTGAGGCTGGCTTTGAACTCACGATCCTTCTGCCTCAGCCTCCCAAGCCACTGGGATTCCCATGTGTCACTGCGCCCAGCTCCGTGTATATTGTAACACTACTCACAATAACAAATATGAAGTATGGAATCCACCTAAATGGTCACCAACAGATGAAAAAAAAATGTAGTATACATATATAATGGACTATTGTTCAACTGTAAAAAGGAAGATCATCTATCACTTGTAAGAAAATGGATGGAACTGGAGGCCATTATGTTAAGTGAAATAAGTCAGACACAGAAAAACAAATACCATGTGCTCTTTCTCTTACGTGGATGCTAAAAAGAAAAGTTGATCTGAATGTAGAATCGATTAGTGGGGTTGGGAAGGGTAGGGAGAGGCGAGCACAAAACACACTTGGATGGAAGTGATGCATTCTAGAGTTCTACAGCACAGAGAGGTGACTATAGTTCATAACGTCCTTTATATGTTCTATGAATAACTAGAGGTGAGGAGCTCAAAAGCTACAAAAACAAAATGATAGATTATACTCATGTACTGAAATATCATACTCTTATAAATATGTACAATGATTACATGGGGGGTTTGTTTTGTCTTTTAGTTTTGTAGGGGGTTTTCTCTGTTTGTTTTTTGTTTGTTTGGTACCTGGGACTGAACCCAGGGGCACTTAACCACTGAGCCATATCCCCACTGTTAACCAAAATTGTTTAAATTTTTAAGTAGATAGAAATGTTAACTACCCTGATTTGATTGTTATGTCCTGTACACACACACTGAATTATCACACTGTGGCCCATAAATTTGATTGATCTTTTAAAGCCAGGCAACAGAAAATATAAGCACCTGCTCTAAACCTAAAAGTCATAAGTGATTAATACGAACTTTATCATTTATCCTTCACCACAAGTATAAGTAGTAGGTTTTGTTCCCATTTTTCTGGACTGAGCACATACACTGAGACATAACACATGTTTTTTTGTTTGTTTGTTTGTTTGTTTGTTTGTTTGTTTGTTTGAATCTGGGATTGGACCCAGATATTCTATTTTTTTTTTTTATTTTGAGACACAGTCTTGCTAAATTGCTGAGGCCAGCCTCAAACTTGCCATTCTCCCTCAGACTCCCAAGCTGCTGGGATTATAGGCAAGCACCACCCAACCAGGCCAAGACATAACATGTTTAAGTAAATCTTCCATATCTTCCTGGGATCAGAAGCCAATAGCAATTAATTTTCAAACACATGTTGGTTCCATTCACCAGGCTAATACTGGAGTCAACAAGACCAAAAGTGAGAATAATACACAGATTTTCAAATGGAGTTAAATGGTATCTAGAAACAGGGAGGACAGGGAATGGATTGCACCTCATAGGACTGACTGAATGGGAGAAGAAGGCATGCATGGGATGCCTGGTTTTCAGGTGAAGGGCCCAAGTCAACACTGTCTTACACCATGTTGAAAAGCAAAGAGCAGGTAAGAGGGAAGGGGGGAGGGAATTGCTGGCCTCTGATGATGTTGGCCAAAATCTACTGTCACGCTATGTTCATATACAAATATGTAACAACAGATCCTACCATTATGTACAACTCTAATGCTCCAATTAAAAAAAAAATGTGGGGGAGAAAAAGAAAATTTCAAGTAAAAATGAAGGCAACAAATGAAGACTGTTCTCCAAACAAGTTAGGGAAGAGCAAGGTGAAGACAGGAGCTATAGACAAGATGAAGAAAGCTCTGGTTTTGATACGAAAGACAGCCATTGATGTACAATTAAATGCCTGTACAGAAGCTGAAAATGGAAACACGCGAGCTATAATTTGGATCTGGAATGTCACCCAAAAAAATATGTGTTGAAGGGTTAGTCCCCAGCTCATGGCACTATTGGGAAGTTGTTGAATCTTTAAGAGGTAGGGCCTTCTAGGAGGTTTTAGTCCTCAAATGTATCCTCAGAGGGAACTGTGGGATCCTGGTCTCCTTGCCTTGCTCTTCCGTATCCCAACCCTGAAGTAAGTGTTTTCCCATGCTTTGCCACCACGATGTGCTGCCTTGCCAAAAAACGACAGGACCAACCAGTCATGAATTGAAACCTCCAAAACTGCAAGCCAAAATAAACCCTCTCTCTCCATAAACTGATTATCTCAGCTATTTGTTACAGTAACGGAAAGCTGACAGACACAGAAGGCAGAGCATAAGGCTCATGAAGAAGTGGTAACAGACGGTGGAGGACGAGAACAGGATCTAGAACGTAAGCAAAGGGATTAATCACACACAAGCAGAAAAAGTTTTTTCTACTGAGATAGGAAATAAGCAAATATGTTGATCCCCTACTTTGCACAAGACATTACAATAAGCACTTCCATACACAGTTTACATGCTTTCCAATAGAATGTTTCTGCTGATTTTATCTACATTTTGCAAATCAAATCACTAGTAATTACCAGAGTTGCAGGCTCTAAACCCCTGTCTGTTGTGAGTATTTCTAGTGTTAGTCTTTTAGGGAGGAATTGTGGTACTTATAAACAACTGAGTTCAAGTTGTGAAATCTTTATTCACTCTTTCCTTAGACAATGCACTCACATCTATAATGCCCCAATTTCCCCAACTGCAAAGCAAATAATAAAGGTTTCTTATATTCCAACAAACTCTTCTATGAATGAAAACCATATATTTTGTCCATGCAAATTATTTTCTAATAAGGTATTTAGTTGTAAACTGTAATTGGCTTCCATTTCAGGTGAGAGAGACTCCAGGTTCAAGAATTCAGATTATCACTACTGTTATCACCACCAAATCTTAGGAAATATTTTGATAAAAGGCTAAAAGTTAATAATAAAGTTGAGAGAGTCTTTTTATTGTTCAGAATTTGCACAGCAAATTTGCTAAAGATTTATCTTACTGGGCAATTTTACCACCAAAAGTTACTAAAATCATTTTACTTGTGAAATTATTTTGTTTAACTTTGAGTTCATCTTTCAGAGTTACTGTGCACACACATATACACACACGTGTGTGCCTTGTTGCAGGATTTCACACTTATTCAGACTTTACCCAAAGAAATCCTTGCAGAGTATCTTATAAAAGACTCTATCCAAATTAAACTGAACATTCATTATTGGTGAAACCAATAAGAACATGTTTCTTAACTCTTCCAAAACGTCTAAACAACTAAACCTTGTATGTACCAGCAAGCAGAAACCTCTACAGACTTACATCATCTAAAGCAAATCTTAAAAGATGAGGTTAGGGCAGCAAATGGGTAATGAACCATGCAGAACTTACTCCAAGAGGCACCCAGTTTGAAAAGAGCATTGTCAAACTGACAGAACATTTGTCTCAGTAAATATTCTTCTTCATTCCTAAGCCATTCGAGCATGAGAAGGTGAACACAGACAGCAATCTGAAAGTCTCTAATGAATACTCGTAACATACAAGCTGAGAAACTCTTGTTCTACCTGCTCTTTGTGAAAAATACAAGCTGAAGAGATGGGGTTAAAAATGAAGGAGAAGCTGCCACTTCTAACTACAATGGACCAGTCTATGGAAAAATGAAACTCTCACCAAGAAAATCTTTGAACAATGAATAGAATATAGAAAACATCATGCTGAAGATATCAAAGAACTCCCAAGGCAACCAAGTCTCAAAGAACCACAGTGTTGGAGAGGGATGAAATCCAGAAAAGTGAACTCAAGCCCAGCACGGTGGCGCACGCCTGTAATCCCAGAGACTTGGGAGGCTGAGACAGGAGAATCATAAGTTCAAAGCCAGCCTCAGCAACTTAGCGAGGCCCTAAGGAACTTAGTAAGATTCTGTCTCAAAATAAAAATAAAAATAAATTAAAAGGGCTGGGGATGTAGCTTAGTGATTAAGTGCCCCTGGGTTCAATCCCTAGTACCAAAAAAGAAAAGAGAGAGAGAGAGAGAGAGAGACTTCTCAAAAGACTAGGAATGAAACCACCATATAATTCAGCTATCCCACTCCTTGGTACTTATCCAAAAGAACTAAAATCACCACACTATAGTGACACAGGCACATCAATGTTTATAGCAGCACTATTCACAATAGCCAAGCTATGGAACCAGCCCAGGTGCCCATCAACAACTGAATGGATAAAGAAAATGTGGTTTATACACAAAATCGAGTTTTACTCAGCCATAAAGAATGAAATGATGGCATTTGCTGCTAAATGGATGGAGCTGGAGAACATCACGCTAAGTGAAATAAGCCAGACTCAGCAAGTCAAGGGTCAAATGTTTTCTCTCATATGTAGAAGACAGAGCAAAGCAAGGGGGAAAAGCGGCCGGAATCTCATGAAAACAGAAGGAAGAAGAGGAAGAGGACTGAGGGAGGAGGAGGAGGGACAGAAAAGGGAGATTGACCAACTTAGGGTACGTACATATGTGAAAATATCTCAGTGAATTTCACGTCTGTGGATACCTACAGAGCACCAATTTAAAAAAAAATGAATAAATAGAAAGAAGACCATTAGAGTAGAGGAAGGGGAATGGGGGAAGAAGAAGGGAAGGAAAGAAGAAGTACTGGGCACTGAAGTGGAGCAAATTATATTCCATGCATGTATGATTATGCCCAAGTGAACTCCAGTGTGATGTCTAACTATAATGCACTGATAAAAACCTCTAAAAATCTGGACAAGACACACGTCCATGAACTTCAAAACAAAATCTTATGGAGATAATATTTCCTTCTAAACTGATACAGTCATTCTGCACAATTCAGATGAAAACAGAAGCTGGTTTTTTATATTTGGAAAACTGAAAAGCTGATCATAAAATGAATATGTAAATATAAAAGCCCCCAAATATACAAGACAATTTTGGAAATAAAGTTGAAGGATTCACACTAAGCATTAAGATTTTCAACGTAAAGCCACAGTAATTAACATGATGTCGCAGGACACCAGGATAGACAAAATATCCCAACAGGATAGAGTCCAAAAGCAAAGCCACACTGGCACGGACACATGGATTTTTCTCTTTTTTTTTACTGGGGGGGGGGAGAGATTCAAAGGATTTAACCCAGGAGTGCCTTACCACTGAGCCAAATCCTCAGCCCTCTTATATTTTATTTAGAAGCAGGCTCTCACTAAGTTGCTGAAAACGGCCTTAAACACTTGAAATCCTCATGCCTCAGCCTCCTGAGCTGCTGGGATTAGAGGCATGGGCCACTGTGCCTAGTGACACATGGATTTTAACAAAGGTGACACTTTAGAGATGTGTAAGAAAGAATGATCTTTTCAATAAAAGATGATGCCATATTGCTGGGATCTCAATGTGGAAAACAAAATCATGTTTGACCCTTCCTCACACAATGCCCAAAAAGCATCTAGAGGTTCTAGAGATCTAAATGGGAAAGGCAAAATAATAAAATGTTTACAACAAGACATGGGAGAAAATACTAATGAGCTTGGGGAAACAGAGAGAGTAGGAGAAAATATTCACAAAAATAAATCCCACAATTTCTTTTCAAGAATGTTTATATGTAAGAGTGTGAATGACCAACATACAAACATAGACAGTACAACTGAGAAATGGAAACGCATTTTAACAAAAACAGGGACATCCCAAATGTCAAATGAGCAAAATTAGATTTTCAATTCTCATCAGTCATCAGAACATACAAATTAAAAATTGAAGCTACAATGATACAGACGATTGTCCACAGACCAGAATGGGGAAGAAAAGAATCCCTGACCCGGGTGACATGGTGATGAGGAGAGGGCACAGGGAAAAGCCAGGCTGCCCAGGGGAGTGCTAACTGGGGCAGCCTCGCTGCAAAACTCTGGACAGCATCCAAAAATGTAAAATCCCTGTGTGTCTTGTTGGATCAAACAAATGAGTGCTATTATAAATACGGTGAGCCGCGTCCCTCCCCAGAGAAGAAATGAAAAACAGGCCAAGAATGCCGGATGGTAAAGAACAATCCTGAGTGACTGGGCTGGAATGAGAAGAAAAAGGAAAATGTTATGCTTTCAGCAGTTTCCACCAACAGGGTCCAGAACCAATGTCACCCAGCAGACAGGTCCCAGTCTCACTTTCTAAATGCCATTCCCCTCTGGGAGGAAATGGCTCCTTAGGGAAATGCTAGGGCAGCTACCACAGAAGCCTGGGATAGTTACATCACCAGAGAAGGAGACAGACCTCAATAAACGGTGGAGACCGTGCTCAACAAAATAAGTCCAACCCCAATCCTCAAGGGTCCTGTATTTTCTCTCATATGCCAAAGCCAGAGAGGAAAAAGGAAAAGAAAGGTGGGGGTGGATCTCCTAAAAATCAAAGGGAGATCAGTAGAGGAAGGGACCAGGGGGTAGGAGACAGAGAAATGCTGGGGAGTGAGACTGGCCACATTACATTCCAAATTATATTGCTATGTTGTGTGCCTGTACGAATACAGAACCACTCCCGTCGGTATGCACAACTCTAACGCACCAATAGGAAAAGGGGGGGACAACGGAGACACGTGGAAGGGACACAGAACTTAAAGGAGTTTCCACGGAACAAATCTTGGATTATCTGAGCATTAAATAAATAAGGAAAGTAACCGATTAAAGCCCATAGACTTAAATAAGAACCCATAAATCCATTCTGAGAGCAAATAGATACAAACTAATTGGGGAAGAAGGAAAAGCTCTCCCACACCAGATAATTCCAACAACAATATGGAGGAATTGATGGGGTGAGAATATGGCCCGTTTACAACCAGCAAACATTGATTCAGGCAAGAATCATGAACGGATGCTCCATTTAACTTGAGGGAAGGTTCTGATGAAAAGTAGGACATTTACTCAGTGTTAGAATATCTCCCCGTGCCTTTTAATTACAAAATAAAGCAAGCGCGGGGGGGGGAGAAAATAGATATCTAAGTAATCAGAAGTAACTTCACCAAGGAGGCAAAGCATCGACAGAAAGAGGCACGGTGGGGCTTCCAGATAGACTCACTGCAGCACTTCCATGGTGTTCAAGCCCAAAATGCATTACCTCGATCCATCCATGTGAAACATCAAAGAAACACAATCTTATAAAAATCCAGCCTGTGTTTTTCATGAATGACAGAGAGAGGCTAAAGAGCTCTTCACAAAAATTAGGGTCCTCCAGAGGGTATACTTTCAGCTGAGGTCCAAGGACGCCTTGCTCTGCCTTCTTGTTTCAGCTCTGAGAGAGATGACCAGAGGATGGGGCCAGTAGGGGGCAGTGTGGAGAGGTAAGAAACCACCTCTGTACCCAGGTGAACCAGGTGGGAGCCTCAATTTTGGCATCTCTGAGTGGAGCATGCCCCAGCACCGTCAGTGAACGCATGTGAAACTTAATTTTTTCTTATGTAAAATGAAGAAAATCGAATCTACCAGGTTGAATTATTTGTAAGGTTTAAGATCTTAATCTCTATAAAACATATTTTTCTCCTAGACCCAGTGATTCAGAATCTGCTAATTCCATGTTCCCTGGAACTTCCTAGAATGTAACTACCAGGAATAAAGAGAATCGATGATAAGTAAATGACTACTGGATCACAGCCCAAAATATAAATTAAATATCCACATCTCAGCACTAATATAAATGACTGAATGTACAAATAAATGGAGAACAAGAGACATATTTCCTGTGCAAAAGAACTCCAGATGATTTATGTAGCTCCTCTGACCTCAGGAAGGTGGAACATAAATCTCCACTTCTTAATAGTGTACAGTAAGTACTGACTTCCTTCCAGAGAGTTTTAGCATAGAAAGAGGGAGAGAAACAAAAAAAGAGTGTGAAAAAGACATACACACACCCACCTGACAAACACTATCTCAGCCAGGTGACGGACGGAGGTCGCCGCCTGTGCCCTAGGTAGGATGCATAGACCGTAAGCAGGACTCAATGGAAGTAGCACTTTACTGCTGGGACCGACCACCCAAAACCCTCAACCTTGGTCTAAGTATTATAAAGACATCAGGCAAATCCCAGTTAAGGAGCATTCCACAAAAATACCTGACCCGGGACTGCTCAAAACCTCAAGGTCATGGAGAACCAAAGAGTCTGAGGAGTCGTCACAGCCCTGAGGAGTTTAAGGAGACGGGACGCCTACAGGTAACGAGGGGCCTGATGTGATCCTGGGACAGAAAAAGTCCAAGTAGGTAGACATGAGAGAAGTCTGTACTGGGTTGGAATCCAAAACCAAGACATGCACGCTGAAATAAGTGTGGACTTTTGTAATAATCAGTCGATATTTGTTCACTAATTATAACAAATACACCCTACTGGTTGAACAGAACACACTATTTTCTCCAGTTTCCTATAAAATCTAAAACAGTTTAAATTTTATCATAAAAGTGACTCCGATATAGAATTATTTGTAGATGACATATAACTCAATTAACTTCATATTTGAATTTAACAGCAAGCAATTGGGTGCCCTATTGTATTCTGGGGGGTTGATTGTATCTATGTTTTGTCTTATTTTTTAGATGAGATGAAGACTGGACCAAAGTAGGGCTTATGCACGTGCTCAACCATGTCACAAACAATCTACCTTCTTCCATCTCACAGGCCCACAATCCTTTGTGTATGATGTTCATCCTCCTGGTGGCAATATAGCTGCTGCTGCTCCAGGCACAGACCTGTGCTTCAAAGAAACAAGAGGAAGAAAGAAAGGGAATGACCAGCAATCTAGTTCCTTTCGTCAGCAAGTCTTTTAAATATGTGCCACATGGACCAAACTGACTGGAAGGAATTTAGGAAAATGAGCTATGTGTGGAAGTTAGGATCCAACTAAGAATGACTTTCAAAGGACACAAAAATTAAAGAAGGGAACCCCATTAAAGAGAGACCATAGTCTGGAAGCCAGGGGATGGCTAGGATGAGGTGGGGACTCTGGTTATGGTGCTATTGGGCAGATGACATAAGTCTTTGGAAATAGATTGAAACAGACTTTCTAAGCAATTTGCTTTGCACACAGTAAAATGAAACTGAGAGTGAAGATTTTCAAAGCACACATCTAACAAAGGACTGGGAACTAGATACAAAGAACTACCACATCTCTCAATAATACAGAGACAATTAAGGCTTCATCAAAATTAAAAGCATCTTCTTCGTGAAAGACTCTTGTTAAGAAAATGAAAAGAAAAGCTACAGGCTGGGAAAAAAATATTTGTAAATCCCACATCCAAATTATACAAACAACTCTCAAAACTCAACAATAAGAAAACAAGCAAACTGATTTTTTTAATGGGCAAAATATTTGAACAAACACTTCACTACAGAAAATATACAGATGGAAAACAAGCTCACAAAAATATGTTCAGTGTTATTCACTAGGGAAACGCGAATTCAAACAACCGTGTGATACTATGATACGCTCGGTAACAGGGCTAAACTCTTTAAAAGGTTTATCCTATCTAGATTTGGCAGCTGGGCACGGTGGTACATGCATGCAATCCCAGTTACTCGGGAGGCTGAGGCAGGAGGATCACAAGTTCAAGGCCAGCCTAAGCAACTTAGCAAGACCTTGTCTCAGATAAAAAATTAAAAGGGCAGGCCTTGTGACTCAGTAGTAGAGTGCCCCTGAGTTCAACCCCCAGTATTGCAAAAAAAAAAAAAATGATAATAAGGTTTGTCAAGTATGT
Organism: Spermophilus citellus; assembly: GCF_964194105.1. Taxonomy (NCBI): domain Eukaryota; kingdom Metazoa; phylum Chordata; class Mammalia; order Rodentia; family Sciuridae; genus Spermophilus; species Spermophilus citellus. The sequence goes on along the minus strand of NC_138200.1, from coordinate 58,938,387 downwards.
GAAGCAACCAAACTCTCACACCAGACTCTGCTGGTGACAATGTAAGGTGGTACCATCACTTTGGAGAACAGTTTGTAACTATTTTAAAACCTCAGCTATATTATCACACTGCATGACTTTCTACTCGTAGGTGTTTACCCTAGAGAAAGGAAAGCATATGTCCCCTCACCAAGTGGCACACAGATGCTCAGAGCCACTTCTTCCTCCTCGCCAAAACCTGCAAGCCACCCAAACGCCCATCGGCTGGTGAGTGGATGGGCAGCTGACAGCTCACTCTCACCATGGAAAACAATTCATGGAGGAAAAGAAACCACCATCTGATTAATGCACACTTTGCAGACCTCAAAACAATGATCCTAAGTGGGAAATGCAGACATGAAAGGCCACATGGTGTAGGATTCCACTCATGTGAAATACCCAGAAAAGGCAAATCCACAAAAACAGAAATAGGCCACTGTGGTCAGGGGGTGGACGAGTGGTGAGGTTGCACAGAGACAAATGAGCAGGCGTGAAGTTTCTCTTGGGATGATGAAAACATTCTGGAAGGAGGTTATGGTAATAGCTTCACAATATTGTGATGAATCTAGGTGCCATAGAGTTGCAGACTTTGCAATGGTTAAAATTACAACTTTTACATGTTTTTGGTTTTTGGTTTTTGGTACTGGAGATTGAACCCAGGGGCACCTAACCACTGAGCCCCAAACCCCACCATTTTTTATATTTTATTAAGAGACAGGGCCTCACTAAGTTGCTTTGAGGGGCCTCACTGAATTGCTGAGGCTGGCTTTGAACTCACAATCCTCCTGCCCCAGCCTCCCAAGCTGCTGGGATTACAGGTGTGTGCCACCGTGCCTGTCTTTACATGTATCTTAACACACATTTTAAGAATATAGGCTGCAGGACTCTATTTACATTAAAGTTTGGTATATTGAAACAAACCTTTAGTGACAGAAAGCAGATCAGGCACGTTGGTGCACTGTGGGATAAGTTAGGAATGTGAAAGATACCACAGAACTTTTTGTGATGACAAAATGTTCATCGTTTTAACTGTGGTGATGGTTTTGTGTGTGTGTGTGTGTGTGTGTGTCAACACCCATCAAACTTTATACTTGAACTGTGCACCCTTTGCCTTACATAAATTAAAATAGTAAGAGCATCCTGGTACCAAAAATAGTCCATGGGAAGATCTCAATTCCAGAAAGAGACTTGTGGTCAAGGAGGTAGAAACGAAATGCATTCCAAGGACATCCTTCCTCCGAACAGATCTAAGTTCACCCATCTCTATCTCCAAGGCCACCCCACTGGTCCAAGCCACCATCACCTCTCTTCTATAAGCTTGCAAGAATCTCCCCAAAATTCTCTGTGCTTCCCACCTGGCCCATTCCCATGCATTTTTAACCCAAGTCAAATGGATCCCTCTAAAACCTAAGTACAATCATGTCACTTTCTTGCTCCCAACCCTTGAGTGGCTTCTTATCTCTTCCTAAATCAAAGCAAAGTCCCAACAGCTTACAAGGTTCTGCAGGATGGGACCCCTCCCTCTGCCTCATTTCTCAGCGTGCCCACCTCATTGTTGACAGACCAGCCTCCTCTTTGGTTCAAACACCCCACCTGGACTCCGTCCTTAGCCTCCACTCCAATGTCTGCTTCCCAGAGAAACCGTCCTTGGTTGCCCTTCTATGTTCTCAACCTCCCATGCCCACGGCCCTCTCTGCGTTGTTTTTCTCTGTGCCTGTGATCATCATTTAATGTTTTATTTTCCTTATTTGCCCTGTTTCTTTCCCTGCCAGGTCACTCAGGTGATATCAGAAGGCAGGTTCCCAAAGGCGATGAATTTACCCTGTGTTTTTTTCACTCTTGTGAACTCACATCCCAGAACCGAGCTCAGCAGTAATCACTGAATGAGAGGAACCGTTAATAAAGAAAAGAATAAACGAATGAAGAATAGTGAGTTGAAACCGGAAAGAGAAAGGCCAGATGGTCAGGGCCTTCAGGACAGATTGTGGGGTTCAGATCTCCCTCCAGATGCAAAAACAAGTCAACCCAGGTTTTAGGTGGGGAATTATATGGCCTAGTTTATATTATGAAATAGTACTTTATAGCAAGAGAAATAACTGGGGGAAGCAAAGAGGAGGCACGAGTCCAAAGCCATTGGCAGCTCCAGGCCTGACGACAGTTGTGAAGCTCCTCTCAGGAGGTACACGGTCGAGCTGATGGGATGCCGCAGATGCCAGCAAGGGAGGTTGCTCAGGGGAGGAGGAAACTCCTTTAGGGTGAGCAAAGGTACCAAATGAGGCCTGAAGAAGGGGTGGGGCTCAGAAGAAGAAGCCACTGCTAACCTCGGCACCCGGGAAAAACTTAAGGCCACTCCGAGGAGACAGGGTCTCAGGAAACCTACCTGAGCATCACAGGAAATCGATATCAGGGATAACTTAGCTCTGAGAAGAGATGGGACCGGTTTTTAAATCACAGGTCTATTGATCTCACATGGAGGCCGGGGAACGGCGGCCAGCTTCTCAAAGCCAGTTCTCTTCAGATGTCCTCTCCCCGACAACCCTGGTGCAATTCCAGTCCTGTTCTAGGCAGAATGCCCTTCAGAACAGGAAATAGGTTCACCTTCCCTAAGTAACTCAATCTATTGTTTAACCCTGGCTTTCTGAACTAATGCCCTTAAATCCTAGGTAAATCCTCCATACTGCAGGCTATTTTAGGACCATAATCTCTTCTCACTGCAGGATCAAACCAACTATCTCTTCAAATAGAGTCAAGTTTTATTTTGCCTTTTTAGTACATTGAATATAAAAGTCAAAATAAGAGCCTGAAAGGGTAATTGCATGTGATTATATTTCTTTATCACTGATTTCAAAAGCCCACATAAACCATAATTCATCCTGTCTTTGCAAATGTTACCTTGTATTGCTTATAATTTGTTAATCGTTATGTTTCTCAAATATTCTTCTTATCAATTTCCTGGGTCTGCCCACTTATTTCGCTCAGATAGGCTGTCTTCAAAACGTTCAAACCATTTCCCCTGAATTTTGATGCTACCAAAATTATAGTATTCCAGAAAATGAAAGAAGCAAATCCACTATAAGCAGGGATAGACGGGCTGTGAGGTCACCAATGCTCACGCAATTTTACTTTCCACACCCATATTTTATGCGATTTTTGTTATTCCAGATTTTATTATGTTATGAAACTCAACAAATTCATTTACCTCCCAATTACAAGCCTCAATCATATAAAAGGGAGATATTCTCAGTACCTACAATATTTATATTATTTGAACCAAATAAGAATAGCACACACACTGTTTTTTTGTATTTTCTTCATTCTTGTGCAAGACACAGAATAGGAAGTTGATAAACGTTCCTTGGATGAGTGACTAAGTGAATTTGACAGACTTTTAACCAAATGTGTGATTGGTCTAAATATTCTCATATTAAAAGAGGAACATCACTATGTGTGTTTCAGTTAGAGTTGGGTGATTTCTTTAAACCTGTGCCATCCTATAGAAATTTCTAAAATGTTGGAAATCATCTCCATTGTGTTGAATACAGTATCCATTAGCTACATGAAGCCATCGAGCCCTTGAAACATAATTAATGCACCTGAAAAACTGAACTTAAATTTTTACTTAATTTGAATTCATTTTAATTTCAAATCAGCCACATGTGGCTATGACAGTGGGCAATACAGCTGTAATGAATTGGTACGGTGTTTGGTCGGGATAAATATTTTGGCCCTTTTTAAAACCAAAAGCATTTTCTTGATCGTCCCATTCAGCATTAAAAAATAAACGAATTTAAACGCCAGCTTCGGGGGTGGATAGCTGTTTAAACACCAGGCTCAAACACAGAGGCAGCCCCAGGGTGAGACAAACACAGGGGAGGATCCGGCTCCCCCACATGCCTCCTCAGCTGTTGGTCCTTGTGCCTTAGGATTTCCTGTGTGCACCGTGGGCTGATATTCCTGAAAACTCTAGGGCTGAGTCTTATTAATCTCAAAGCATCCATCTTCTAAGGTGCAGGCACAGGGCTGCCATTCACCCATGAATGTGGAAAGGCTGAGCGGGTAGGAGGATGTTTCATTGAGGCACAAGCGAGTCTCAGCAGTTCAAGGGTCAGATAGCATGCATATTTAGGCTCCTACTTAGACCTGACAAACATCCCAGACTATTGTCTGGGATTAAATGTATATTAGCTTAAATTTAATTGCCCCAATGTCTCTCATTCTCAAAAGTATCACTATTTGAGCTCTAACAAAACCCTACTCTTTATCAGCTCTCCACAGCTGTTTTGTTTTTCTTATTTTTGTTTGTTTGTTTGTTTGTTTGTTTTTTGGATTGCTATGCTTTATATTATTCTTCTCCTTCTTGGTCTGATTAATGTACATTAGAGGTCATTTCTGGATTTGACTATGTTCTTAATAAATAATAATATTCAATATTATATTGCACAATATGGAAATGCAAAATTATCACATTAAATAATATATAGATTTTTATTAAATTATATTTCATCTCCTATTATTAAAATGTAGAAGCTACATGATTTCAGCATAAATTAAAGATCTGGACTCGAGTCATAACTAAGAATGAATTATGTACACTATTAAGACTGCATGGTGCAATTAAGCCCTCACTGTTTCTCAGCAGAGCTGAGGAGTTTGGTGTTCATATGGAGCATGACCTTCAGCCTGGCATCTCCCAGGTTACCTGGCAGATCAGGCAGAATCAGAGTTCCTGCATTAAACATTGTTCAAACTAATTTGAAATGTAATTGCATCGTCACATCAAAAATACTCAAAAGGAATGTGTTTTTTATAAGGTATAATCATTTTCTAATTACTAATTAAGAACCCTCCACAGTTTATGAGAAAATTCTACCTTAGAATTGTTTGGTGAAGCACACTGTGAATCTGCCCAGTTGCCTTCAGGTGCAGAAATACAAATAATTGACTGTGAAAGTCTGTGTCTTGAGGACCCCCAGCTAAACTGGGGTTCCAGTAGGAGAGCAGCTGGGAGCTGGACACAGGTGTTCACAGTGTGCCTTCGCAGGAGACCCCTCTTACCTGATGCACGCCCGAGAGGGGTCCCTCACCTGGGAAATGTGTTTATCCTGGCAAACACCCTTGTGGGAATGGCTCACCTGTGCCCGGTTTTTGCAGCCTGACCACCACTCTAGCGCTGGAAGCCCCATCTGTGTCCTCCCCAGCATCCAGGGGAGGTCTTCCCAGGGCAGCCCCTAGTTCACCAGATGGAAGGTGCAAATTCAACACATCACCAAAACAGAAAACAAGTTCAACAATTTTTATTTACAAAAGGAGGGTGCAATGAGTCTGGAGGGCACTCCTCTGTCCCTGGGTCAAGCAAGACAGGAGTGAAGAGCCAGGCAGAGCGAGAAAGACAGAGTGGCACCAGAAGTATACATCAGGAAATAAGGTGAGGCCACTTTAACTTCAGGGGCTCATGCCTGAGTGGTGCATTCAAAGGAAGTTGCAGGAAAGTGGGGTGCCCCATCTGTGAGGAGGAGAGAGGCCTCGTAGTTCTTGGGTCTGGCTGCCAGCTTGAGTCATTTGGGTGAGATGTGTAACTGGAAACTGGGCCGAGGCAACCGAGCCCTGCTTCTGATATGAGCAAGTTAGACTTGTAGTCACAGAGGATATCGAGACCATGTGAAAGGGTGAGAATTCACCGCATCCTGGCTCAAATTAGTATTCTGAAGCCAGAGTCCACATCCCGTGCTTCATACGTTCTTATCTTCATTCCTAGTTTATTTGAGAAAAGTTCCAGAAAAGAACACTATTGATCCTGTGGCTCTGAAGAGTGGCTTTGTTGTCATTGCCCCTGGAAGGACCAACTCCTGTGAATTCCTCTTACTCAGAAACGATCTCTCTGCACCAGGAAGCTTAAACACCAGCTCCAGGCTTCTTGAGAGCCCAATAAAACGTGGCCTGTGTTTACATAACACGTGTGCCCTGGACAAGCTCTCAGAGCATGAGTGGAAGCCTCCACAAAGTGAGTCTCACGCTGCACGTGTAATTCAACATTGACCTCAAATACGGTATTTTGGAGCAGAATTATCTTACAGTGGCATAGGTCCTTCCTCTAGGAATCACAATGCTCAGTGGAGCTGAGGGACATTTGTTGCCATCTTCCTATATGCCAGATCCGGTTCCAGATGCAGAAGAAAACACAAATATTAGTGTGTTTGTTGCTTCAGCCTCCAAAAGTCTCATGATTTAACAAGAGGCTGCCTCACCCAACATCTGTTATGATATAAATCTCAAATCTATCCTGTTGAAAGGAATTCTCTCTATTTCATGGGAATACTAATGCACATGAAAAGAAATTTTGGTTCTAAAGCAATGATTTTGCAGCAGAGTTTCACATTTGCAAAGTAATTAGAAGGATCTACATCCACGTATATGAAATCATGCTTATGCCTTCATCTGTGGAATACACTGTGGCACCAGTGTGCTCTATTATGTGGAAGTCCATAAACACTTAATGCAATTACTTATATAGCTGGGGCTTATAGCTGCTATCGTATTATTCACTTTCTATTTGTCTCGTTTTTTGTGTTCCTTTTTTACTCTTTTAGTATCTTCTTTTGCATTAATTAAGGTATTTTATCGCTTCATTCTTTTATTTCTAGTCACTTCATGGAAAACATTCTGCAGCTACTTTAAGCGATTATTGCTGGAGATTTAAACATTCACCCTTAGTCCTGTGTAATACGAATCAGTACTTTTCTGCTAGTTCTTTAGAACACTTTTTCTCTGCGTCCATTACTCTTGTCATGACACCAGTACCTTACAATCTATAGGATATTAGTTTTTTGTGGTTGTTGTCAATATCCATCTATGTTTGCCCACAAGTTGAACTTTCCAGCACCGTTCCTCCATTCCTAGGTTTCTATGTTTTCAAATGGGATCATATTCCTTCTGCCTTTAGAATTTCTACTATTATTTCTTTTATTTATAACAAATAGCCTTGGTCTTTGCCAACAAATACCCTCAGTCCTTGTTATGGTTTGGGTCTGGATGTCCCCCAAAAGATCATGTGTTGAAGACTTGGTTCCCAGTGCAGCGATATTCAGAGGTGGGATTTGGGGGAATTATTGGACTGTGAGGGCTCTCACCTCATCGGTGGACCAATCCACTGATGGATCAGTAATTTGAATGGACTACGAAAAGAAGGTAGAAACCATAGGCAGGTGGGACATGGTTGCAGAAAGTGGGTCACTGGGGGGGCGGGGGTGCCCTTGAAGACTATATCTTGTCCCTGGTCCCATCCTTCCTCACTCCTCCTTCTTTCCTCCCTGGATGCCATGAGCTGAGCCTCTTCCCTCCCTTCTACCATGATTTTCTGCCTCACCTCAGGTCCACAGCAGTGGAGCTGGCTTACTGACACCTGTAACCCTGAGCCAAAATTAACTTTTCCTTCTCTAACTTGTTTTAGTTCTAAGAGATTTGTCACATCAATGAAAAGTTGACTAACAGTCCTCATTTGTCTAAAGCCATCTCTATTTTGCCTTCATTTTTTAAGGCAAGTTTCATTAAAGCATATGGATTCTAGGAGGTTCATCATTTTCATTCACTTTAAAGTTATTCCATTGTCCTGT